>NC_136057.1:1624941392-1625443894 GCF_964261635.1 Lissotriton helveticus
TTCCTAAAAGGAAGCAAATTATTCATGGATTTGATATAAAGGGGCAAGGAGTTCCAAGTTTTCAATGTCCAGATTACAAAACGTCTTCCACCCCAAGAGCAGTGTCTGAATTTCGAATCCGCAGCATTTTTGGCTACGGAGGACCGTAAAGTCCTTGGTGGTAAATACATTTGAATTTCTTTTCAAATTGTGTCAGCTCCTATTCTATGCAAGGCTTTGATGGTGATATAAATGGAAAAATATTCTCTGTCTGACTGGCAGCCAGTGCCACTTTTTGATGCCTAGAATCAGATTTAAATTTAGGTATCCCACAACAGCTGTGCCGCTGCATTTTGTAGGCTTTGCAATTTGTTCAAATGTTGTTGTTGCATGTTTGTGTAGAGGTGTTGCAGTAGTCATTTTTCAAAAGGACTATGGATGTGACTACTGTTTTCTGAAGGTCTAAGGGGATGTAGTGAAGGATCTTCTTTAAGGTCCTGAGGGTGTACAAAGAAGCAGACATGACAGCATTAGACTGAGCACCAAATGTTAGTTTATCATCAACTAATAATCCAAGGTTATGGACTTTACTGACCGGAGTCAAACGTGTGCCAAGCTACTGACGCCACCATAAGGGGGACCAAAAGGAAAGTTGGTTTCCGAACATGATGACTCTGTTTTCCCAGAGTTTAGCTTCAGACAATTCTCAGACTTTCAGTCACTGACTGCTCGCATACAGTCGTGAAATCTAGTGCTAGGGCTGTGCACACTTTTGGTCAGGAAAACCACGATCTGTGTATCATCGGCATTAGACGTCAGTGAGAATCCTAATGATTTGATGAGAACAGTCAAGATTGTAACATAGACGTTATACAACGTGGGGATGAAAAAAGAATCTTGAGGGACTCCAAAAGAGAATGGTTCAGAAGTGAATACATTAAGTGACACTGATTGTTCTTGACCGAGAAGAAATTATGTCAGGAGTGCAGGGGCAGCTCCTCCTATTCTGATGTTGTGGAGATGGGCAATCAGCAGCTCATGGTTGACAGTATTGAATGCTGATGATAGATCAAGTAGGATAAGGGTCGCACTCCCCCCTTGATCAAGGATCAAGGGGGGAGCTCTGATCTTCTCAGTAGTCATGATCAGGGCCGTCTCGGTACTGTGGCCACTTCTGAATCCATACTGATTGGGGTCCAAAAGACCGTTATCATGTATAAAGGTTGACAATTGTATAATAATCTTGGCTGGTAGTGGCAAGTGAGATCTAGGGCAACAACTATTCGGATCAGTTGAAAGGAGAGTAGGCTTCTTTATCAGTGGAAGTACTGACACTGTCGTCCATTGTGTTGGAAAATAACCAGTCTCAAACATTTGGTTGATAATAGCTGTTAAATTGGTGTCAGGTGCTAGTTTGGCCACCGAAGGTGGACAAGGGTCCAATGGGGAGGCAGATTTAATAGATTTAATAAGCAGTGTGACCTGTTTAATTGCAAGGTCTGTGAATTTCAAGATGGAGACAGTTTTTTGACAAATGGAGAGAGAGGACATTTCCTCCATAGGGGGGTTTTGATGGAAGAGAATCTAATATATACCTCTTCCACTTTGTTTTGAAAGAAACGCACAAGAGCATTACAAAACAATTGGCTATTAGCTGATAGAATGTTACTATGGTTGGAGGTTAATTTATTAACCAGTTAAAAGTTAACGTTCTTTCACTGAGTTTTTGGCAGGCTCAATTTTTTCTGTAAAATTAGAAGATTTTTCTCTTTTAAGCAGTGTTTTATACTCAGCCATATATTACTTATATATTTCTTTTTTAGATAAGAGATAATCCTTTCTCCATTTGTGGTCCTACCTTCGGCACCACTGTTTTTGAATTCTACGACTGACATTAAACCAAGGAGCAGATGGTTTATGTCGCTTGGGGTAGGATACCTTGGCAGGGGCCAACGTGTTCACAGCAGAGCATAGCCACGCTGGGAAATTAGCAAACAAGGTATCTATGTCCTCTGTTATCATAGGCTGGGACTGAATCAAGACCCCAGTTAAATTGGCCTGATTATCTTGTGCTAAGGGCGAGTGGTTTGTCCATTGATAGGGATTTTCCCTATTGGTAACCATGGAAGCAGATTTAAGTCAAACATCACCTCATGGTGCTCAGACTACATTATCAGCATGATGCTGATGTTCTTTAACCAGGGATTTATTTGTAAAAATACCATGGAGACAATGGCCTACAGAATGACTTGGACCTACAACTATCTGAGTAAGACCAGAGCTGGACATCATATCAAGTAAACCTTCAGTGTCTTTGTCTGTCAGGTCTTATAAATAGTAGTTGAAGTCTCCAAGCAAGTGTACATGATTCTAATATAATACTCAAAAACCGAGTGAAGGTGTGCCTGGAGCCAGATGGGCGAAAGATTAGTAACCCATTAAAGGATTGAAAATTAGCAATTTCAATGGAGAAGGAGTGCTTCACAGTGCAGGAGGGGCACTAGTTGAACAAGCATTGGCATAGCCAATAGGTCTCGCCTTTGGGACCTTATAAGTGTTTAACCATGCAACAGTTAATGTTGTTGCACCAAGGATATTGTGCTGCATAATTAAATACTTATAAGGTCCCAAAAGTGAGAACTATTGGCTTTGCCAATGCTTATTAAATCTTCTATTTCTATCCTCTGGTCTTTTACGTTTGAGATGTTATAGATATATTGTGTTCAGAGTTGCAGGCATTTGAGACCCTGGGAGACTATGTAATTAGGTGGCATGTTGTTGAGCATGACATAGGGGTGGTTGGATATCCACTTTTCTCAGTCATACTCTTTGAGTTATGGGGGTTTTGGATTTTATGCTTGCTCTTTACGTCCTCCTACGTGTGGGGAGGTCTCAGTTGGTCATTTATCAACACAGGAATTTTTAGGTCGGGCATTTTACTTGCAATAACAGAGAAGGATATGCTTTAAAAGATAGTGTGAGTTAGTGAGCTACAGAGTGGAGTTATGAAGGGGACTGAGAAGCTATAGTAGGTGAGTGGCCCGCTATGAATGTTGGTCTGATGGCAAGTTGTGTGAAAGTGTTTAGCTGTATGTTGTCTGTAAAGATGAGGTGCGATTTGTTGCGGATGAGTAGGAGTTAATATGTTTTTGGGGGTGAGGGTTGCACCCTGTGGTTGTTGATTATCAGTGTAAGTTACAGTGTCGGTGTCAGTCAGGTTGAGGATTCAGATTTATTATAATGTTGTAAGAATGTTGCATTGTAACGAGGTGTATATCCGTGTGTGAAGTGCAGGGTGTGTAGGTCACATTGAAATTGATTTATTTTCTTAGTAGTTGCTTGTAGCTGCTGTATAAATATTATATATTCTGGTGTTGATTAAGCAACTCCCGTGTTGTGCACTGTGAAAAGGTGTTGAGTTGGGTGAAAGGTGCTGAGTTGGGTGAAAGTGTACTTAAAAGAAAAATCAAACACCGTCAATGTGAGTAAACAATTGTAGAGCTACAAAGACAAGGCTACCCTCTTAAAATTCTGACCAAAAGTTGCAAAAGGGCAAGAAATCAACAGAGGGATGCCTTACTAGAGGACAATCCCAGAAACTCTGAGGAGAACATACCTCTAACATGTGTCACCACCTACAATCCCCTGACTAACGTAGTAAGTCGCTCTATAAATAAACACTGGCAGATCTTGACAAGCAACAATCACAACTGGGAGAAACCCCTTTTCTCCTACAGAAGAGCTAGAAGTTTGAGGGACTCCCTGGTCCACACTCGACCCACGAAGGTATCAGAACCAAACGATAATACTGTACTAAATGCCTGGGGTCTCCCCCGGTTTTAGGACATTACCCTTGCGGGGGTTGTAGTGTCTGTCACCTTACCACTACTATGAAAACTTTGGATTTAGAGCCAGGGAAACAATGGCTTTTACGTCAACACACGAACTGTAACTCATGTAACGTAATCTATTTGGTTACCTGCCCCTGCGGACTTCGTTACGTAGGCATGACTACAAGGCGAATCAAACTGCGTAACTGCGAGCATCACAGTAACATAAGATGCCAAAAGAATACCACCAAATTAACTGCACATTTCATACAAGCCAATCATACCCCAAATGACATCAAATGGACAGTGATTGAGCAGATAATGGATAGTGCCACAATACAGGAGTCCCTATTTGAAAAAGAACAACGTTGGGTTTATCGTCTTTCTACCCACCAGCTAGGACTTAATGATAATATCCCTTGGGGCTCTGTGATGCATCGCTAGTTCAGCCTGTTCTCTTTCCATCGAAAGCTCGGCATAATCATCCCTAATGGAGTCTGATGATATGGTCTGCATTAGGGAGGTTATGAGTTATTATTCTTAAAGTAACTTGAGGCACATACTTACTTATTAACCTACTGTGCAACTCTTTTACTTCAGCCTCCATTTCTTGTTTCTCTAGTTCGAGGGGCTGCAAAGACAATGCCACAGATGCATAGATTTACACACTGATGTTTGTTTTGGGATATAACGTATACTGCTATGCTTTGTCTCTGCTATTAATATTTGATGCGGAACATTGAGATTACAATAAATTTTGTTGCATAGCTTTGGATTTTTGATTAATTCTGATAAATGACTTAATCCATTCACATATGGCACAATTGCTTGGCAACACGGTAAACCCCTTTATTTTTCATCTAACCTGATCTTGTGTGCTTACGTTTGGTATTTAATGTAGACACACTTGTATGCTACCGCTGAGAACATTCTATGCGGAGCACTGGGCACACATTACCTATTGTGACAAAGCGATTGGCTCTGACTAGCTCAAACATGCATGAATTGTTAATTGCGAAACATTGAGTTGTAATTCAAGTAGACAATACTGTATTGGTTATTGGGGTCAGTTAACCATGAGAGGCTGCCTAATAAAGTTAGTTGATCCTTTGTCACGTCGGGGCTCTTTACTTTTAATTTTTTGCTCTTCCGACAACATGTGGCGTGAGAGCCACGCGACCCACTTGACTCCGGAGAAACATCCGACTACGTGCTTCTGACTTTATTTTTAAAGTTCGCTGTACTAAACAGTGGGCCAGGGGAGTTCCCCCCCCCCCTTTTTTGAAATCTCCTTTTTTTGAAATTGTGTTGATAAAATTCTGCCGTCAAATTAAGCATCTATGCATTCATCGGCGGTCCCGTGACTTCAGCAAGGCGGCTCCTCAAGCTTTGAGCACGGAAATCACGTGACCTAATGCGGCGCATTTGAACATCCAAACGGAGCCCAACCTTCAGTATTCGGGCGGTGGATGTGAGCCGATTAGGTCGCATGCGGGTAGACGTCAGGAGTGAAGTAAGTGATAGGGAATTTGGTGTGGTCTTCTGACAGGATTGGGTAGTCAGCATGCCGGATATCTACCATTCCTATTCTTTTGTCTTAGCTTCTCCAAAGCGAAGAAAACCCCTGCCACCGGTCCCATGAAGTAAAGAGCAACGTGCTTTCACGTAACTTTACTTTGCTTCTCTTCTTTTATTTTGGTAAACTTCCATACTTGAGTGGTTTTTTAAATAATGTTTAAATTATTGTAAATGACTTATAATTTCCCATACGAGTCATTTTTTGGACTGTTCATAAAGGGGGTGGTGATGGACAGAGTATCTGAATTAAGCAGAACACTCCTACCCAGTCAAAAGATCAGGGCTTGATCCATCACCGTTTTTTAGCTCACTGCACCATCCCAGCTCAGAACCTGGCTACATGCAAATTAGTCTGACCCCGGCCCAGTGCATCATGGGAACAGGGCAGACCAAACTACCAAGCCAATTCTTTACTGGAAAGGAAACAAGCTTCCGGGGACCAGTTTCTGGCATTACAGCCGTCTTCGGCCCGGCTTGCTTGAATCCTGATGGTGCAGTGAGCAAGGGACTCACATCTGAGCATACCCTTCCACACTTGTGGTGGCCAAAACGATTCATAAAGGGGGTGGTGATGGACAGAGTATCTGAATTAAGCAGAACACTCCTACCCAGTCAAAAGATCAGGGCTTGATCCATCACCGTTTTTTAGCTCACTGCACCATCCCAGCTCAGAACCTGGCTACATGCAAATTAGTCTGACCCTGGCCCAGTGCATCATGGGAACAGGGCAGACCAAACTACCAAGCCAATTCTTTACTGGAAAGGAAACAAGCTTCCGGGGACCGGTTTCTGGCATTACAGCCGTCTTCGGACCGGCTTGCTTGAATCCTGATGGTGCAGTGAGCAAGGGACTCACATCTGAGCATACCCTTCCACACTTGTGGTGGCCAAAACGATTCATAAAGGGGGTGGTGATGGACAGAGTATCTGAATTAAGCAGAACACTCCTACCCAGTCAAAAGATCAGGGCTTGATCCATCACCGTTTTTTAGCTCACTGCACCATCCCAGCTCAGAACCTGGCTACATGCAAATTAATCTGACCCTGGCCCAGTGCATCATCGGAACAGGGCAGACCAAACTACCAAGCCAATTCTTTACTGGAAAGGAAACAAGGTTCCGGGGACCGGTTTCTGGCATTTCAGCCGTCTTCGGCCCGGCTTGCTTGAATCCTGATGGTGCAGTGAGCAAGGCACTCACATCTGAGCATACCCTTCCACACTTGTGGTGGCCAAAACGATTCATAAAGGGGGTGGTGATGGACAGAGTATCTGAATTAAGCAGAACACTCCTACCCAGTCAAAAGATCAGGGCTTGATCCATCACCGTTTTTTAGCTCACTGCACCATCCCAGCTCAGAACCTGGCTACATGCAAATTAGTCTGACCCTGGCCCAGTGCATCATGGGAACAGGGCAGACCAAACTACCAAGCCAATTCTTTACTGGAAAGGAAACAAGCTTCCGGGGACCGGTTTCTGGCATTACAGCCGTCTTCGGCCCGGCTTGCTGGAATCCTGATGGTGCAGTGAGCAAGGGACTCACATCTGAGCATACCCTTCCACACTTGTGGTGGCCAAAACGATTCATAAAGGGGGTGGTGATGGACAGAGTATCTGAATTAAGCAGAACACTCCTACCCAGTCAAAAGATCAGGGCTTGATCCATCACCGTTTTTTAGCTCACTGCACCATCCCAGCTCAGAACCTGGCTACATGCAAATTAGTCTGACCCTGGCCCAGTGCATCATGGGAACAGGGCAGACCAAACTACCAAGCCAATTCTTTACTGGAAAGGAAACAAGCTTCCGGGGACCGGTTTCTGGCATTACAGCCGTCTTCGGCCCGGCTTGCTTGAATCCTGATGGTGCAGTGAGCAAGGGACTCACATCTGAGCATACCCTTCCACACTTGTGGTGGCCAAAACGATTCATAAAGGGGGTGGTGATGGACAGAGTATCTGAATTAAGCAGAACACTCCTACCCAGTCAAAAGATCAGGGCTTGATCCATCACCGTTTTTTAGCTCACTGCACCATCCCAGCTCAGAACCTGGCTACATGCAAATTAGTCTTACCCTGGCCCAGTGCATCATGGGAACAGGGCAGACCAAACTACCAAGCCAATTCTTTACTGGAAAGGAAACAAGCTTCCGGGGACCGGTTTCTGGCATTACAGCCGTCTTCGGCCCGGCTTGCTTGAATCCTGATGGTGCAGTGAGCAAGGGACTCACATCTGAGCATACCCTTCCACACTTGTGGTGGCCAAAACGATTCATAAAGGGGGTGGTGATGGACAGAGTATCTGAATTAAGCAGAACACTCCTACCCCGTCAAAAGATCAGGGCTTGATCCATCACTGTTTTTTAGCTCACTGCACCATCCCAGCTCAGAACCTGGCTACATGCAAATTAGTCTGACCCTGGCCCAGTGCATCATGGGAACAGGGCAGACCAAACTACCAAGCCAATTCTTTACTGGAAAGGAAACTAGCTTCCGGGGACCGGTTTCTGGCATTACAGCCGTCTTCGGCCCGGCTTGCTTGAATCCTGATGGTGCAGTGAGCAAGGGACTCACATCTGAGCATACCCTTCCACACTTGTGGTGGCCAAAACGATTCATAAAGGGGGTGGTGATGGACAGAGTATCTGAATTAAGCAGAACACTCCTACCCAGTCAAAAGATCAGGGCTTGATCCATCACCGTTTTTTAGCTCACTGCACCATTCCCAGCTCAGAACCTGGCTACATGCAAATTAGTCTGACCCTGGCCCAGTGCATCATGGGAACAGGGCAGACCAAACTACCAAGCCAATTCTTTACTGGAAAGGAAACAAGCTTCCGGGGACCGGTTTCTGGCATTACAGCCGTCTTCGGCCCGGCTTGCTTGAATCCTGATGGTGCAGTGAGCAAGGGACTCACATCTGAGCATACCCTTCCACACTTGTGGTGGCCAAAACGATTCATAAAGGGGGTGGTGATGGACAGAGTATCTGAATTAAGCAGAACACTCCTACCCAGTCAAAAGATCAGGGCTTGATCCATCACCGTTTTTTAGCTCAGTGCACCATCCCAGCTCAGAACCTGGCTACATGCAAATTAGTCTGACCCTGGCCCAGTGCATCATGGGAACAGGGCAGACCAAACTACCAAGCCAATTCTTTACTGGAAAGGAAACAAGCTTCCGGGGACCGGTTTCTGGCATTACAGCCGTCTTCGGCCCGGCTTGCTTGAATCCTGATGGTGCAGTGAGCAAGGGACTCACATCTGAGCATACCCTTCCACACTTGTGGTGGCCAAAACGATTCATAAAGGGGGTGGTGATGGACAGAGTATCTGAATTAAGCAGAACACTCCTACCCAGTCAAAAGATCAGGGCTTGATCCATCACCGTTTTTAGCTCACTGCACCATCCCAGCTCAGAACCTTGCTACATGCAAATTAGTCTGACCCTGGCCCAGTGCATCATGGGAACAGGGCAGACCAAACTACCAAGCCAATTCTTTACTGGAAAGGAAACAAGCTTCCGGGGACCGGTTTCTGGCATTACAGCCGTCTTCGGCCCGGCTTGCTTGAATCCTGATGGTGCAGTGAGCAAGGGACTCACATCTGCGCATACCCTTCCACACTTGTGGTGGCCAAAACGATTCATAAAGGGGGTGGTGATGGACAGAGTATCTGAATTAAGCAGAACACTCCTACCCAGTCAAAAGATCAGGGCTTGATCCATCACCGTTTTTTAGCTCACTGCACCATCCCAGCTCAGAACCTGGCTACATGCAAATTAGTCTGACCCTGGCCCAGTGCATCATGGGAACAGGTCAGACCAAACTACCAAGCCAATTCTTTACTGGAAAGGAAACAAGCTTCCGGGGACCGGTTTCTGGCATTACAGCCGTCTTCGGCCCGGCTTGCTTGAATCCTGATGGTGCAGTGAGCAAGGGACTCACATCTGAGCATACCCTTCCACACTTGTGGTGGCCAAAACGATTCATAAAGGGGGTGGTGATGGACAGAGTATCTGAATTAAGCAGAACACTCCTACCCCGTCAAAAGATCAGGGCTTGATCCATCACCGTTTTTTAGCTCACTGCACCATCCCAGCTCAGAACCTGGCTACATGCAAATTAGTCTGACCCTGGCCCAGTGCATCATGGGAACAGGGCAGACCAAACTACCAAGCCAATTCTTTACTGGAAAGGAAACAAGCTTCCGGGGACCGGTTTCTGGCATTACAGCCGTCTTCGGCCCGGCTTGCTTGAATCCTGATGGTGCAGTGAGCAAGGGACTCACATCTGAGCATACCCTTCCACACTTGTGGTGGCCAAAACGATTCATAAAGGGGGTGGTGATGGACAGAGTATCTGAATTAAGCAGAACACTCCTACCCAGTCAAAAGATCAGGGCTTGATCCATCACCGTTTTTTAGCTCACTGCACCATCCCAGCTCAGAACCTGGCTACATGCAAATTAGTCTGACCCTGGCCCAGTGCATCATGGGAACAGGGCAGACCAAACTACCAAGCCAATTCTTTACTGGAAAGGAAACAAGCTTCCGGGGACCGGTTTCTGGCATTACAGCCGTCTTCGGCCCGGCTTGCTTGAATCCTGATGGTGCAGTGAGCAAGGGACTCACATCTGAGCATACCCTTCCACACTTGTGGTGGCCAAAACGATTCATAAAGGGGGTGGTGATGGACAGAGTATCTGAATTAAGCAGAACACTCCTACCCAGTCAAAAGATCAGGGCTTAATCCATCACCGTTTTTTAGCTCACTGCACCATCCCAGCTCAGAACCTGGCTACATGCAAATTAGTCTGACCCTGGCCCAGTGCATCATGGGAACAGGGCAGACCAAACTACCAAGCCAATTCTTTACTGGAAAGGAAACAAGCTTCCGGGGACCGGTTTCTGGCATTACAGTCGTCTTCGGCCCGGCTTGCTTGAATCCTGATGGTGCAGTGAGCAAGGGACTCACATCTGCGCATACCCTTCCACACTTGTGGTGGCCAAAACGATTCATAAAGGGGGTGGTGATGGACAGAGTATCTGAATTAAGCAGAACACTCCTACCCAGTCAAAAGATCAGGGCTTGATCCATCACCGTTTTTTAGCCCGGAAGCTTGTTTCCTTCCCAGTGTAAGAATTGGCTTTTGTAGTTTGGTTTGCCCTGTTCCCATCATGCACTGGGACAGGAACAGACTAATTTGCATACAGCCAGGTTCTGAAACTGGGATGGTGCAATGAGCTAAAAAACGGTGTTGGATCTAGCCCTGATCTTTTGACTGGGTGAGAGTATTCTGCTTAATTCAGAGACTCTGTCCCTCACCACCCCTTGTTGTAAATATTTTTGTCCACCCTAAGCGTGGAAGGGTATACTCAGACATGAGTCCCTTGCTCATTGCACCATCAGGATTCAAGCAAGCCGGGCCGAAGACGGCTGTAATGCCAGAAACCGGTCCCCGGAAGCTTGTTTCCTTCCCAGTGTAAGAATTGGCTTTTGTAGTTTGGCTTGCCCTGTTCCCATCATGCACTGGGACAGGAACAGACTAATTTGCATACAGCCAGGTTCTGAAACTGGGATGGTGCAATGAGCTAAAAAACGGTGTTGGATCTAGCCCTGATCTTTTGACTGGGTGAGAGTATTCTGCTTAATTCAGAGACTCTGTCCCTCACCACCCCTTGTTGTAAATATTTTTGGACTGAGCACATATTGGTAAAAAAAATGTTATAATTTGAAAAGACACGCGAACGACTAATTTTTCTCGTGTCACAATACCATAGAGGGCATATGATAAAAGGGTTAATTACCTAGTAGGCTCCCCGATTATGGCCAATACTCCTTAAGTAAAAATGTTTGGTCAAATTCTCTCCTGCACAGTTAGCAGGGGACTAATGTGAACGCCAATGGGTGCAGAAAGTGTTGTGTGTTCACTATACTGGGTTCACTATCAGACTCAGATGACGCCTGAATATAAAAGGTTGCATGCGATGAACGTACATGTTGTTTTGTTGGTATGTCTCCCTTTTTCTTTCTTTACAGGTTCGGACACCTGGAAATGCAAGGCAGTCCGGTACAAAAGCGTGAGTTTTGCATCATTTTACTCCCACACCCCTGAGGTTAGGGTACACCTTAGCGTGTGTACACCGCCCAGAGGTTGTTTTTCACCCGTTTTTTGGTCCTGATGAAAGCTCAGCTTAATTGGCATTTATGAGCAGAAACATGTCGACCTTTTGAACACTAAGGACATAACTGGCTCAGGCTAATAGCTAGCTGCCATCCACCTTAACCATTTTTAATGATTGCTTACTTTACCTATATTAAAATTAATTTTTGGTTAAAGTCTGCTCTCTTTTAATCTCACCTTGTCACCATTCACTACTGACACAAAAACCAGCTCCACTGCAATTGCAGGTGTCGCAGCACACCGGGTAGGCATTCGGCTGACCCGGTGGAACCCGATCATGAAGCATGTCACCCACCAGGTGGGTGAGTGAGGGTTTTCTTAAAAACCTTAACGGTTTTTGAACACTACTATGCACACTTCACTTTTGATATTTATATTTAAGGCTGCAGACACAAGTTCCCTTCTTGTGTAGTTTTGCGCCAACAGTCACTCCTTTGTTGTTGTAAGCATTTTGTATTAGGGTAGAGGAGTGTCTCCCAACCCTGCCTCTCTTGTTGTTTAAAAGTAAACAATTGTAGACACATTTGGAATGTAAAGAATAGAAGGAGATGTGCTCACCCAATCAGAATGTAGCATTTTTGCACCACAATGAAGGCCACACCCTCCCGGCTTATTGCAAATGTTCTCTATAATCACTGCTATAGCACTTAATACCCGGAACAGGCGGTGACAATATATACATCACTGTGACATGTCCGCCTCACCACTGATGCTCTTTTCGGCTGTAGAAATCTTTTTGCAAATTTGGTACCATACAAAGCGTTCCCTTTCGCACCACCACACTTTCAGAATTACCTTGGCGGGCTTACCTGACAACATCTGGGCTCCGAACTGCACGCCACCTCCTCAGAAAACTTTACAAGTCAAAGGATGGGGACATGTCCACAGCTAAAGATCCGCAGGTGTGCCGCTTTCTTCCAGAGTGGCTGCATCTGCAGACATACTCCGACGCAACAGAGAAAGTTTGGAAATGGCAATCTTTCTTCCAGCTTCTCAGTAGGATAAACAGCATAACATCGCACAGTGTTTACTTTTTACGTCTTTCCCCTGGGAGCAGATTACTAAGGATGGCTAATATTAGCAGAGCTTTTCAAAGATCACCTGGGACTGATTTCATTGGCCAAACAGGCGTGTATTATATGCACAAGAGAGGTGCATGCCTGGAGTTCAGTTAACTGCCTTGAGTGGACTCAGTCTCTGCTGTTTGCAAACACTCGAGGCAGCGGCGTCAGAGAATCCCTGGGACGGACGCCGAGCCTACCAAATCAGAATCAGTGCATGGACCCACCGCATCTCAAAGCGTCAGCAGCCTGGCTATCAGTTAGACAAGGCAGCTGGAATGGCCCTTCGCTCTGGCCCTGCCTCTGCAGTTGTGTGGAGACTGCTAGTTTTAATGTGCTCTGGTCTTCTAGTTGGAAAGTATTACCTCACAATAACAATTTACAGTATTGGTTGGAAAGGTTTACAGAATAGAAAAGAAAAATGGTGCAGGATATGAATCTGTAAAAGAAGGAGAGAGAAAGGGAATGAAAGACCAGCGCGGCCCGCGGCCGCGAAAGTTAAAGCGTCCTAAGGACGAGACACGCACAGCATTTCCTTTGCGGGAGC
This sequence comes from Lissotriton helveticus, assembly GCF_964261635.1. Classification (NCBI taxonomy): domain Eukaryota; kingdom Metazoa; phylum Chordata; class Amphibia; order Caudata; family Salamandridae; genus Lissotriton; species Lissotriton helveticus. The sequence goes on from NC_136057.1 coordinate 1,624,954,570, forward strand.
GAGCAGGTGACACCATCTGTTTGCAAGATAATTACAAACAGATGTCGGCAAAGCTCGCTCCTGCAAGGGAAACGCCAAACGTGCATGCGTTGAATTAGAAAGCAATGCAAAGCGTGCCCATTTGTTGGAAAAAAAGCTGATTGATTCCAAGAGGTCCCCTTCTAAGCAGCGCATGTGCGCTGCGTAGGCGAGACCTAAAAATTGCTTACATATGTGAACAGTGTAAGATAGCTAGCCTGCCACTGCTTTTTCGGGTCCGTCAGCACCTTTGTCAATTGAATAACCAAATGGGGTTACTGTAACCATATCTGGGCCAGTCGTCGAGTCTGCCCATGTCTCTGTGACAAACAGAACGTCTATTTTATGTGTGTCTAAAAGGTCTGCAGCTTCATGTTTATGTTTTACAAGTGATCTTTCATTAAGTAAGGTGCATCGCGCTTTTTGGTCAGTAGTAAGAAGAGGGTGAGTCTCTCGCGTACTATCCCTGTTATTTATGTAAAAGTCACAGCTCTGACAGGAAGTATGAGAGGCTCAAATGATGAACTTTAAATAAAACAAAAACTTGGACCCTTAACTGCTTTATTGATGGCAGCAACTTCTTTCCTATTGTAACAGTGTCTGTGAGGGGAATGGGACCCAAAACTGTCAGGGGGTCTGGCGCTCTGCACCATCCGGGTGCAGACGGATGTATGCCGTTACAATGCACACTTTTACAACGCATACCTTTACAACACAACATCCATTACAACGCATTCCATTACAACGCATGCCATTACAACGAAATTTTAAAATCTACATTTACAACGCATTCCATTACAACGCATAATACCTTTACAATGCATACCATTACAACGCATAACATTACATTGCATGTTTGGTAAGTATTAGATAGTGCAGGGGTAAAAATTACTATTCTAACTCCAGGGGTTGTAACAGTAGGGTAAGTGTTGGATAGTGTAGGGGTAAAATTACTATTCTAACTCCAGGGGGTGCAACAGTAGGGTAAGTGTTGGATAGTGTAGGGGTAAAAATTACTATTCTAACTCCAGGGGGTGCAACAGTAGGGTAAGTGTTGGATGGTAATATTATGCGTTGTAATGGTATGCGTTGTAATAACCGAGTTGTAATGACATGCGTTGTAGTGGTGTGCGTTGTAGTGTCATGCGTTGTAATGGTTGCGTTGTAATTGCATGCGTTGTAATGGATGTTGCATTGTAAAAGTTTCGTTGTAATGGTAGTGCGTTGTAAAAGTTGCGTTGTAAAGGTTGTTTCCCGGTGCAGACAGGCTGTGCCTCTCTATGTGTTGAAATAGCGCGTCATGAAAGAAGGCATGCCAGGGGGCATGGCCTCAGCACTTGTCAGCGCTTGTGTGATCAGAACAGGTGGGTAAAATAAAGATTAACAGGGGTCCAGCAACCCCAAATCCTTTGCACAGGCTCGCCTGTGGAAACAAATTAGTGGGAAATCAATGCAGAATAAAATAATATTGTGAAATAGAAAGCATAAAACTATTAAAAAGGGAATATAACCCTTTGTAATATGGCACCCACAGCGTAGGAGCCAGGCACCTCCTAAAACCAAGTATGAAAAGAAAAGAAAAGTGGGCTTCAGTCCTGTTCAATTTCCTATTAATCAGCAGCAAGATGCTCAAGAATTCTGTATGGCCCGTCTATAAATAATAGCTAAGGAGACTCAGCCTAATTCTGAACTCTTTCCTATAAGCTAGTCTTGGGCACATGAATGTTTGCATTGCTTGCATTTAAACTCTACTGTTACCGATTTTGAAAGATTTGTATATGTAACTATGCAAATCAATTTTGTTTAAAGTTTTTATATATAAGGCTGTGCAATCAAACTTCTGTCCACATTCTAAATCCCAACTAATGTCAGCACTTTGTTAGCAATGGTAAGAAAATATGAGATTGTTACAATTCAAAGATGCACTGTGAATAACACAAACGTTACTACTTCCTTCTCTAACTTTACTGCTAGACAAATTTCGATTTCAGGACGGATAAATACTTGTTATGCTATTTTCCATCACAGAGAGACTGTAGCATCACAACACTATACCATCTACTAAAACATCAACGCAGGCTGGACTAAATGTGATGATAACAGACTTATTTTTAAGCACAGGCTATCCAAAAATTTGAAAGACAGTTACCTGCTAATTTTGCATCCTAAATTATAAGGTATAATGTTACCAATGTAGCAAAGCCCAAAATAAATGTTAGAGTAGATCACAAAATTCACGATATATGTCATTAGGTGTCCTTGCATGCTTGATGACATTTGAAGAAATCTACTGTAAGCTTTCATCTGTATTTTCTCTTTCCTATATATAAGATAATTTGATAATTATGGAGACAGTAGCATGTATGGTGTTTTCTAGCAATTCAACAGATTTGTTTTTCCCCAGTGTTTCATAATGACTCCAACAAAATGATCATCTTCACCTGTTAGGGCGCTAAGTGATGGCATACTTGTGTAACAATAATGTTACCTCAGTCTAAGAAAAACATCCATACGTAAATGTAAATATATAACTACAACTGTGTTTATAACATATCTTCTTATATATGGATACTTCTTTGTTATATTTATAAAACTGTGTGCTATTACATTTAGCTATTTCTTATGACCTGTTAAAAAAAAAAAGCAAGACGTCACTTCCACATTAATCACTGTACAGTAATACACATTACATACTGTATAATAGTTATTCACAATATCATAAAACATATTTAAATAAAGACTTATATTGACAATGTACATTGTCACAATGTACATGTTAAAACATCACTACAGCGAATACTACGTCAGTATTATAATGTATTGCACTTTACACCTCACAACTTAAACACACATTTTAAACTTACCTTGCACTTACCCCTCTTTCCTATGTGCTCTGTAATTATTGATTTAAGTTACCAGAGAAATGTATGGCTAATATTGACACAAGCTTTTTATTAACAGGGAAGTGTGGGTCGTTCTGAAAAGAACAATTTTTTCTTACTTTTAAACACATTTTCTGTCATTATTTTCCTTACAGGTCAACAGAAATAAAATACGATGGAATGGATATATGACGGAAGGGAGGGAAAAAACCTGAATAAAGATATTGGTAAGTGCAGTGGTGAGCAATAACAAGCTGACTAACAATGTGGCATCTCTCTCCCTGGCAACTATGACTCTGTGGCATAGGAGACAGTAAGCGGCAGTACTGACACACTGTTCCAGTATGTCCCTGTCTTGCCTCAACATGTGCACAGGCATGGCAGAACTAGAAGGGGGTTCAGATATGCCAGCCGATGTACAAGCTAGAGTTGCTGTTGCAATGGAGACTGCAGAAGTGGAAGGTCCTGCAGAGTCCACCTACCTTGACACTGATGAATTTTCTGCAGCCATCTCCTCAAGCTCCAGGCTCCTGCTTCCATTGTGTATGCACCCATCCTGTGGAGTGCATAAACATCAGATGCTTTTTGATGCCAGTGGTTCCAAATGAAAACTGCTGCCTTGTGTCTGGGGAAATCACTTTCAGCCACAGGTTCCATGTTACCAGGGGAGCATTTACTTTCTTCTCCACTGTGGCGGGCAGCGTAAAAAAACTGTTACACCACCGACTCTCGGAGCCTTTTCTCCTGTTCTTCTCCTGCTCCTCTTCTGCCAGCACTTATTCCTCCTGATCTCCTCTAAACTCCTGCTGCTCATGAAGGACAGGATCCAGTTGCTCTGCCATTTCAAACAGCAAATCCAACTGTGCCTCACAAAATCTCAGAACGAACACAGGACAGTGAACGCTTTGAAGTTCTGAAGAGAAATAATGAGTAAGAGGAACCAACATTTTACATTCCCGTGATTGGCTGTATTTCTAGCCAATCACTTTTTATTTTACAATCGAAAACTATGGTGGTACTACCACAGTAATTTCCGGGTAGTATCGTGGTACAGACAAAATGTAAACTAAATAAATATTGGCTTAACTTTTCTTTTCCTAAAAATTCAAAATTGAGAGAGTTTTGGAATAGGCTCAATGCAGGAGTTCTATAACAAAAACCTTGATGGGACCCCTAAGAATTTGGGCACATCAATGGGTTGGGCTGCCAGCAAAACTAGATGTGGTTGAGTGGGTGTGTTTAGCCATAGAACAAGTATCCTTGACATATCTTCTCAACTTTACTACTTCTCTTAAATACACTGGAAATAAAAACGTAATTTTAAAACTTGGCAGGACTTACAACACTAAGACATTTCTCTTAGACGGGTAGTACCTTGTCTCTGCCATCAGAATTGCTGCCACTCCAGATATGGTCTCATGAGCTAGTGGAAACCTGTGGATCCAGGAGACATGGGTCCTATTCATAAAAGTAAATTTGGTCATAAACATGTGTTTATGACCAAATATACCCTTTCCACTTCTGCCAGGAAATCACCGTTGGATTCCTGGCAGGTGTAAATCCATTTATTAGGCATAGATCCCCACCAAGAGTGCAACGCAGATATCTCCAGAGCTGTAAATCCATTAAGAGGGTAGGAAAATAGGCTTTTCAAGGTATTGCTTCACTTGAACGTTTGGCAATGCCTACAAAAATGGACATTTGTTGGCATTCCCAAAGTACTTACACATGAACAAGGCTGACCTTACTCTGCTTCCAAAGTGGGAAGAAGAATATAGAGGGGTTTCCTTTGAAAGAAAATATTTTTTCACTGCAGAGAAAAAAGAAATAAAGGGAATATTGTCCATATGGATGGATTCTCGGCCACAGAGAGCTCCATCCAGAGGGACTGGAAGCAAACGTTTGGAATCATGTAATTCAAAATGGATTTTACATGTAAATATGGGCCAGGTATAACTTTCCCTGATGATGCCAATAGGAATGACTGAAGTCTTAAAGAAATAATTCTGCACTTATATATAGAAGTTGATCTGTGGATGCAGATTTACACTTTTTTGTTTATAGGAGCTATGGTGTTTAACACCTTCAGCGCTACCGCGTTTACCTGCCCTGCGCTGAGAAAGGAGTAAATGGCTTGTTTGTGACAAAGCCAGCTCGTCATGAGCGCAGGGCAGGTAACGCCCATGACGAGCTGGCTTTGTCATTAGCGTCGAAGTGGTTAATCCCAGCCTCCCCATTTTGCCGAATTGTACGATCTGTGGTGATCAATTTCTGATCTTATTACTCTGCTCTCTTTTTAACAAGTTTGAGAGTATTTATTGGTAATGCAAAAGTATTCCTTGGCAAAATTGAAATTACGCCACTGTAATTCATATAATTTCAGAAATATTGCATTACTCTTGATAAGCTAATTCCCCATATTAGGCCATTACTGTGGACACATCCAAACAACAGAACGTAACCAGCTAATGCTTGCATCAAAGATTTACATGAGAATGCATTTAAAGACATGGGCAGCTATTCACAAGGGGAAGTGAAAGTGTCATCATATACCCTTTGACCTTAATGACATCACAATAAGTGATATCATGTGACCTTTGGCCCTGATTGTATTCACAGGAAGGCATATCACATAACACTAAAATGACAATAATTGGTATAGCTGGAGTTTCATAATAACTGCATGATTATTAGAACAGCATAAGAGAGACAAATGTCACTTTAGATACTACCTATATTATGGTGCTAGCTTAATCTTTGAAAGTTCTGAGGCATAATACTTGGTCTGAATTGTAATGATCGAGCAAAATGATTAAGCCATGGTGAATAACTCTTCTGTCTCTTTCCCATGCAAAACATGGGTGAGAGATCTGAGTTTAGTCTCCGAGATTCGGTAATCGCATCAAAATTTGAGACAGTCCAACTAAATTATCTACCTGGTAACTATTGAATCCGAAGGAAACTGTGTGCAATGGGGCTCATGAGTCCCCAGCACTGCCTCAGATTTCTGGCACCTGTGGGGGATTTGCCTCATACGGTTAGGGCCGGACTGGGAACCACAACCGGCCCTGGCAAAGTGCTCGGCAGCCCCCCCTACCCACTCGGGGGGTTTGAGGTGCCGCCGAGCTCTTTGCCGGGGCCGGTTTTTGGCCGATTTTGGTACAGGGCCGATTTTGCAGCTATGCTGCAAAAACGGCACTGTAACAAAAACGGCCCCCAGGGGCCCAAAACTGGCCCCACCTGTGCGGCGCACCAGGGGATTGCCCGGTGCCCGCTATTGCCAGTCCGGCCCTGCCTACGGTCTGGAGCAGTGAGTGGTTGCTGATGTCACTGGCCATGTCATGAGTGATGTAATTTGTGAGGTCATAAGCAGTGCATTGCGGGGGTGTAAGTTATAGTGAGTTCCTGTAACTGTAACTGCTGAATTTCAATGGTTTTGTACAAGTGACGTTTGAGCCTAAATACACTACCGGTGTAACCTTTGTTTTCCCACTGAATTTTAAAGATTTTTTGGAAATTCCATTTTTTAAGTATAATGCCCCTGTAACCTTTGTTTTTTCCAATGAATAAAGTACCTACCAGTGGTAGACAGTAAGTAGTTAAAGTTAGGACCTAGTTTCCATTGAAAAAAAGTTTTTTGAATTACTTATAACTTTGGCGCTGTTCAACGAATCTTCACACAATCTTTTTTTTAAAGTGCCCCACTTTGTATAGTTGTGCATGGAATGTTTCGGGGTTATTCACAAAGGGGGGGGGCTGGGAAAAAGTCAGTTTCCTATGTTAATTCCCATAGAGATTTTAGACACGACTACTGCTCGAACTGCTGGATGGAATTTGTCAGAGAGATAGACATTGGTCCAGAAAAAAGTCCTTATTATGATTTGGTGTGAATCCGTTCAGTAGTTTTCGAGATATAAAAGGAAAACCAAATGTGTATATTTATTGACACAGACCCTCCGTGACAACACAAGACAGAGCAAAACACCAGGAGATTCTTTTCTCTCATATACAGATCAGAAAAACAAAGCAAAAACAAAGGGAAATTTATCAAAACATTAATAGTCTCACATCAATAAATCTCCTTTTAACATATATCAAAAACCAAAAACACTAAAACACTTGATAAGCATCAAATCAGAATACACAAAAAAAAGGGGGGGGGGAAAAAAAGTGTAAATCTAAATAACAACATAAGGTAACAGTCACTAATTATCCTTGGGCCGAGAAATTCCGTGGCAAATAAGAGAGAAAAAGAAAAAAAGAAACTATATTTAATATCAAATAAGGGTACCCCAAATCTTGTCTAGTTTTTCCCTTGATCTAATTCCTCTTATCTTGGCTAGTGAAGATTCCATAGTATGAATTTCATTGACCAATGCCCACCATTCCATTAAATGTGGTGGGGTTAAAGATGTCCACGCTCTAGCTATCACTAATCTCGCACAAGATATTAAAATAATTACCAAATCTTTATTTAAGATGTTAGATAAGTGCATGCCCAATAGCACCATCTCTGTTGATAGAGAAGTACAGATCACTTGCTTTTGATTTAAAATATTCTCAATTCCAGACCAGTACTCAGTTAATGATGGGCATGAATAAATCATATGTTCAAGATCTGCTGCCACCAGACCGCATTTAGGCACTTAGTACGATCACTGGTTGTGCTATTTTGGGACCATTTAAAAATTCTCTGTGGAGTGTAATATAAGTGACATACTGTTTTGTATAGTTGGAGCCTCAAACTAGAAGATTGTACCACTTTGTTAATATCACAAAATAAAGAAGAAATGTTATATGCAGGTACATTTATGCCTAATCTAATAGTCCATTTCAAAGCCAGTTTAGGACAATCATCAACTTTGTATTGGCTTAGACACTTATAGCCTCCATTAATTAACAATTTTTTATTTTCAGAATATAGACATGTCCATATATCGGAATCGGATAGTTCTCTTAAATTCATTTTGCATATGAGAAAATCTCTTATTTGTATATATTTAAACCGCATCCGTTCTGGCAGCTTACAAAGAAGCTTGAGTGTCTCAAAGTCTAAAATACCCACTGTACCATACAAATCTCCTAATGAGTTTATTCCAAAATTAGCCCATACACAACTTACTTGATCACTAAAAATTCCCGGTAATCCCGGATTGTCCCACAATGGCAATTTAGAATGAAAAAAGGAAATTCTGCAAATAGTCAAAATTAAATTCCATATTCATACCGCGTCCCTAGCCGTCTTGAATTTAACCCTTTTAAAATAGTTTGGATTGTTTACTCTTGCCAGGAATTGATTCACGTCACTACCTAACATAAATTGATGAAAATAGAATTGATTATTGGTAACGAAAAGGCTACGGAGACGACCCAAGAAGGTAGCAAAAAAGATATATGCTAAAGTCTGGAAAGTTAAGCCCGCCTTTATTAAGTGGAAGTGTCAATATGGAAATCGATCTTCGGGCCTTTCTATATCCCCATATGAAACTGCTGAGAATCCCATCAAGTTTTTAAAAAAAAGAATTATTGACACATAAGGGAATAGATCTAAAAAGATAAAGAAATTTCGGTAAGATCTTCATCTTAATGATGTTAATCTGACCTAAAAGGGTAAGAGGGATCTTATGCCACTTTTTCAGAAGCACTGCCACTTCCTTCAATAAAACATCGTAATTAAGTGAGTTTATATCCCCTATTTTAGACGAGATTTTGACACCAAGATAAGTGGCTGTCTGACAGATTACATGAACAGGGACCAGAGGTCTATAATTCATTATAACTTGAGTTTTATTTAAGTTTAGTTTATAGCCAGAAATAGCTCCGAAGTTTTTAGCTTCCTCAGTAATCCCTGCTATGGCTTCTACCACATCTGTTGTGTACACCGCTAAATCATCAGCATATGCTGTAATTTTAAGAGTGTTTGTACCATATTGAAAAGGAATAATATTAGATTGTGCCTGAAGAGCATTTATAAATGGCTCCATAGAGAGAGCAAACAATAAAGGTGATAAAGGACATCCTTGGTGTGTCCCTCTTAAAATCGGAAAGTTAGAAGACATCATGCCAGCATAACCTATTTTCGCGTTGGGGTGATTGTACAAAGCCTGAACACTCCTCAAAAATTGCCCCTTAAAAACCATACTGAATCATTACAGCCCATAGGTAGTCCCACCCCACTCGGTCAAAAGCCTTTTCAGCATCTAATAATACCATTCCGAGTGGGGTGGGATTAGTTGCTGCTACATCAAATGCGGTTATTGCCATATTCACATGTGCTGTTGTGTCCCTACCCAGCACAAAGCCATGTTGTTGAGAGTTGACTAACTTTGGCATGAGTGGAGCAAGCCGCGTGGCAAGAAGTTTAGCATATGCCTTTGCGTCCACATTGATCAATGAAATAGGTCTATAAGACCCACAGTCTGTTGCTGGTTTGTTCTTTTTTAAGAAAAATATAATTTTGGCGGTCTTCCATGAGTCAGGGGCCTTCCCTGTTTCACCAATCTGATTAATGACTAAACAAAGAAGTGGCAGCAAATCGTCTATACAGATTTTATACACTTCTATAGGAAGCGTATCCTCCCCTGCTGCTTTACCTAAAGGAGGAGAAGTAATAGCGAGTCTCAACTCTGCCACTGTAATCTTTTCCTCCAGTCGTTCAATACTTTCTCTCTCTAAATACCTATCATTTACAGAGTTCTTGTGAATGTACGATTGTATACTACCCTCAATGGGGCAGTTTTCGGGAGTGTACAGCTTACTATAATAGATGACGAACTGCTCCAATATTTGTGCCGGTTGGCTATATGTAATGTTATTGGGTCCTTTAATAGATTTAATTAATGTACTGGCTCTATTGTCCGCTACTTTGTATGCAAGGATTTTCCCTACCTTGTCTACAGTTTCATATAGTGTTAGTTTATATTTGTGAAGTTTAATACTACTTCTCTCTCTGAATGGATTTTTCAGGGCTGATCGGAGGGCCACTAATTTAATTTCTAATTGGACAACGTTTTGTAAGCTTTGTACTCCAAGCTGAAGAGTTTCAGCCAAGTGTTTTTCAAGTGTCATGATATTCGATGTTGCAGTTTTGATCTCTTTCTTTCGTTCTGCATTCTGTTTAAGTATAAACTGCTGGGCAAATCCCCTTATGCTGGCCTTACAGGCATCCCATACATATATAAGTGCGGCAGAATTAATATTAATTTTAATAAATTCTTTGATATGTTATTTGAGCTGAGGGATAAATACTGAATCCACTAATAAGTATCTAGGAAATGAAAAAAGTATTGGTTCCTGTATCCTTAATGTAATATTAAACAGAAGAAGAACTGGATTGTGATCTGATGTTACTCTTGGGCAAATCTCCATAGTGCCAGATTCTAAAATTTAGTCTGAAGCCCATGCCATATCGATATGTGAACACAATTTGTGAGGGGGAGAGTAATACGTGTACCCTGCAATTCTAGGATATAAATTCCGCCAAACATCTTTAACATTATGTAAGCGAGCGAGTTCTAATATAGCAGCTCGCGTCTTACGCATGCGTTGGAAAGATACCTTCTTAGTAGTATCCTGATCATAATTCATTATACAATTAAAATCACCCAGAAGTATCAATTCCTCCTCCCAAGCTAATAATTCAATATTCAACCAATCAAAAATAAGTGGATCCTCTTTATTAGACCCATATACTGCACAGAATACATATTTGCAATTTTCCAGCTCCATTTGTACAATCGCCCATCTGCCTCCTCTATCAGAGGCCGTTTTAATTACTTCTCCTCGTAATTGCCTTTTCTTAAGAATAGCCACTCCTCGTATAGAGGCATTTAATGTTGTGCATACCACTACTTCGTAGCCCAATTGCCCTAATAATTTCCTATCCTTATAACAGATATGGGTTTCTGTAAGCAGTGCCACATGAGGATTATACATTTTCAGTTCCTCACCTACTAATCGCCTCTTAAATATTATTGTTGAGACCTGAGACATTCCAAGCCAAACATCTGATTTGATACATTTCATAAATCTGAATGTTCTGTCATTTTTCTGTTGTACCATATATATAAACATTCTCCTATGCTCATCTTCTACCTCGGTTGTGCTTGTGTTGTCTTTTTCCACATTTTTATTACCCCCACTTACCCTACCTACCCCTCCCTCCCCTTCCCTTCCCCCCACCCATTTGTACCTTAAGGGAGAGCCCCCTTCTATCTCCTGCTGCCGCTGAAAGGGCAGCCTGTCAGAGTATTAGCCACCGAATCTCCCTCCTCCCCTTATCTGTACCTTACTACAACAGGTTAATATAAAAAAAAGAAATACCTGAATAGATAAGCTGAAAAATCAAGAGTTTCTGAGTAATCCACTTAAATACTCTTCCCTTAATCAAGTTCATTTTATTTTGCTTCAAAAAAAAAAAAAGGAAAAAAGAGACTTAAACAAATATATAAGATAAAAACTGGCTTTATCATGTCTCATATCAGCTGTCACGAAAAAAAAACATATCTTGATGAAATGACATCGAGAAAAAAAAAATTGTTGTTTTTTATTTAACCAAATTTAGAGAGTACTAACTCGGCTTCTTTAACATCAGTCAAGTACTAGGTATGACCAGCTTTAACTACTTTAAGACGTGCTGGTTCCTGAAGGCATACCTGAGCACCTGCTGATTTAAAAGGATCAATAAGTTGGCGCATCTTCCAACGTTTCTCCATAGTAGCCTTACTAAGATCGGACCTCACAAAGAATGTTACGTTTTCTATTGTCACCGGGGAATTGGGTCTACCTTTGATAGAAACTGCCTGCCTAAGTAACAAATTCCCAAAATAAATCAAAAAGGGACGGGGAAATGTACTCTCTTTGTTTCTATTGTTTGCAGGTAATCTGTGTACTCTTTGCAATTGTGAGTCCCAATCCCAATCAGCCAAATCTGGAAAAGCGCGTTGGAATAATTTTACCACATATGCACGAGGGTCTGATCCCTCCAATCCCTCAGGAACGCCAAAAAGTCTGAGGTTTTGCCCCCTCTGTCTATTTTCCATGTCTTCCAGCTTACTTTGAAGGGCCATGATCTCTGTTTCATGCTGAAGGGTTAAAGTCTGTACGAGCGGACAATTCCTCAACACCCACCACCCTCTGCTGAAGCTATTCAATTTCTTGCGTAACTCCTCCCAACTTACTAGTCACTTCCAATAGACAATTCTGCATTTTGTTGTTGTCTTCTCTCAATTGCAAAAAATACTGCTGTGCTTCCTGCCGATGTTCTGTTAGCGTTTTAAGGATTAATGCAAGTGAGGAGGATTCTGTAGAAGCTGGAGGGGTCAAATTTGATATATTAGATGTAGCTTCCAATACTGGAGTTGGGAATATGTGCATAGTTGATGGGCGGTATACAGCCTTTACAACAAAACTTTTACAACAAACTACCATTACAACGAAACTTTTACAACGCAAACCATTACAACGCACAGCGCTGGGGGGCGCTCTAGGATAGGGAATAGGTTTAATGTACTATCCAACACCTTCCCTACTATCCACGGGGACTGGAGTTGGAATAGTAAATTAAACTATTCACTATCCAGCGCCCAAAAGCATTATGCGTTGTAATGGTATGCGTTGTAAAACTTACGATGTAAAGGTAGGCGTTGTAAAAGTATGCGTTGTAACGTCATACATCCTCGAGGGGCATACTTCATTTGCTGCTTCTGCTGCTGCTGTTACGATTATCATTGTGGTTACGGTTGCAGTGCAGTCAGTACTATCAGCTCCCTTTTGAGGGTTTGCCCCAGCTATAGATTTTGCTTCCAGCCTGGTTGTTACGAGATGGGCCTCAGGCGACACCTGAGAGATAACATTACAGTCCACATCCTCGGGCGGAGCTTTCAGATGTTCTGTATCCGTAGGGCTGTTCCCTGACAGCCGCAGCACCATGTTTTTGACCCCCCCTTTAGCTTGAATCCACTTGCGTAGAGGGCTCTCATCTCTAATGGGCTTCCCTCTTGTGTTTTGTATGATATCGAAGTGGATAGAGTAGAGGGGTTGGTATTCTTTCCTCTCTTCAGCTTGTTTTTTGCCTTAGATCTGACTTTTTTTCCAGATAGCTGTTTAATTACATCTGCGGGAGACCCAGTTGATTCTTCTTCATCCTCCACAATCTCTTCATACTCATCATTGGAAAATTCCTCAGCCCTCTCGGAGATACTGATGTCACTTTTCTTGGTGCAAACCATTCCATTAGCCATGCCATCAACCGCTCTATCAAAATATTCAGAGTAAGCTTCTTTAAGTACCTCAGGGCTAGAGTTTACAAGTGCTCCTACCGTCACTATTTCGTCACCATTCACGTTCTAAGTGCCTCTTATATCTTCTTCGAAGTCTGAGACAGTAGTATTTACTAGCGCTGTATCGATACATGGCTCTTCATCCATATTACAGCTAAGAGACTCGGTACGTTCCGCGCTTGAATCCTTGCCCGCCCCCCCCCTCCATCCACTTTGCCACCAGCTGCTACATTGTGTTCTGCTCTCTGTGCACTAATAGATAGAGCAACATTGTTACCGGAGTTACTTTTGGCAAACACGTCAGTTTTAACTTTAGCCAACTGGATCTTATCTGGGGCGAGGAAAAGAGAGGGGCGGATTAATTGCAGCTTATCGGTCTGTAGGTGTGGTATCTTCCACATAAAGAAGTAAGCAGAGATCGTTAAGATGAGAGAGTCGGTTTATTAACCTCATCCACAGATCGACATTCAGCAACTGCCAAATGACAACATCGAGTTCTCAAACAGAATCAAGGTAAGAGATTCCACAGTCTTAAAGGGGAAAGGTAGCATTCCAGGGGAAAATAAAGAGACAAGCATATTACACATCTTCCTTCCTTACAAAACAGAGATAAATAAATAACATTGACCTACTAATGAAATGTAAGCTTAATATACTATAAGAGACATCTTATAGGATAAAAAAAACAGTTCATGCAGTTAAACATAATCTTTCAAATAAATGGGAGCTCTACGTATCCTTTGACTCCTCTTGTGAGACGTTGCCAACTCAGAACTATTATAAGAATTGTTGTCAGCACGAAGAAACTTGCTAGCTGACGGATTGCTGTGGAGAGAAGCATCATGAACAAATAAATTAGGGTCAACCACAACAACACGACTCTTATTCCACATTCTCCGATCTTCTGTCTTAACAGCATTTCTAAAAATCTTAACCACAGCTCTTACATCAGAGTATTTAGACCATGGCTTGCACCCTACAGGTGTCTTAATTTTAACATAGTCACCAACTTTTACATCCTGAAAAGCAACCGCTTTACGGTTATCAAAATATTCCTTACGAGCACATTGTTTGTCCAACTCCCTACTTCTCCACTCACCAATTCCCTTATCCACCAAACCCTTATTGTTTTTCATCCAACCTGGACACCACAACGTATTGGGAACTCTCCCTTTGAACAACTCAAAAGGAGATCTCCCAGTTGTCGAATGAGGGGCAACCCGATAAGCATAAATCCTGTCTTAAAGAGTTATCTTCCAATTTAAACCAGAAGACCGAGCCAACTGAATAGACTCCTTAAGAGTTCTGTTGACTCTTTCAATGGCACCATTGGTTTCAGGATGGTATAAGGAACATCTTTTATGGATAATCCCACATTTCTTTAAAAAATCAGAAAAAAGAGAAGAAGAAAATTGAGGACCATTATCGGACAATAGACTATTCAGAAAACTTTCCTTATTGAACAAACCTTCCAAAAACCTAATCACTGAATTAGAGGTAATCTCACTCACTGCAGAAACTTCTATCCACCTAGAATAAAGGTCCATGAGCACAATAAGATAGGGAGTATCAGAAACTCCAGATAATGGACCTAAAATATCAATGGAAACCTCATCCCAAGGGTGGTTCGGTAGTTCTCTTTTAACCATGGGCATTTGTCTCGTCTTGAGGATCTTGTCACTGGCACAGTACTCCACACAATCCCTGACTAATTTTTCAATTTCAAGATCCATACCAGGCCACCAGAATTGCAAACGAAGAATCTCCTTGGTTTTTACAATACCCAAATGGCCAAAATGAGCATGTGCCAATAATTTTTTTCTAATTCCTAAGGGAGGAACAAGTTTTGTCCCACGAGTCAGTAAACCCTCTGTAACAGAAAGTTCATCCGAAACCAATAACCAAGGTTTCTCCAACCGAGAATTACTCTTCAATAAAGACATAACACGACAAATCTCATCATCCTTCTCCAATTCTTTCATCCACTCAGATTCTTCAATTGCCCCATCAGTAACCTCACATACATTAATGTTTTCATCAAAATCCACAGCATCATCCTGTTGAACATAGTCCTTATCAACCAATCTAGACAAACAATCTGCAGATTTATTAGCTAGACCAGGAATGTACTCAACCTCAAAATCAAACTCCTGTAAAGCAACAACCCATCTTCTAATTCTTGAAGATATGGCATCTAAGCCTTTCTTAAAGAACACCTCCCTCAACGGCTTATGATCCGAAAGAATGCAAATCTTTGATCCCCAAATCAAATTTTTTAACTTTCTTAAAGCCCAAAAAATTGCAAGCGCTTCTTTCTCTATCACAGAATAATTTAATTCTGAGCCTTTAAGACACCTAGATGAGCAACAAATAAGAGTATCTCTACCATCTTTCCTTTGTACCAACACCGCACCAAGACCTTTGTCACTTGCATCCGTAAATAAAACAGTGGGAAGACCAGGAACAAAAGCATGAAGCGAAGGAGCTTTTCTTAACTCTTTCTTGATGCAAACAAATTCACTCATGCACTCAGGTGACCATTCAAAAACAACATTCTTAGCTGTCAACTTCCTTAAATTATGAGTCTTGTCTGCAAAATTTTTAATAAATTTCCCATAAAACTCTACCATGCCAAGAAAAGAGAGTAATTCCTCCTTATTAACTGGTTCTTTCACCTTGTCAATAGTTTCCACTAAATGTTTTTTTGGAAAAATACCTCTACCTGTAATGCGATGTCCTAAGTAATTTACTTCCTCTACTCTAAATTTACACTTAGCTTTTTTAAGAGACATACCTGCTTCATACAAACGTTTTAACACGGAACGCACACGTTTATCATGCTCTTGAACATCTTTTCCATAAATTAAAAGATCATCTTGATAACACTTCACACCCATCAACCCCTTCAAAATTCTTGCCATAATCCTTTGAAAAACCGAGGCTGCTGAAACTAACCCAAAAGGCATCCTCTTAAATTTAAAAGTGCCCATCGGTGTAATAAAAGCAGTCAAATCTTGAGAGGACTCATCTAGTTCCACCTGGTGGTAAGCGGAAGCTAAATCAAGAGAGGTGAAATACTGCGCCCCTTCAAGTGTACCAACCATCTCATCAATGTTGGGAAGAGGAAATCTATCCACAACAACTTCTCTATTTAAAGATCTTAAATCTATGCATAAACGAATTTCTCCTGTTGGTTTCTTAACAATCACTACAGGAGCGAGCCATTCAGTTGCTTCAACAGGCACAATTATCTCATTCTTTATAAGTTTCTCTAATTCTTCTTGAACTTTAGTCTGTTCCATTAACGGAATCCTCCTTACCTATGCTGTTACGGGAACAGCATCAATTTTCAACTTAATGTGATGTTTGTACCCTCGTAAACATCCCAAACCTTCTCCAAACACATTTGGGAATTGTACTGATAAAGCATTGGCTAAATCATCACTACTCTTTACTAAATCTGAGTCAATAACCTCTTGAATTTGAACTTGAGGGGAAGCATTGGGACCAAGTTTTACACCAAGTTGACGTTGATGAAGCCACCCTAACAGTGCATCATCTTTTTTTTTCTTTTTTTTTTTTAGAGAATTACCCAAAATAACTCAACAAATAAATTATTATTATTTTTTTTTTTTACTGCAACCTTTAATTATAATTATAACCTTTAATATTATAATTATCGTTAGTTTAATACTTCTGTGTTACTGGTTTCCTAATGTAAGTTAATTACTTATCAAGAATATTCTTAGATCTTTCTTTCCCTTATTAAATATATCTTCTTTCAATTGTGAGGTAATATCAATTCCAGACAGGCATCATCCCTTCGTTTTTGGAAGGTTTACAACTTGTAAGCGTCACAATCACTTTTCATTTATAGCGATAGAAGGCTGTTTGTCCATGCGCAGGAAAGGAACTGGAACGTTGATTGTCCATGCGTATGAATAATGCTTCAAGTATAGCGTCTATTTGAAACGCAAAGTCAGGCCTTGAAACGCAACATAGGACGCAGGGAAAGAGATACGTCAGTAGGACGCTGGGAAGGCACGCTTCAGCAGAGTGCAGGGAAGGCTTACGTCAGCTTCTAGCCTTCGCGTCGGCAACCTCACGCGCTAAGCTAACGCGCAGAGATTCTTTTCTTAACTTTTCTCTTTTCAATTAAGTCCACATATTTTTAATAATCCAGACCTCCCTCCGCTCTCCTCACCGTAATTTTAATGTTGCTTAAGTGACTTTCTTGTCCCAACTGCCGCTGCGAAGACAACGCTTCGTTTTTTTTTATTTTATGAAACAGCCGCTGGAGGAAAGCAGAGTTTGATCTTTTGTCGTCGTGTTGAGGTGATATCAGCCAATCGTTGCCAAATAAATGTGGTATCTTCCACATAAAGAAGTAAGCAGAGATCGTTAAGATGAGAGAGTGGGTTTATTAACCTCATCCACAGATCGACATTCAGCAACTGCCAAATGACAACATCGAGTTCTCAAACAGAATCAAGGTAAGAGATTCCACAGTCTTAAAGGGGAAAGGTAGTATTCCAGGGGAAAATAAAGAGACAAGCATATTACAGTAGGTCTAAATTCCCCGACATTCCCGAGTTTTCTAAGATTACAGGCAGCAAAGGGACCATCACAGCCCCCACCGGAGCTGTTCGTGTTGCTGGATTAGCTGGATAAGCTGCACTGACCGCATTCACAGCACCTTCCTCAGCTGCAGGGGGCCCCCTCCCGGCCCGAGTTGACCTGGGTACGTTCTTTGGCACCATAGCAGTGTAAGCTGAACCACTTGCTCCCGAGACACTCGGTGTCGGCACTGCGAATGAGGATAGATGCGGGCTCAGGCCAGAGCAGCCGAGCCACAAGCCGAACAGCCTCCTAGCCCAGCACAGCGTCTCCGGAGACCGGGCGTCCAGCCGTCTTCTGCTGTATCGTAGAAGTAGCAGCTGTAACATTAGCTGGAAAGGTAATTAAGTTTTTTCGAGTATTTTTCAATCCTCCAGTTTTATTTTTTTACTTCAATCTTCAGGCATTGTATTCCAAACGCTTAAAAGCCTGTCATAGCGGGATATTCTTCATTCATTGTCGGAGTTAGGAGATTCTGACCCGGCCACCACTCCGTGGTGTCTTCAGTCCGCCATCTTGTCCCCCCTGACCCTCCGTGAATCCAATCAATCTTGTGCAGAGATATGATTGGCTGCCAACACTTCAACCAGGTTGTGTTGTGTGGAAAAGTAAATTTTGCCATGTTCTGTGTCCCTACGTGTCCTCCATCTTATGTTATGTGTGCATGATTAAATATGCATATGTATCCCCATGTTTGATTAAAGACGCAATTACAGTTGTGTCCATCACTAGTATGCCAGTTTCCAGTTCTCGTGAAAGCTACGAGTATCAGGCCTATGTAAAGTTACGTTGCCACATTTCTCAGTGTGCACGTTATTTTATTGTAAAGTCCCCGTTTCTAGGCCTCAAAAGGGCCCGGACACCAGATTCAGCTCCTGTCTTCTGAGTCCTCGCTGAGGAGCGATACAGCCCCCACCTGTATCCTCGACCCTTCACTTACTTCCTGTCTCGCAGTGCCCGGCTCAGCCTGGCTTTGCCTCTGAGTCTGCCAAGAGTATGTTATGATTCTAGTTATCAGTCCAGCCCTCCTTCTCTGCATTCCTAAGCTACTGAATCGCATCAATAGTTTCCGTCATTGTCTAGCCTTTACGTCTCCATGTAAGAGAAATACTGCATTTAATGGTCATTTAATATTCTTCATCACGCACTACATGTAGAATAATGCATGCTCCAGTCTTAGAGTCCGTTAGCCTTTACCCCGATAACTTTTGGATTCTATCAACATGTTCTCTAAACATCAGATACTAGATACTGTTTAGGTACATGTCGCCCTGACTCTCCAGACTTCAGTCTCTGCTCCTAGCACAGAGTTCATAGCCCCCAGCTTCTCCTAGTAACACGTCATTGTCAGTTTACGCGCACCATTAGGTTAGAGGTCCCGGCTCCTTAGGTAGCCCCCTCCATGTTTCCGCCCCATTTATGACATATTCTGTTACGTTTACATCACATGTCTATGTATACGCCCCTGTTACACCCATTTTCACCCTTATCTTTCGCGACTGCTATTGACCACACCCACTGCTCCGCCTACTGTAATTCATTGTAATGTAACCGTTTTAGTATATATATTTGTGCAATGTTATTAAATGTTACGCCGATTCTGATCCTGCCCCCGGCAGCGCTGCCATCCCGTTCCCGTGCAGGTTGTCCTGTTCCCGTCCTTTATGCTGTATTAAACCTGCAAACTCCTACTACCTCGAATCTTGACTCTTATTTATTGAGCTATCTGTTATTGCTATGTCCAGTAAAACCTAGATCCGGTATTATTTATTTATATACCACATAATGGCGCCCGAATAGGGACTTGCCCTTTCCCCACGCGCCGGTGAAGCCACGCCGGCCCCCTGACCCTCTGCAGCCGTGACGGAACCATACCGTGCACGTGCAGATATTTCTGCTTCAAGTATCCCTCAGGCCCACGGAGGAGACGGAGGTGGCGGTCCAGCATCCAGACGAGGCGGTGGAGGAACGCGGCGAGTCCTGACCAGAGCCCAAGCCGAGAGTCCAAGGTCCGAGGTATCCGGAGGCCCACCCGTAACAGAAGTCCGAAGTTCGTCCGTCCGGCGTCGAAGCAGTCCAGTCCAGTCCGAGGCCTTCCGTTCTTGCTGCCCGGTGAGTACCATTGCTGGGGTAGTATCTAGACAGGGTCAATTTAATTGACTCTGGTCCGTGGGTTGGTGGTACACAGACCCAAAACAAAGTGTCCACTTCGGTGGATGCGGGTCCTGACGTGTCTCTTTATGAGACCGGTAAGTTTCGTACTGTTTCAGCAGTGCATCTAGTTTCTGTTCTAGTCAGTTCTGTTCTCGAGAAAATTCATGTATTCTGTTTTCAGTATTCCAGGTAGTACTCTGTTCGAACTGTTATTTTAAATGTTCTTCATGTATTTTTAATGTCGTGGTATGAATGTGGAGTAATTATCGTGTTCATTGTGTATTGTATTGTGTCTAGATTACAGTTCAGTTATGCCCTTATTCTCCAAATTACGTCAGTTAAAAACCAGAAAAGGTCTGCTAGAAGCAGCAGTTCCTGTCCCGCCTAGGGACAGTCCAGGTCATTTTATGTATCAAAAGCATGGCATAAGTGCCATATTATATCTAGATTTATGGGTAGAGTATACCAAAGAGTTAGAGGAAAAGTATAGATGGCCCGTATCGGGTACGTGGGATGCCGAGTGCATCATGAGAGTAGAAGAAGCATTATGGAAAAAGAAAGCCAGACAGTCACAGAAAGATGCCATCGAGTTATGGCGCAAAGAATCTCATAAAAGAACCGAAAAAGAAATCAGAAAGTCAGAACTAAGTAGAGAATCCTTAGAACGAGCCCAAGAAAGGGAACTAATCGAGATAGGTGAACGAGTTAAAACAGAACAGTCAGACAGACAGAGGCATGCCCTTATTAAGGGTATGTATCCTCTTCTTGCCGAGGGCTTGCCAAAAGCAACCCCGGAGGCATCCAGTAACTTTCCGCCACCACTAGTTCCGACCAAGCTACGTCACAAACCGACCGCAGCTGATATTTTCATCTCGTCCTATTTGGACGACACAGTCCCGGAATATGCAAATCCTGTTCCGCCAGTCCCTGTAAATCAGGCAATTCCTGCTCCCCCAGACACCGGGGCACCTCTTGCAGTACCTGCTACGGTACCCCCGGTCCAGCCTACATTACAATTTCCCGCCGCGCTAGTACGAAGAGTATCAGTCGACGATTCCAGTTTAGGGGCCGCAGGAGGAGGTCCTCCTGGTACCCCGCCACCACACCAACGTAGAACGTTGGCCGAGTTACATGAATGTGCGTTACAGCGTACGCCCAAATTTAAGTCCGTTGCAGAAATCCGACGAGCTCTTACTGAATGCCGCTATGATCCAGTTGCAGGTGATGATAGTACAGTAATATATTCCATCCGTGTAAGACGGGTGACCGGGTATTTGGACACCCTACCAGATATGAAAGGAGATCTAGACAGAATATATCGTTTCATCCGTACAGGGGAGGATCCAGAAAGTATTGGCGAAGCCATGTCTCAAAGGAAAGCTGAGATCCAGCTCATGTTATTAAAGTTTCTGATTAATTGTCTAATAAGAGAACAAGATTACCCAACTAAAGATCCGGCCGAAATGAAAATCCTGACAAGGTGGAGTGATAATATAGCCGAGGGTAAACACAAGACTATCAGTAGTATAGAGAGTATGTACAAGAAAATTCGTAAGGAAATACTAAAGTTACACGAACAACGTAAAGCAGCACAAGTAAGCGAGAAAGAAAATGACTCTACTGAAGAGGTAGACGACGAGAATCCCACTAGAATAGCGTATGTAGGAAAATCTAGATTTCCAGATCGCCATTTGCGCCTAGAACACAAGTCAGTTTTACATCATCCAGCACCAGAACAAGGTTCTCTGGAACAGGTATTTCAAGCTACCGATCACATTCTGAAATCACGAATCGGTTACAGTGAGTTAAGTACTATGCATGAACAAGAACTAGCCCGATCAGCAGTCCGATGGATTACTGATTCTACCACTTTTCCAGACGAAATAGTGGCACAAATGTTTCTGAAACTGCCTCCAGCCGAGCAACGACTGGTGGGTATGTATATGATCCAGCACCTCATTACTCTGTATGAGGGTCAACATTCTGATCCAGGTCCGTTACACGATGTCCTGAACGAGTTACTCCAGTATAGATGGAAAGGTTTAGGTACCGATTTAATTAGTGTCATTCTAGAACAGCGCCACAAATATAGTATGTTTTTGAACCCGCATTTCGTTCATGTCTCACCTCCAGAAAGTAAACCGTTTTACATAGACAGACAGAATCCGTTACGAGAAGTACACCCAGTTAGGACAACAGATGGTGAAATGCAACGAGTGTTTGTTTACACTCCGATTACAAAGATGGAACTCTTAGAGATGAAGAAATTAATTCCCTGTCATGACAAAGATCCAGCAGGGTTCCACCGAGAATTAAAAGACATGCTCCGTATGGGAGAATACACGTATCCAGATATTATTAAAATGTTAAAGGTCCTGTTGCCCGCAGGGGTATACGAGAAACTCAAGGAAAAAGAATGGGAGGTGGGAGAGAAAAAGGTCGATTGGGCAGTTCTAGAAGCCGAAGACAAGATACGAGTACCAGGTACCGGTCTAGGAGAGAAATGTAAAGAATTACCAGAACTGTTAATACAAGTTTTGCCAAGATTATTAGCCACTAAAAAGGAAGACTGGGATGCAATCTCAGCCTGTAAACAGAAACAAGACGAAGACACTAGTGATTTTTATTCTAGATTCGAGAAATGTTTTAGTATCAACAGTGGCCTCAAGTCAAGTAGCGAGTCATACCCTCATCTTTTTGTTACTAAATTAGTCGAGAATTCAAGTCCACAAGTTAAGAATCGAGTTTTGAAAGTCGAAAGTACCTGGCAAGCTAATACCCCGTCCCAGATGTTACAGATGCTTCAATACCACCAGAATAGAATCAGAGAAGAACAAGATCACGAAAGGAAACGTATGAAAGACACGAAAATGAAAGTACTAGTTGCACAATCTGTTCCTCAAGACAGTCAGAAGAGGGGTACGAATCAAGCCAGTCATCCTGCAGTTCCCGTTAAAGGGACCTGCAATTATTGTAAACAGCCAGGTCATTTTATAAACAAGTGTGCAGTTCTGAAACACAACATAGCTACTGGTAAGACTAAAGAAAGACCACGTCCGCCTAGACAAGAACAAGTTTCACAGACTTCTCAGCCACAGAATGCACAACAGACAGTTCCAGCACCGCAGCCTATTGCTGCAACACAGCATGTTACACAGCAGATGTACCAGTATGCACAGTCCGAGTATCCAGAGTATCAGCCATATTCATGAAACAGCCTAGAGAGGGAGGTAGGCTTGCCTCTCATCGAGATACCTGTAGATCAAGAGGGTCCCTATGTTCATAGTCAAGTATTAGGGAAAGACAGAAAGTTTTTGATTGATACAGGGGCAAGTAGGACCACCATCAGTCACGCCGAAGTTCCAGGGGCTCCGCTCTCAGGCTCTAGAAATGTTTCCCTTGGATTTTCAGGAAAGCCTATTGTAAACGAGATATCTAAGCCAGTTACTCTAGAAGTAGGTCCATTGTCCCGCACTACTGATCTGTTACTTACGAAGTCATGTCCAGAAAATCTGTTAGGCATTAAGACACTGAAAGAATTAGGTGCAGTTATTTGCTGCTCCCCCGAGGGAATACGATTGTTCCTACGTGACTTCAAGGGTCACTATGTATTACGAGATTTTGATCCGAGATTGTCTAATGTTCCGCAGCATCTATGGGCACAAGGTCCAACTGATGTTGGCTTCATGCAAATCACACCCCATCGTGTGACTCTCAAGCCAGGTGTAGTGTTACCACGAATCAAACAGTACAGATTGCCACCTGAGGCTGTAGCAGCCTTATCCAAAATTATTGACGAGCTCATGGCTCATGGAGTAGTTGTAGAAACTGACTCCAATGTATGTAATTCTCCGATCATTCCAGTCATGAAACGTACTGATCCAAATGCACCCCCAGTATATCGATTAGTGATTGACCTCCGAGAGCTTAACAAATGTATTATTCCCCAGTACCCAGTTGTCCCAGATATCTCTTCCCTATTGACAGCCATTGATTCTGAAGCCTCATTTTTTTCAGTCATAGACCTCAAGAACGCATTTTTTAGTGTCCCCATTCATCCAGACAGCCAGTTCCTTTTCGGTTTTTGTTTAAATGGAAGGAGCTATATGTTTACACGAGCTCCTCAAGGTTTCACAGAAAGTCCTAGTATTTACAGTCAAGCACTTAAGAGACAACTAGACAATATTCACATGCCAACTGACACTGCCCTGCTCCAGTATGTCGATGATCTACTGATCACAGCCCGTTCTGAACGTGCTTGCGAGCGAGCATCCCTTACAGTCTTGTATTTCCTTGCCGAGATGGGGCACAAGGTGTCCCCTTCTAAGCTTCAATTCTGTGTCCAGCAAGTGATCTACTTAGGCCACTTGCTGTCCAAGAGGGGTAGGCAGTTGACACCTGACCGTATCCAGTTAATAGCGAGTCTTCCTCAGCCCAAGACCCAGAAGGAGGTACGTGCTTTTATCGGCCTCACTTCTTACTGCAGACAATGGATTCCTCAGTATGCATTTCTAGCTAAGCCACTGATACAGTTAACGACACAGGAGGCAGCCGTATCGACTGTCCTCCCTTGGACATCTGAACATACACTTAGTTTTAATGAGTTAAAGAAAGCTCTATGCCAAGCTCCAGTTCTAGCAACACCAAACTACAGTAAGCCTTTTACACTTTTCGTCACAGAACGCGAAGGTACAGCATTATCTGTTCTCACACAAGATCAAGCAGGACAATACAAGCCCTGTGCTTATTTTTCGAGCACATTAGATCCTGTAGCCCAGGCGTTGCCTGCGTGCCTCAAGTCAGTTGCAGCCACAGCACTAGCTATCAGACAAAGTGATTCCATAGTATTAGGACATTCCTTGACAGTACAAGTCCCACACTCCGTGGAAGTTCTTTTAAACCGAACACAGACTCAGCACTTGACAATTGCACGTTTAACAGGTTATGAACTGACACTGTTCCAGCCACACATAGAAATCAGACGCTGCAACGTTCTAAATCCTGCAACACTGTTACCATCAGTTAATTCAAATCC
The DNA here is from genome assembly GCF_964261635.1 of Lissotriton helveticus. Lineage (NCBI taxonomy): Eukaryota > Metazoa > Chordata > Amphibia > Caudata > Salamandridae > Lissotriton > Lissotriton helveticus. The sequence continues at coordinate 1,624,979,556 of NC_136057.1, forward strand.
TGCCACACATGATTGTGTGGAAGTAGTTAACACTATGACTAAGCCAAGACAAGACTTGACAGATATTCCATTACCAGATCCCGACCTGACACTTTATGTGGATGGTTCATGTATGAGAACAAGTACAGGAGAACTAGTAGCCGCGTATGCAGTGACTACTGACACTGAAGTTATTGAAACACACCGTATTGACACCCTGTCTGCTCAAGCAGCAGAGCTAGTTGCTCTGACACAAGCCTGCATACACGCCAAGAACCTGAAAGTTAATGTTTACAAAGATTCACGTTACGCATTTGGAGTCGTACACGACTTTGGAGTGCTCTGGCAGGAGAGAGGTTTCATGACTTCTCATGGAACCAAGATTCAGCATGGTCTCCTTATTCAAGCTCTGTTAGATGCCATACACTTACCGACATCTATTGCTATCATGAAATGCAAAGCACATACGAAAGTTACTGACACTATTTCTCAAGGTAATGATCTAGCAGATCGCACAGCCAAGCTTACAGCACAGACGCCAGACATTCCAGTTAATAAGACACCGACATACACTCCAGATCCGACTACCTGTATGACAGTTAAGGACCCTACTCAAGATGTCATAGATATCCAGTTACATGCTACTCCCGAGGAAATCAAGAAATGGTCCGAACAAGGAGGGGTCCAGACAGATCAGGGATGGGTGACGAAGGGTAAAGCCACATGGTTTCTCCCCGACTCTATGGTTCAAGTCATTATCAATACCGCACATAGTCCAGCACATTTAGGAGAAAAAGCTATGTTAGATAGTATCCAGAACATTTGGTTCAACAAGCATTTACGAGCTGCAGCCAAGCAGAAAGTCCGTACCTGTATGATATGTTGTCAGTTTAATCCAGGTAAAAGTGTTCCGGTGGAACAAGGTGGATTCCAGCCCCCTGACCACCCTTTTGAAGTCCTCCAGATGGATTATATTCAGATGGAGCGATGTCGAGGTTTCAAGTATGTCCTCGTAGTTGTATGCGCTTTGTCCAGGTGGACAGAAGCATATCCAGTCCCAGATTACACAGCCGCGACCACTGCCAAGCAGTTGGTTCGTGAATTCTTCCCCCGCTACGGACTCCCAAGAGTCGTATATTCTGATAACGGCCAACCATTCTCATCCGAGCTTATGAAACATATTTCCCTGTTGTTAGGGTACCAGTGGAAGTTCCATTGTGTACGCCATCCAGAAGCAGCCGGTCTCGTAGAGAGACATAATCAGACCCTGAAAATTCGAATTGCAAAAGTATGTAAAGAGAAAGGTGTGGACTGGCTAGTAGCTCTGCCAGTTGCCCTATTTTATATGCGCATGGTCGCACATTCTAGATCAGGTCTGTCCCCTTATGAGGTCGTATTCGGCCGCCCCCCTAATATGTGGGGTACACCTAGACCTCGAAGTATTACCGATGTTTCAAGTAATATGCTGACAGATTACCTAGCTTCCTTGATGTCTGCCCTCAACTCTTGTCGTTCACAGGTTGCTGCCGCATTTCCAGACAATACCGAGGTGGCACCGCATGAAATCGTTCCCGGATCCATGGTTCTTGTCCGGAATTTTGATCGTTCAAGTCCGCTGGAGCCTCGCTGGAAGGAACCCCGACAGGTCCTCCTGGCCACCCGTACTGCCGTCAAGCTGGAAGGCAGGAAGGGCTGGGTCCACCTGTCACATGTGAAAAGATTTTTTGGACTACAGCCTGTTTCAAAGAACATTTCCGAGGATTCTAAAGACTGCCAAAGTACTATTCTTAAGGACTGTCCCGCAAAAGACATTGCTACGAACCCTTCCCTGTTAGAGAAAACTCCGCAACAGGAGTATAAGCTTAAACTAAGGTCTAGTAAAATAAGTCAGCCAGTTTGATTGTCTAAGTCCTCCCCTAGGTGAAACGGTTAGACCGGTTTTTGACATGTATATAATAGACCCCCACAGAGAGAGAGTTAGTGAGAACTCTAGAAGTTGCACTATTATTTTATGTTTTCTGCTATATTTCAGCATTATGATTTCCTGCACCAGTTATGCATTTTATTTATATTTTCCAGTTTCTCATGTAAATAAGTCTGCTAATGTTACAGTAGAGCACACGTTTAGTGATCTGCCTCCTCATGAACTTTCTTATCGTCTTGCTATGCGTAATAACTCCTTTATCCGCATGTTACATTATTCACACCAGACCAGCAATGCCACTAATTGTTGGGTGTGTGGTCGACTCCCCCCTTTCCAGACACCGAAGGGAGTTCTGCCACTCTTTCCTTATCCATTTTCACATAATGGTTCGTGTGGAGCATGGTCCACGTTAACGTCATCCTCAACAGATATGTCTTTACTTAACAGTACATGTTTCCCAGACAAGCAAGGTCTTCCCCACAGAACAGGGTTAGATCTAGAAAATGAAGTTTATAATTTGGGTAATTATTCTTCGAATTTTATGGTCCTGAATGTTCAGTCTGATTCTACTCCAGACTTACCTGCTATGTCAGTATTACCAGTCAAAGGTGAATTATGTGTCCGAAATAATGGTTCCGTACCTGTAGGCCATAGTGATTGTACTACTATTGTCAAGTATAGTGACAGTAGGAAATCTATTTTCAAAGCTTCACGTCATTCTTATTTTGTTTGTGGTCAAACCGCATATGTTCGTCTGCCCCTTGATTGGGATGGTACATGTTACATTGCCTTCCTACTGCCACCAGTTTTCCTAGCCCCACCTGACTATCATAGGAATTCCCACCTAGTACATACTAGACACAAGAGAAATCTCCCGATTGTCGATTATACTGAAACTGCTTTAGAACAATACATAGATATCAATAAAGGTGTCTTCCCCTACTTAGGTACTGTTGTAAATAGTAAACTGATACGTAGATTAACCAGAACACTTGAAGCAGTAGTGATCGAGACTACTTCTGCTCTAGGTAACTTAACCGAAGAACAATCCTTTATGAGAATTGTCGTGCTCCAGAATCGTCTCGTCCTTGACGTCATACTGGCCGATAGGGGCGGGGCATGTAGAGTCATCGGATCTAGTTGCTGCATTTTCATTCCTAATAACGCACCGTCTGTTTATTCAGCTATTACCAGACTCCATAAAATTGCCCATATGTTACACCAAGATCCAGGCACCTGGACGTGGTCCGGTTGGTTCTGGAATATAATTTCCGCCTGGGGATGGAAAGTATTGTCATTTCTGGGTATTGCAGTAGCGATCATATTCAGTTGCTGCCTCTGTTTACAATGTGGCCCTGCGATTTGCGGCATTTGTGCTACATCTTGTATTCCTAGTCCCAAGTCCCGTCCTAAATCCCGTTCCAAGAAAATTCGAGACGAGCAAATGATACTGTATGAAATGATAGATGGTATCATGAATATTGATGTTTCCTGATGGAAACGTAGTGACAAGGAGGGAATGTGGAAAAGTAAATTTTGCCATGTTCTGTGTCCCTACGTGTCCTCCATCTTATGTTATGTGTGCATGATTAAATATGCATATGTATCCCCATGTTTGATTAAAGACGCAATTACAGTTGTGTCCATCACTAGTATGCCAGTTTCCAGTTCTCGTGAAAGCTACGAGTATCAGGCCTATGTAAAGTTACGTTGCCACATTTCTCAGTGTGCACGTTATTTTATTGTAAAGTCCCCGTTTCTAGGCCTCAAAAGGGCCCGGACACCAGATTCAGCTCCTGTCTTCTGAGTCCTCGCTGAGGAGCGATACAGCCCCCACCTGTATCCTCGACCCTTCACTTACTTCCTGTCTCGCAGTGCCCGGCTCAGCCTGGCTTTGCCTCTGAGTCTGCCAAGAGTATGTTATGATTCTAGTTATCAGTCCAGCCCTCCTTCTCTGCATTCCTAAGCTACTGAATCGCATCAATAGTTTCCGTCATTGTCTAGCCTTTACGTCTCCATGTAAGAGAAATACTGCATTTAATGGTCATTTAATATTCTTCATCACGCACTACATGTAGAATAATGCATGCTCCAGTCTTAGAGTCCGTTAGCCTTTACCCCGATAACTTTTGGATTCTATCAACATGTTCTCTAAACATCAGATACTAGATACTGTTTAGGTACATGTCGCCCTGACTCTCCAGACTTCAGTCTCTGCTCCTAGCACAGAGTTCATAGCCCCCAGCTTCTCCTAGTAACACGTCATTGTCAGTTTACGCGCACCATTAGGTTAGAGGTCCCGGCTCCTTAGGTAGCCCCCTCCATGTTTCCGCCCCATTTATGACATATTCTGTTACGTTTACATCACATGTCTATGTATACGCCCCTGTTACACCCATTTTCACCCTTATCTTTCGCGACTGCTATTGACCACACCCACTGCTCCGCCTACTGTAATTCATTGTAATGTAACCGTTTTAGTATATATATTTGTGCAATGTCATTAAATGTTACGCCGATTCTGATCCTGCCCCCGGCAGCGCTGCCATCCCGTTCCCGTGCAGGTTGTCCTGTTCCCGTCCTTTATGCTGTATTAAACCTGCAAACTCCTACTACCTCGAATCTTGACTCTTATTTATTGAGCTATCTGTTATTGCTATGTCCAGTAAAACCTAGATCCGGTATTATTTATTTATATACCACAGTTGACAGCCATTTTGGCATTCAGACTCAGCCGAGTCCCAAACAAAATGGTTAAAAAAAGAGCAAAAGAAACGAAGGTGTCAGGGTAGGAATACCCTGACCCCCTAGGCATGGGTCTGGTTTCCCACCCCCCACCCCCCGGCCAGGCTCAAATTGCATTTTTTTTAAAAATTCATGGCAAAAATCATGCAGATTTGCAAATGCCAGCGAAAATAAACAAAACAAGCACAGTGTACCACGCTTGTTTATATTTGAGCTCCGGGTGGGCCAGGTCCCGGGGACTTAGTATTATACATATTATGGGGAAGAGGCACATGCAGACTCACTTCCCCATGGCCAGTCTTGTGCCCCGGGGACTGCCACATCCTGGGGCAGGCCAATTGTAATTTTTAACAGAAGGGGGCTCGCTGCCCCTCTCCTGAGGCTCTTAAGAGCCTATGGGGCCACCACCTACACAGGGCCCCAAATTCAATTTAATGGGGAAGGGAGTCTGGTTGGCCCACCACTTTCAGCCACAGGTTCCATGTTACCTGGGGAGCATTTACTTTCTTCTCCCCTGTGGCGGGCAGCGTAAAAAAACTGTCACAACACAGACTCTCGGAGCCTCTTTCTCCTGTTCTCCTCCTGCTCCTCTTCTGCCAGCACTTCCTCCTGATCTTCTCTAACCTCTGCTGCTCATAATGGACAGGATCCTGTTGCCCTGCCATTTCAAACAGCAAATCCAACTGAGCCTCACAAAATCTCAGAACGAACACAGGACAGTGAACGCTTTGAAGCTCTAAAGAGAAATAATGAGTAAGAGGAACCAACCTTTTACATTCCTTTGATTGGCTGTATTTCTAGCCAATCACTTTTTGTTTTACAATCGAAAACTAGGGTGGTACTACCACAGTAATTTCCGGGTAGTATCGTGGTACAGACAAAATGTAAACTAAATTAATATTGGTTTAACTTTTCTTTTCCTAAAAATTTTAAATTGAGAGAGTTTAGGAACAATGCAGGAGTTCTATAAAAAAACCTTGATGGGACCCCTAAGAATTTGGGCACATCACTGGGTTGGGCTGCCAGCAAAACTAAATGTGGTTGAGTGGGTGTGTTTAGCCATAGAACAAGTATCATGGAGCCATTTAAAGGCTCTAGGGCAGAGGCCTTCAATCTGTGGGGCACGACCCCAGTGCCCGGCCTCACTTCCGCCTGGATTCTCCAAAAATAAAATTTTCCCCGGGCGGGTCATTATGAAAGTTAAAATACTTCAAGCTGCAGTGCCATTCAGGGCTTGTCCTCTTGTGCTGTGAAACGGAGTTGATCAGACAGCTAAATAAGTTTTCCTTCCAGCACGACTTCGCTTGCATCCCCAAGATGCCCCCGGGGGGAGGGTAGGGGTGGTAAATCTTTCGGCTTCTTGTGTGCCAAGGATGGAACCAACTACCGGCCACATTGAGAGCAAGTACTGATTTGACATCCTTTAAGAAACAGCTGAAAACCTGGCTCTTTATGAGCTAAGTTGGCCCCTTGTGCAGTCATGCGTGAACCTCTAGTGCCGAGACACTCCTGATGGAGTAGCTGTGCGCTTTATAAGCTCTGCTCATTCATTCATTCATTCATGCCTGCTTGCCTGAAAAGAATGGAAATGTGCGCTACGAGTTAATCTGAATATGTAAAGGGCAATTTGCAGCTGTAAAGAATGCTTGGGAGCCGGTGCTGGCTTTCATTGGTGGAATCACTGGAAGCTTGGTGATGAGCTGTGAAATGCGTGCTTCTAATTGTAATTATTTTTGTATAGCGCTTACTATCCCAGGGTAGGGCGGGCAGGCTGTAAAAGAAATTGTGGTGAAATATGTTGGAAGAATAGGAGTATTTTATACCCAGAGAAGTGCCCAAACACTGGTAATATGCATTACAGATTGGTGCTGTAACCTTGCAGGCACATTGCAAATTCCTATTCTGACTTTCCCGTAGCTGACTTTTTATCAGCTGATCAGTAGCCCTGATGTATTTTATGGGAGCTGACAATAAGTTAAAATGTAAGGGTACTTCAGTTTCATATTCAAATTAATTTTCACAGAAAGTATCAATGTACTGAAAGACCTTACTAGGAAAGCAGTTTCTGAATGGACAACTGAGCTCTGAACTGTGTGCTTTTAATTGTAATTGTATTTACATAGCGCTTACTATCCCTGAGGAGGTGTTGAAGGGACAGTTATGTACAAAAATTGCATTGTGTATGGTCTGGGTATCACTAAAATCTATATTTTGGAAGCACCATTTTTTAGTAAAACATGTTGCACATTTTGTAGCAGTATATCTTATATGTCAGCGCCGGGACACTCTGTCTGAGTAGCTGAGCGCTTTACAAAACTCTATTTAACATAACATAACATAACATAACTGTGTGTAATGCAAGTATAATAATGACTTACATATTCACTGTGCTTTCTGTCACAGGTGGGGACCTCATAGAGCTAAAACACACAATCACTATTCTCCACTGCACCAACCAAGATTTAATTCTGTGGCTCTCTAGTTACACACAGACCATTTAAGGTGGATTATCTACCCAAGGTTTCATTATATACTTTTTTAGATTGCCCACTGAGTAGCACTTTTTCATTTATTTTTTATTTAAGCTGACCCTTAATTTATATGTAGCTACCTGATGGTGAAGGACCTAAAATACGTACAAAATATTTTGATTTTAGACACAACTTTAACCCACCCAAGCGCTCATACTCTCAAGGCCCTTCAGCTGTCCCCAAACATGACTGAAGTCAACAACAGCAGCAGCAAACTAATATCAACATAGTCCGTTTTTGCTAAAATAGAAGCGTCTGTGTTCATAGTGTTAAAAATAAAACATTTTTAGAAAAACAGTGTGAAAGAAGATTAAGGGACCAATGGCTCTACCTGGAATTAAGGAAAACATCCTACTTAGACCTTACAGTTCATCATTAATGATTGTAAATGGTATGTTTTGATTATGATGAATGATGTTCAGCATCCTCCAGTTCCATGCAGCTGTAGAAGCCAGTTGCAGTCCATGCCTCACAGCCATTATACCAAGGGCCACTGGGATTATGTGATTGTGCAACCGCAGCGATTTTCACACAATTATTGATTTGCCACATAGTCAATCATCTACCACATAAGCTGTTGATTTTAACAAAAAATGTGTTTCTAGCTCAACCGGTTCACTAGTTTCTAAAAAAGCAGTGGCACATATTGCTGCACAGTAGAGGGCCCTTTACAAATCTGGACTGGTCACCGTTTTTTTGCTTTTTGCTATATTTGGGTGTTAAACTGGTATTTATGAGGTGAAACCACAGATTGACCGTCTCTCTGGTGAAAAACAAGCACACCAATCACATTAGCTCAGAAAGGTGTTATCATCCAAATAGGTTTTACCAAAATATGTTTTATTTGTGACAAAGTGCCATTGTGAATTTTTGGGTAATTCTTTTTGGAGACTGGGGACGTTTATGGTTGTCGAGGATGAGGAGTACCTTGTACTAGTAATGGTTGTCAGGAGGGGTCCTTATGCCTTAAAAGGTTTTGACAGCGGGGTCTTGTCATCAAAAAGTTTGAAGACCTGTGCTCTAGGAAGTGCCAGCCCCCAGGGCTGGTTCCCTATGTCCCGGGGTGCCACCTCCGAGGCATAGCTGTTTGCTCTTGCTTGGCGGGAGTTTTGGCAGCTCCCACCAAGTGAGAGCAAACAATAAATCCACACCCAGAGGTCAGGAGCAGGAAAACTGCATCCACTCGCTGGGGGCAGACTTTTTATCAGTTGTTCTGCCTGCTGTCAAGCCCGCATGGCACCTCTCCACTTCCTTAAAGCAAAAATGGTTCTAACTTCTGGGCTTGGGGAAGACAAAGCAAGTGTGTTTCCTCTTGTATCGGGGTTGAAAAATTAGCTGAAATCCTTAATGGAGGTGAAGGTATCGTTGATCTATTAGATCGCGATCTGATCTATAGTGACTGTGATGACTGGTTTCTTTATTGTTGTCTCCTGCTGAGAGCAGAGTCCATAGTTCTCCCTTTTATTTACCATGAGTATGCAAATACCCCAAATCATCTGCAAGATCCGCCTGTTTGGTCCCCCGTAATATTATGCAAAAGTCTTCCTGCCTTTCCCACTTTGATTAACAGCTTACCGAAACGCCCCGGATCGTGTTTCCCACTGATTATGGTGACGCATTCTTGATGTAGAACAATACAAGGGCATCTCCACAATCAAGGAGGTACTTCTTTCATAAAGTTAACAGGAAGTACCCTTGTTTGTTGGACATTCCCCACTTTGTAGTCTTGCCCACTTTTCATACAAGGATTCAGGTATCCACAGATTTGTGGCTCAAGACCTTGAAGAGCAATCACATTTCCGAAATTACATGCACACAAGGTCACTGGAGACATTTCTTCATGGTACATTACCCAGCTGTAGTGTAGATTATGCACTACATTTATCAACGAGGTAGCACTTACTAATTAGCCAATACAAAGTGCTCTAATTGGGTAGAGATTTTGTGAAAACTTTGGAGTTTTGTTGGATAAAGGGGCAGATGAGGTTCCGTTCTGGCCCAGTCACTCCCACAGCTACAGTCACACCCACACAGACACTCAGACACCCACTCATACACCCATTATTCACTCTCATATACACTCACAGAACCACACTGCCAATCATACAGCCATTGAGTCACTCACACACCCACAAAATAACTTACAAACCCTTGCACAGACCCATACAGTTGCTCACATACCCACATAACCCCTCACACACCCACTCACAGACCCATACATCCACTCACACACCCACTCAGATACCCATTCAGCCACTCACATCCACTTACAGGTGCGTACAGCCACTCACACACCCACTCATTGACCCATACAGCCACTAACACACTCAGAAAACCACTCGTACACCCACACACAGACCCATACAGCCACTCACACACCCACTCAGACCCATACAGCCACTCACACACCCACTCATTGACCCATAAAGCTACTCACACACCCAGAAAACCACTCACAGACCCATACAGCCACTCACACACCAACTCTCAAAGGTTTCAGGTTATAGTTAAGAAATCAAATTGAAAAAGCCTTTCAAATTCACTTAAAAGACCCAAAGGGTACAAGGACACTGTAGTTAGGAAATAACATTACAAAAAACTTAGAAACTGTAAAACCCAAAGGTTAAAGGGAGGTTATAGTTAGCAAATAGAATTAAAAAAAACCTTAGAAATTCTCAGAACAAAACAAAGGTTACAGGGACGGTATAGTTAGGCTCAGATTTCACTTATATAAAACCAGTTGAAATTCAGCAGTTATAGTCACCTAGGCTAACTATAACTTACACCCCTGCAATGCCCTGCTTATGACCTCACATATTACATAACTCATGACATGGTCAGTGACATCACTGATGATATCATGCACGTAACCACTCATGCACCCACACAACTCATACATCCATATAACTACTTACAATCCCACTCACAGATCCATACAACCACTCACACACCCGTTCACAGATCCATACTATCACTCCCATTCACAAACCCATACAACCACTCACACACCCATAAACCCCCACTCACATACCCACAAACCCACTCACAGACCCAAACAACCACTCACATGCTCACACAACCACTCACATACCCACTCACATGCCTCTACAATCACTCACACATCCACTCAAAGACCCACACAGCCACTCACACAGCCACTCACTCTCCCATACAGCCACTCACACAGCTACTCACTTACGCATACACCTACTCACGCAGCCTCTCACTCAACTAAACAGTGACACACTCACCCATACAGCCACTCACACAGCCAGTCACTCACCCATACAGCTACTCACACACCCACGTATTCACCCACACAGACAGTCACACACCCACAAAGCATCTTACAGATTCACTCCTTTACCCATACAATCACTCACACGTTCACTCACTCACCCACCCAAACACACAGTCAGCCATACAGCCACTCGCCAACCCACTCACCCACCCATACAGCCACTCACACAGGCACACACTCATCCATACAACTACTTACAGATTCACTTATACACCCATACAGCCACCCAGGCACCCATTCACACACAGATACAGACAGTCACACAGCCACTCACATTATATATGATACAAATAGCATCAGTGATTAGAAGTACACAAAGTATATTAATTTAACTTATTTAGTAGCTTAGTATACAATAAAACTTGTTAAAAAACACTCACAATCACTGGATGATGTTATTAATGATGTAATAGGTGATGTAATTTGAGATGCCATTAGCGATGTCACAGTCCATGTGATGAGTGATGAAATATGCGAGGTCCTAAGCAGTGCATTGCTGTGGCATAAGTTATAGTTAGCTCAGTTAACTATAAATGTTGAATTTCTATTTTTTGTGTTTGGGAAATCTGAGTGTACCTATAATGTCCCTGTAACCTTTGTTTTTTTCATTGAAAATATATTGCTTCCCTTTCTTCTTGAAAGCCTCCGAAGACAACGACACATTCAGGTGGAATTTCTTTATCTATAATTTATTTTCTCACGGACCAATCATCAAATGCATTTCAGCAATTACTAACCTTTCTCAATGATGATGAAATGTCCTTCTTTTTTCATATTTAAAATATATGCAGCAGCATGTGACCATAGACAGGGTAAACATACTCAAATACACACTTTGTATGCTAACAAACAAACAAAAAGAGACTAACAGCTTTACTGTATGGCCACAGTGGCCCAATCAATTCCACAAACTAGCAGCAGTCTTATACTGAAGTTTTTATGAAGCATTCTTATAAAGTTTTGTATAGATAATAGGACATTTAAACATGAATATCGACATAATTAATAATATAACTTTTTTAAATATATATATAGCATATGTATTCTGTATTATCCTTTAATACCTTAAGTATTTCTGCTCTTGAGAAAAATTTCCTTTTGTGATAAAATATTCTGGTAATGCGGGATTTTTATCGATTTTTTATCCATATAGCTCCAGTGGGCATTGCTGATCCTTTGTTTTACACCTTCATGCAAGCTGTCTCATTTTGTTTCTCAATCGGCATAAAGTACTATGTGCAAATAGAGCTAGCCCAACATCTACCACCTAGTGTGCTGCATCTACTGGTCCACTTCCAATACTTCCATTTATCAATTCTTCATTTTTCAAATGGTATTTAGTCAGGAGCCTGATCATTTAACTCATATCTCTGTGTGTGTCTATTATTTGGATGTTTATGTCTTTTACCACTCCTCAATACACCACCTAATATTCTAGAAAAACTACAGGTGTTTGTAGAGGTCCTCTTCAATGTTGAGGCCTCCCTGGATTTTGGTGTTGAATTCTAGAATATACCTTGACTCTAGTGGTCTTAATTTTTAAGGAGAGGTTAATTGTGTTGGGTTTTTCCCGTGTCTACACTCCTTGCATTTTCCACACTTATGGAAACCTTTCCTGACTGCTAACCATGTGTTTTTCACCTCATTTCTGGTCTCAGGGCTACTGGTCACTAAATCTTGTCACATCGACCTTGCTCTCCTAAAGGTGATTTCTGGCCTACGTGGAACTACCTCCCCTACGCTGGATCATTTTGATAAGGTAAAACACACAAGAAAACATACAAGATGATGGACGGAATGTTGCACAATGGCAAACAACATTCACCCCCAGTCACAGATCTGCATTCTGTCCATCAATTGTTGTTTTTTCATTTTGATAAGGTGCCAATATTTGTTTATGATGGTCCTAATGCCCGCTTCCTGTGCATTATATGTAGTAATAAGCCTAAAATGGGGATCACATTTCTTCTTCTACTGGCTGCTTTTTCTGTTGAACAGGATCTCTTCTCTAGTTTAGATGTTGCTTTGCAGATAGCCTTTTGCAAACACCCTTCTGTGTAACCCCTGTCATTAAAACATTCTTTTAGATTGTGGAACACCTTATCTTCCCCTACCTTGTTGCTACAATTACGCCTCACTCTAAAGCATTCCCCATACGGAATGCGTTCTTTTCAATTTAGGGGACGGAAGCTTGAGGCATGTAGTAGGTTTTTGCTGCCCATTGGTTTTCTGAACAAATTTGTTTCTAGCAAGTCCTTATATATATATATATATATATATATATATATATATATATATATATATATATATATATATATATATATTAAAGCTCAAACCATTCCTCTCATTCATGAAATGTGAAGCGCACTCCAGGGGTAAAGCGGCAAAACTGTGCACTTGGGAAGACAATGAATGTAATCTGCACAATGTATGTCATAATGTAATGAGATAACATCACCTTTTAACATCTGGGAATGAAAATTTGAAAATTTGAAGTTGATTATGATATATTCTTAGATTCATTGATGTGGTGCATTTACTTATGTGACTGGCTGGTACAGGATCTCGATGATGAGATAATGAGGTTTTCTTCGCCAACATGGTTTGGATAATTTGGATTATGAGTACTAATATGATGTTATTGAGAATTTTGGTTGAATTTACCCCTCTTTTGAGGGCAAGGAGTGGTGATGAGCTGATCCACGGCTTAATTTTTCAAACTTTGAAATTGTTAATTTATTTACTGTCTTGATCTGCGACTCAAATTATTATATGTACAGATATCTGAAAAATCATCAAAATCACTGACGTGATTGGTGTATATATTCATATGCATGTATATATGTACAAATGGTGTGCCCTTTAACTGCTTTGACGGACGACTTTGATAGTGCTTGGTAATGCAGTGCATAGCCGATACACGGCTTTATGCATTCGGGCCACAAGAGCCCTATGATATGTTGATTTGTATTTACTTTGTGGGATTTTACCCACTTAGAAATGGCCGCTACATTTCAATGCGCTTCAGGGTGTTGTCCGTTTTCCAGTTTACTGGCCAACCTTAAATGTGGCGGCCAGATGGTTGTAACTGTAAACACTGACGAAGGACTTGGCGTCCAAAACGCGTCTGTTGCACGAGTTGTGGGCTAAAGAATAAAAACCTTGCCGCTTTACCCCTGGAGTGCGCTTCACATTTCATGAATGAGAGGAATGGTTTGAGCTTTAACATTGACCGCGAGTATCGACGCGGAGCTTGCACCCGCTATTGAGTGCCTTGGGACTGTCGGTACACTTTGGAGCTTTAATATATATATATATATATATATATATATATATATATATATATATATATATATATATATATATATATATATATATATATATATATATATATATATATATATATACAGTTAAATCAAGGAAATTCACCTCAGATCTGTTAATATTGCTTGTAAAGTGTAGATTTAAAATGTTGACTTCAATCTTTTCAAAAAACATCTTAGCACTTTCCTCTGTGTCCTTCCAGACAATAAACAGGCCCTCTTTAAAATGACACCAAGGAATGACATGGTCTTCCCAATCTTCTTGATGTTTCACACGAAGTACCTGCTCCTCTCACCAGACCATAGGCAAATTTGCATAATTGGGGGAGAAGGAGTCATCCATTCTTTGACCCTTCACTCCATCATTTCATTATTACAGCACTCCATTGATATTCCAACAATTCACTTTCTCTTCCATCCACCTGTGCTTCAACACTAATAGCCACTATTTGACTTTTCCACCCATTTGTCCTTCAAATTCAAACCTTTCATCATTCCATCTATCCAATCCCCTTTCCATATCAACACATCGATCCATCCTTTCACTCTTCCATTCATCCATCCCTTTGTACAACCTTCTATTCAGTTTTTCAACCTTCCATCCAACCTCTTGCTGATTAGTATTAATTATAATGGTTAGTAGAGAAGCTGAAAGTCATTTTCAGCCAGGTGTCTTCATTTAAATAATCTATTTTTATTTCATCAAGTTTAGTGTCTGTATTCTACTTTTCTAATTAATCTCTTTAGCACTGACAAGTGTAAGGACAGTTGATTACACTATGTAGGTCCAAAGACTCCAGTTAAGGTTCCCTCTTGGAAATCTAGATTTGAAAAGTTCAACCAAAATGCCTCACTGGAAAGTTATACTGAGGAGAGGTGTTGTACACCTAAAAAAAAAGTCCAGGTGTCCTGAGGCAAAACCACTGCTTACTCAGTGCACAGTCGACAAGAAAATATATTAAAAAGCTGGATAATCTGGAGGGACGCCCTTATGGCACCCAAGAACCTGACGACCTCGCCCAAGTTACATCTAGTCCAACTCTACTACCTCCACGCGGCATGCCTCACCCACGGCATGCATGTTCAGCGCCCACCTGCGGCCCTCCCCAGCGGCCCACGCTGCAAACACGCCCCAGCAGATTTTTACCACATGGTGTGGCAATGCCCCGCTCTTGCACCATTCTGGGCGGGGCGGAGCGTGAACTCACGTGGGCTCTGGGGTGGGAGGTCCCTCATGACCCGCTACGCCTGATCTTGGGAGTCTTTGACGGCCTTGATGGATCCCTTGCGGACAAGCGATTTCTGGGCACAGCAGTGGCTTTGGCAAAGCGTGATATCACTGCGCTTTGGTCCCAGGCCAAGCCGCCCACCATGAGGAGCTGGAGCAGGGGGGTGGACTGGTGTGGTGCCCAAGAGGAGCCTCTCTTCGAGGCCCGGGGATGCCTAGAACTCTTTGGCAAAATATGGGGCAAATGGTTTAATTTATCGCCAGTGTGAAGGGTCCAAATGGTCGTGTATGTGGTGAAGCATAGGGCGAGGGCAGAGTTTCGCCTACAATTGTTGACTGAGTCTAAATCGTATCCCATTTAATATAATATATCTGTATACTGTGTCTGATTGCTACCAATGTTTTGATCTGCAATTTTTGAAATTTAATAAACTTGATTGTCAAAAAAAAAAGCTGGATAATCAATGCTATTTTTACAGAAAGTCTAATCTAGTTGTCAGTTTCTCTTACCCCTGAAAGTGTTCTATTGCTCTCCCTTTTACTCTGTAGATGGGAAGGGATTGCCATTTACAGAAACCATCTCTGGTGCCTATAACTGCCTTTGGAACCATGTGTTGATTTTGGTGGAACACGTGTTTTCAGTATAGATGTTTTATTCTTTTATTTATAAAAGCTCCACTGGGAAAAGGAAAATCAGTTGTACATGCCTGGGTTTTAAGTTTCTTTTCCATCTGAACAATTTTATGAAAGCAATATATTGTTATTTATATGATTTATTTTGGACAACTAATGTTTTTTCTGCCAAAATGATCTCTACTTTAGGCACTGACAAAGGATTGCCATCCAGTCTCATTTATAGGGAGAATGTATGACCCGGGCTGAAGCATGATGTTCAAATATAAACTTGGTGCCGATGGGCTTGAGGTCATGGTGATCTAGTGAAGACTGAAGATTAAGTACCGGAGGAAGTCACTACCTAAGGTACTGGAGTGCCCAATATGCAGAATTTGAAACAATCGCAGGCCAAGACAGCTGCTTAACGGAAGTGGAGGGGTTTTAGCAGCTTATAGTATTAACAGCAGAATTAGTACTGTTGGTTGTTCACAGGCTTAGAGCTCCACCAAAGCGACCCTTAAGATGTCAGTGCTGCCTGTCACTCTGGAAGATGGTGCCACAATTTGGGAAATATTTTGTTCCAAGACACCCATTTGCCGGAGGTTCAGGAGAAAATTGGGAGACAGCTATGTAGGTGATGGGGGGACACTTGAGGCCTGACTTAGATGTTATTGGATGGGAAACTCAGTCACAAATGTGACAAATATCCTGCCCGCTGTATTACAAATTAAAAGTCACTATGGCGCTGTAATATAGCAGACAAGTATGCTATCTGACAAACTCTAAATCAGGTCCTTGCTTTGAATCTGTTGATCTCAAAGAGAACCAGTGAACGACTCTAAGGACTTACTGGGCCAGAAGTAGCATAGCAAACATGAGGACCAATTCTAGTGGGACCGCAAGTGCAATCATTTTGGTCATACACCAGTACCCAGAAAATTACTGCGCCGCTCATCACAATATAAAAACCCAACAGGTCAGCAATTTGGATAGAACGACAGACTGCTCTGGCTTACTGTCATTTACCCGTCTTGTATAAAAGGTCAACCTTAGGTACCTTGAATTATAACCATATTTTTTAAAAGACATGCAGCAGGCTACTTCACCTCTGCAGTTACGGGAGGTGGAAGATGTATCTGAAGAAGTGGCATTGTCCCCCGTTGGTATCCCTGAGGCACTGGTTAATGTGCACTTGGGGCAAGCTACACAGAGTGATACCACTACTAATTTTAAAATGTTATCATGGAATACAGCTGGAGTCAGTTCTAAATTAGGAAATAAGGATTGGCTGGGCTTTATTGTAGGCTTTCATTTGTTATGTCTTCAAGAAACCTGGACTACAGATGATATTTTTATAGATGGGTATTGCTCTTTTTGTGTCCCTGCAATCCCATCCTCATCAGGAAGAGCCAAGGGTGGTATTGCAGTGCTTATTGCTGTAAAATATGCTTCTGTAAAAGTTAAATGCCTAGGTTCATCCCCCTGGTATCAATTAATAGTAATCACTGGTTTGCTCGAGGTTGAAATACTATTGGTGAACTTGTACCATAACATATTTGATAAAAGTAATTGGCAAGTAATAGATTCCATGCAAATGGAAATTGCACAAGCCTCTGGGAAATGGCAACCATGATGTATTTTATGGGTCGGAGATTTTAACTGAATATTTTGTAAAATCATCCCTCCTCAGGTGTGTGGACTGGAAGACTCTGGGGGACAGCCCTTGGACCATTTTATCCATTCTCCCCACGGGGAAGCCTTAAACTCTATATTGGTAGTAAATGATTCAATCTTTTTAAATAATCATGTTAACAGCTTCCCTGGCAGTGTCCAAGCTATGTTGGTGGTGGCAGGGACAGTTGTATCAATTTCATGCTAATGACAAAGAATGTTATCTCTTTTGTTCAGGACTTTAAGGTCATGCCAAATTGCTCTAGTGACCACTATCCTCTCATTGCTTCTCTTAATATAAAACCCAAGATGGGGCTCACTGATGTATCATCCTTACAATATGATCATAACAAAGGAATTAGACTGAAATGGGATCAGGTAGACCCTTTAAAATTTGAGCAAGATATTGTCTTAAGAAATTACAATTTAATAGACAGGTGCCTGAGGTTAGTTTCTACCGCAGTTGAAATGGTACGGGATTTTGAGCTGCTCTGTACCAACATTGCTCAGAGGTTGATTAGGAATACCCCTCAAAAGCATTCTCTAGAGTTGCGCTGGTTTAACAAGGAATGCTCTAAAGCTCAAAAGGAAGTTAAAAGTGCCCTATGTGCCACTCCTCTTGATAGAGAGCTAATCAAAATCATGAAGAGTAAATACAAAAACGTAGAACGCAGGAAGATGGAATTGAGGAGGTTGGCATGGGAGGACTTGTAAAGAGTAGGTTTCCTTAGACTCGAAAAAGTTTGGGAAATTATTAATCGCCCAATGTTCACTGAAGATGTGAGACATATAGACTCTTTGATCATGGGTGAGGCATGGGAAGACCATTTTTCTAGTATCTTTAACCCTTCACATATGAAGTCTGTGGAGGATTTACGGGAACTTCCCTCTGATCTAATTGCAGCCACACAACTTACTTTGTCCATTACAATCCAAGAGGTAGAGGTGGCTTTAGCTCAGGGCATTTGTTTGAAAGCCCCCAGCCCAGATGGGGTACCCCTTGATCTTTTTAAGAGAAATCCCAACCTGTGGGCACAGCTTTTAAAGAATATTTTTAAAGCAGCCATATTGGCCCTTTGCCTGGATCATGGAAAGAGGCGCCTGTGGTCCCTGTTTCTTTAAAAGGGTGAAAGGGCGAGATTTTGATCGATACCTTATCTCTATTGATCCAAACCTCGATCTGGTCGACTGAACCTTTGTTGCCTGTCTTGGAAGGAAACAGTACACCTATCTGCAAGTTAGTTCACCCAAGGAAAGGACTCTACTCTCAAAGATCACGGACAACTTCTAGGTTTCAAAAGTTTATTGTAAAGATATAATAAGCTGCAAATACAAGCATCTCAGAATGAGATTCACGAGATACACAGGTCCAATTACATACATGTGCTCTCGAAAAGCCCTCAGACGAGCAACAGAAATCACTAACACAAGTTCTAAAAATAGCAAAGCTATCAGCATAGACGCATATCTCTCCTTCATTTAGGTTGGAGGAAAACAAACACAGGTTAGGCGTCCCTACCCTGTTCTAGATGGTATCCCTACTTAACCAAATCCCAACCTAACAAAGGTGTCAGCAGTGAATGACCCCCAAGGGAAGTCACCCACTCTAAGTCTCTTGGTGAAAACCTAAAGTTCTCCAGTCATGACCCCTCACTGCCTACCCATCCGCTCTCTAAAGGGTCCTCAGGTCTCTGCTCTAACTCCACCCAGGGGTGCTGTCCCTAATACAAAACAGTCAACAACATTTGAGACGCCCCTTGCGAAACGCCTCTCACGTGGTGCAACTTCAGGCTTTTTTCCATGATGCTTTGTATTGGGCCTCAGACGTTAGAGTTGACCTTGCTTCTCAGACTCTTCTCCGGCCCGCTGATACCCCTTAAACATTCCAGAACCCTCCTCCATGTCTGGGCCGTCTACTGAACAGACCTCTATTCATTCACTTATAATTGGATCCCCCCTTTCCTGTTGCAGACAGATATCTGCCGCCAAGAACCCAACTCTCATAGACTTCTAAAAAGGCTTGCAACATTTCTCAGCCCAGACATGTACGTGTAAATCAATGCTAAAACATTTCAGGCCTACAATACTTCTCATTATGATTATAGCATTCAACTTCTTCATTTAATTAAAGCATGTTAAAACTCTTATTCTATTATTTAGAAAACATTACTATAAATCATGGCCCATTAATGCAATGACCAAAAACGTTAAACAATCTGTGTCGTGAAAAGAAACACCTTCCCTTTTAGCTCCAGCTCTGGCCCTGTGGCCTACCACGTTCTGCGTTTTACCACAGACCATCTTACATGTTAACAGCTACACGACATAGATTCAAAATAATCACGTCTAATAAAATCATATAATGTCACACATTTCTGTATTAGTTCCACTTCTACTTAAATCTCTACATTAGCTATATATTTTTGAATATACTTGCAGATACTATTAGCACTCATGGCATTTCTCTTCATGACTGGTGCTTACTACAGGTAAGTGTGATGTACTCATATATTTAAATCAGTTTGCGCTCTCTCAGTTCCCCCCTTTGATGACCTCTCGGGGTCATCACTAACATTTAAACTGCAGTTATTGCTGGCATTCTCTGCGCTTCCAGAGCTCTCAGACTCCTGTACTGATTATCTTGTATGGCAGCCAATCTCTGCAACTGTTCTCTTTGGGCCCTTTCTGACCTTCTTGCTCTATACCATTTGAATACCCTCACCAATCCCCACAATATTATTCCACAGATCAATATTATGATGATAGGCTTTAGGATATACCAAATAAAGCTTTTTCCTAACGTGGAAAACCACCCTCCAACTGTACTCATTCCGTGGCCCACCTTTTCCCAGACATTTTCTCTACTCAAGTCTTCGATCTCCTTGTGTATATTAGTTATGTTCTTAATAACTTTCTCAAGGGGTTTTGAGAGGTCTGGAATGTAAGTGCAACATTCCTGGACCTTCAAAGCCTTACAGACTCCGCTCTCTTTTGCTAATAAGACATCTAATGCAAGCCGATTTTGAAGAACCATAGCCCTTATCGATTGCATCTCTCCTTCTACCAGCATTAAGGACTGAGCAGTGCTGGCAGACAACCTGTCGACAACTGTTGCCAGTCGTCTAATTTTAACATCATTAAGGATTATTCCCAAAAGGGGAAACATAGCTCCAAAAACATCTCCAACCATTTCTGCATCGCCTAAATCTCTCCTTCCCCTCGATGATGTCTGACCCTCAATGATCACTAAGTCTTGTGCATGATATATTTTGGGGAAGACAATTGCCAAATAACATGATCCATACCAGTTGTCAGGTAATCTCACGTAAGCATTTCTTCCACATACAAAATACACATTTGGAATCACTTGCATTCCCTTCAGGAAATCCTTAGTGTAGTACTCTAAATTAAAAGCATGTTCACAGTCAACTTCACCCACGTATACATTTTCATAATACGTTTTGGCTCGGTGAAGACATAACTTTCCTCTCTGCGCTTTATCTAAAGCTATTGGACCACTACTACCCTTTCTCTTGTGTGACTTCTCTTCTTCGGTCCAATCTATTTTCCCTTGTCCTGATTTTTTCAAAATCTTTTGTCTCCTGTAACGATCATCCACCTGCCCTATGAACTTTTTCTCGACTTCTGACACCTTACATGTCAGGTTATTTCTACGGGCATGTGAAGTATCTAAGGTAATCCAAGGAATGAAGAATTTGGCCAATCTGTCTTCACTCTTCCAGTAATCCCATTTATTCATCTGCTTATAATTTGGGACTTCTGGCAACACAGAATCATAATTGGAGAAATAGTATTCAAAACTATCTCTCTCATAAAATATACTAAGCAATAAGCTACATGTAATGCCATATGTCAGAGGGAGGTGATGATATCGAATTCCTTCATCTACAGACGCAGGCAACTGCATGCAGACGTAGCAATCCTTAACCTCCATGGCATCCACGTATTCATACAAAAGTTTAGCATAAGCATTTGACCTAAAGTCTCCTTGGGACTCGTCCATATGTAACCTGCGGGCTTCTGCAGCCAATAACGCTTTCTCTTGAGTGTTTTCCCTTTTCTCACCAGCAACAGTGGGTGTAAGCGTTTCTACAGAATTCACATCAGTTACCTTTACCTCTTCCTCATGTCCCTTTACATAAGAAATTGTTACCACTAAAGCTATTAGTATTATCACTCCTACTATTAGTGTACCTATTATACATTTAGCTCTGCGGTTCGGGGTGCCGGCCTCCATTTCTTCAGACAATCTAGCTTTTCCCTTTCTCTTTGCAAAAATTCTTTTCCTCTCGTTCCTTTACAGTCTCTTTCAATCCTTTTTGTCTTTAGAATCCACACAGCTGGAGGCTGACAGCCTTCTTCGCAAAAGTCCTTTAACAGTTCAAAAAGACAACCCTAGCCCTTCTCCATCAACTCAAGGGATTCCCTAAAATTCTCTGCTTCCTGGGCGCTAGGTAATCTTCTTTTTCTGCTTGCTTTATTTACAAAGTCCTTTAACAATCGACTATCAGATTTGTGGTTGCAGCTTCAATAGCATAGTTCAATATTTCCATGCGAAGAGTATGCTCTTCATGTGCTGTTATCGTTGTACCAAAGTCGGGGAATCGCAATTCTGTAAGAAACATGTGTTTTAACTTGCTGAGGCGGGGAGGTCTGGGGAGCACGAATGTTAGTGACCCTTCTTGTTCGACACCGGGTACCAACAGTTGTATTTCCACGGTGATAATGGGCTCAGAACTGGACACCACCACCGCTCGGATCCTCCCTGTCTCCGGTTTCACAGACATTTGTCGCCAGATATGTCCACTCAGGTGTGGAGTATCTTCTGTTAGGCACACGCACTCTTCTTGACCTCCTTCGGTCTGGTGCTTCAGCGCCCTGAGCACCTTCTTCTGGGTCTGAGTCTTCTGATATCGGAGGAAGGGTTGCTTCTGGAGTTGACCTCAGGCTAGAACTTCTTCTTTGCGGCCAAATTGCTTCTCCACGTGCCCTTCTACTCCTTCTCCTTCTGGTCTGTTCTCGCTCTCTTTCAGACCTGTCAGGGTCAGACTCGTACTCCCAGCTGTCTTCTCCTTCTGTAGCGTCTTCTGTTTCGCTGTTGTACTGACCGTCCTCAGCTTGGTCAGACTCGTTCCCTGCTTCCACTGGCACCTCTACAGCTTGGCTAGCCCCCTCTATGGCTTCTTGGTCCTCAGCTGGACGTCCATCCGAGAGAGGAGCTGTTTCCAGAGGTGCTGGAACCCTTTTCGTATGCGACGCGTGTATCCAGTTGGGCAGGCCTCCCACCTTTACAGCTGTACTTGTGATCAGGATGACCTGGTAGGGCCCACGCCAACGAATATCCAAGCAGCTTCTTCTCACATGTTTCTTCACCAGGACCCAGTCCCCAGGATACAGGTCATGGCAAGGGCCCTGGCACGCTGGAACCTCTGCAGCCTGCACCTGAAGGGACACAGAACGCATGGCGTCAGACAGCCCCTTACAATAGTCCAGGATCATATCATCTGTGATATTTAACAGTGCAGTAGCTGGAATAGATGGCAGCCTCATTGCTCTCCCCATTAACACCTCATGTGGTGACAACCCTGTTCTTCTGTCTGGGGTACTACGAAGGCTCATGAGTACTAATGGCAGGGCATCAGGCCAACTCAGGGTCGTTGAGGAGCACACTTTCGCTATTCTGGACTTGATCGTGCCATTAATTTGTTCCACAATTCCTGAGGCTTCTGGTCGGTAACTGCAATGTAGCTTTTGATCTATATTTAGTGCAACACAAATCATCTTCACAAGCTCGCTGTTAAAATGTGTTCCCCTATCTGATTCCAAAAAGGCCGGCACCCCGAAACGAGGGATAAGTTCTCTAAGCAGTAACTTAGCCACTGTGAGGGTGTCGCACCTACGTGTAGGGTATGCCTCAACCCATCTGGAGAACACACAAACAACCACCAGGACATAGCGGAGGCGGTTGCATCTTGGCATTTCAATGAAATCTATCTGCATTCTGTTGAATGGACCTCCTGATATTCCTATGTGACTTAGTGCAACTGGTGTTCTTTTCCCTACGTTCAGCTGCTGGCAGGTCACACAACGCTGGCACACTGCTTCTGCTGCTATTCTAAACTTAGGATTGTACCAAGTCTGTCTAAACACTCTCAGCATAGCATCTCTCCCTAAGTGTACGGGACCATGTATGAGTCTAGCCATTGGACTCACCATCTCATTGGGCAACACTGCTCTGCCGTCTGCTGAGACCCAAAAATGAGTCTCACCCATTACACATCCTGCCTTTTCCCACGTTTCTTTTTCAGAATCAGGAGCATTTTCTTGCATGATTGACAGTTCATCCCAAGTATCAACAGTTTCTAGTATCATGGCTAATTCAGTTCTTACATTTATTCCACCCACATCCACCTCTGTGAAAGAGTAACCTTGTTCCGCGCAATACCGTGCAACTTCATCAGCATATCTATTGCCTTTCGAAACAAAGTCCTCATTTTTGGTATGTGCGATGCACTTTACAACTGCGATACTTGCTGGACATTGCAATGCTTCTAACAACAAGCGCACAAACTCTCCATTGCGAATGGGAGAGCCTGAAGAAGTCATGAACCCTCTTTGAGACCATAACTGCCCGTAATCATGAACTACCCCAAACCCGTATTGGCTGTCGGTGTAGATGGTGACTCGAATTTGATTGCCTGCTAAGCAAGCACGTGTCAGGGCAATAATCTCGGCTACCTGAGCGGAGTTTACTCCTTCCAGGCACCCTGCTTCCACAACTCCTTCAATTGTACAAACAGCATACGCTGCTCTCAACTGCCCAACTTCGTCTCTTACACATGAGCCATCGACAAAGAAAACTTCGTCTGGGTCGGTCAGTGGCTCATCTACGATGTCGGGTCTGGGTTTGGTGCATAGTTCAGTCACATCGAGACAGTCATGGTCTGTATATTCATCATCATCATCAATATCATTTGGAAGTGGCATTAAGGTAGCAGGGTTCAAAACAGAGCATCTCTTGAGGGTCACGTTCTCTGCAGCAAGAATAACTTGCTCATAGCGCGTGAGCCTGCTATTGGTCAGATGCTGTGTTTTGGTCCTGGTCATCAACAGTTCAACAGAATGTGGCACGCACACCTCTAACGGGTGCCCCATAACGATATTTTCACATCTCTCAATGCTGACACCCGTTGCAGCAACGGATTTGAGACATCCGGGCAACGCTGCGGCTACTGGGTCTAAAGTAGCCGAGAAATAAGCAACTGGTCTATGGGCATTCCCATGGATTTGGACCAACACAGACAACGCACAACCTTCCCTCTCACAACAGTAAAGAAAGAATTGTTTATTGTAATCAGGCATTCCCAATGCCGGAGCACGACACAGGTCCTCTCGCAGCTGTAAGAATGCCATCAAACAGTCTTTGTCCCATGGTACCGGATCACTCACCTCCTTGTGCGTCAGTTTTTGCAAGGGTTTTGCTTTCAGTGAAAAGTTCACGATCCACTGTCGGCAATAACCCACCATCCCTAGGAACATCCTGACCTCTCTCTGTGTCTGAGGCGCATTCATCTTCATGATCGCCTCTATCCTGTCTGGGGACACTTTTCGTTTGCCTTTCTCAATTCTGTGTCCCAAGTACTGTACTTCTGTCAGGCAGTACTGCAATTTTCCCGGGGACACCTTGTGCCCATTGGCAGCTAGGTGATTTAACAAAGCAATGGAGTCTTCCCTGCAAGCTTCTTCTGTTTCTGACGCCACAAGGAGGTCGTCTATGTACTGGACCAGAACTGACTTCTGGGGCAGCACTAGACTTTCAAGATTTTTCTTCAAAAGCTGGTTAAAGATCGATGGACTCTCTGTATACCCCTGAGGGATACGACACCATGTTAGGACGCGATTTTCCAGCTTAAATGCGAAAAGAAAATGGCTATCTTCGTCCAAAGGGATCGAAAAGAAAGCCTGACAAAGATCAATCACAGTGAACCACTCAGCTTGGAATGGAATCTGAAACAGTATCACTGATGGATTCGGTACCACTGGACAACATGAAACGACTATGTTATTAATCTTTCGAAGGTCCTGCACTATCCGAAATTTCCCATTTGGTTTCTGCAGACCCATAATCGGGGAGTTACATGGACTACCCACGATTTCTTTCAGTATTCCCTGTTTAATCATGGACTCGATCACGGGTTTTATGCCTGCAATCGTTTCTGGAGTCAATTTATATTGGGGTGTTCTTGGGAACTCAGCATGCGGTTTCACTACAATTTTCACTGGGTCCACCCCTTTGACCAATCCAATCTCTTCCCCAGTGAAATCCCATACTTCTGATGCCACTGTCTCTCTCAAGTCCCAGGGAAGCTCGTCCACCGTCAAAGTAGGGTACAGCTCCACACATATTCTTGAGTTTGCTACTTTGAAATCTGCATCATCATCATTAGTCAATACCTCCACTCCCTGAGGTGTACAATATATAGTACAATTTAATTTACACAACAGGTCTCTTCCTAGCAGACACACAGGGCTTGAATCGCAAACCACAAACTGGTGCTCATCGCTGTACTTCCCTATTTTCACCTGTACCGGTTCTGTCAATTGGCTGGTTATTCTCCTGTTTGCGACCCCTACCACCTGTATGGTCTCTCCAGACATGGGCAGGTCTGGAACTGCAGCTGATCTGATCGTGGATCTAGTGGCTCCTGTGTCCACCAGAAATGTCGTAGGGCACCCTGCTACTTCTGCTTCAACATAGGGTCCCCTCTGATCTACCTCTAAGGCTGCCCCAAGGGTGCAGTCTTCTCTTTCCACTCTCTGTCCAGTTAATGGGTCCACATAATAGCATTCTTCACCTTCCACAAACAGGGGCATTTGTCTATAGGTCTTACCCATGCTCCCTACTCGAGGAGGTTGCGGGAACTGAGCTCGGGGAGGAGCCCCCCCTTTGAGCACCTTTCCTTGGTATTGCGTCGCCCCTCTCATAGGTGCGCTCTGGACCTCTTCCTCCTCTATCTCTTGCTCTCCTATCTCTACATTGTAAGGGCACTCGCGTTTCCAATGCCCCAACTCGTTGCACTGGTGGCACCTAGTCGTTTTCTTCAAGGTAGCTATGTCTACTCTGGGTCTAAAGGTAGTACTCTCCTCATTACCCTTGTTCTGACTGTACTGCTTCTTACCTCCTGTACCTGTCCCTTGCTGCTGTTGTTGCGGTCCCCCCTTTCCTGCTGTCTGCAATTGTACCACCATCAGCTTTTCTTTTAGTTTCTTAGCCTTGGAATCTACCTCATCACAGCAGTACCTGGCATATCTCAGTATTTCATCTAGGGGTTTACTTTGCCAACAAATCGAGTGTTGCTGAATCATTAAACTAATATCCGGTCTCAGTCCCAAGACGAATTTGGACACAAATTGCCCTATGTCCTTTGGATCCATTACATCCAAGCCGCTATACTGTTTAAACGCCTTCAGCAATCTCTCGTAATATTCATGGACTGTCTCTTTGGGTTCCTGTCTCGTTCTGTCTATTCTGACCCAATCTATGTCTTGCATTGGCACTTTTTCTTTCAGCCAAGTCATCACTCTCTCGAATTTTGCCATCACGATCTCGGACGGCCCATTAGTCCTAGCATCTCTCTCTGGCTCCGTTGTGGGCCACTCAGCGCTAACCTTGCATGCTGTCCACAGATCTCCTGGTACTACAATGTCAAACAGCGTGTTCAGATCTATCCATAGGACTTTTGAGATCTTTACAAACCTCTCGACTTGCTTGTACCACTCCACGGGGCTCTCTCGTAACTTGGGGAAAGATGTGGTAAAAGCAGCTAAATCTCCCCTACTCCAAGGGACATGTACATAGCTCCCATTGGCAACTTCACGCAAAGGGTAAGCTTCTATTCCCTGCTGTCCTGGTGTCATACCAATCATGCTTCTCCTGCCAGTCCCTTTCTTGGACCACCTCTCTTCCCATTTATCTAGTGCCCTCCAAGTCCTTATTCCAGTAATCAGTTCCCTTATGTGTGTTTTCAGCCCAATCGTTCTCCTCTCATCTAGATCTCGATCTGAGTAATGTAGCCTGTGGTTACCCTGTAATGCTTTGGTTCTTGACAAGTCCACCATATATTTGCCTGCTAGTTCGACTAACTTCTCATGGACTGCTCTCGCTTTTCGTGTGATGTCCTTTGCCATATACAGTATTTCATCCTGTTCATACATTTCCATTCTTTCTAAAGGCAGGGTACCATCTACCATGTCATCCAGATCTGACCTTAAGCTGGAGACATCAAGTCTCTTGGCTTTTATCTCAGCTCGCAATATGTCTTTTGAAGGGGGCTCACTGGTCTCCCTACCATCCCAACTTCGAGCTCTGCGTTTGGGCTCAGGAGAGTTAGTGGGTGGCCTCCCTTGCTCCCATCTCTCCAGGTCCCATGCTCGGCCATCCGATCTTGGAAGGTGATGGAACACGGGCCTGTTACCCCCACTCTCTCTCTGCCCACTCTCTTCTTCTTCTCTCCTCTCACCGCACACCTCTCTGTTATTTTCCCTCTGGTCGCTACACTCCCTTTGCCTCGTATCGCTCAGTATCCGATACGATCCTTCCTGGTTCCCCATATTCCCTGGGCTGCCCCCATTTCTGTCATCACAGGGACTATGGTGCGACCTCTCACAACTCCCATTCTGTTCTCTGGTGCCAGGCACACAGTGTGGACACTTAAAGCTGTTCCTGTACTCTTGCGCTCTCCTCTCCCCTTCACTGAGTATTGGGCACGCCACCCCTCCACTCCCGGGGCCCCCGTTTTCCAGGTCTGTTCTACCTCCATTCCGGGCCCAGTGGGTGACTCCCCTACTCCCTCTACAGTCCCACTCCGGGCTACTCTCTCCGGCCCCGCAGTGAGTCCGTGCTCGGCTGTCCTGACTTTCCCTTTCTGCTTCTGCAGCATTGATGCACTTTTGAGCCTTCACTGCCTCGTCCCACTGCTTCATGTACTCATTTAGCTCTTGAAAGGATTTTCGTCCAGATCCCCTCAGATCCATTGGCCATCTGGGGCCCCCAGGATCTCCTCCTGGGTCCCCTGCTGTGTGCATCGGGGTACTCCACTCTCTGGGTATCGGCATCTGACTTGGGGAATTAGTGGTATCGTTCTTCCTTGCCTGCTCTGCTCTTTCCCTGTCTTTCCGTTTCCGTTCTTCCCCTTTTGCTCTCTCCTGGTCATATATCGATATTATAGGACCTATGGTAACAGGTACCTGTAGTGCATCTGGTAATGGGTAGGATGTGGCGCTTTCCGTTTCCGGCGCTCTTTGTACCACAAACCTACCGACTACCTGTTGCACCTGACTAGGCTGGAGCAACTCTTTCTTTGGCTCAGGATCCCACTCTGAACTGGGAAGCGGTCTATGCTCTCCTGCATTGCCCCCCTTTGCTCCTTCAGTATTCTCGACCTCTCCCCCTGCTCTGTTATACGGGGGTGGCCGGTCTGTCAATAATCTGTTTATCAGGCTATCCTCTGTTTCGCTCTCATCATCTTCTTCTAGGGGACTTTTATTTACTGGCGCCTCTAACACTGGGTACAGTTTATTTATTTCCAAATTATGCACTCTCCATCTTTTAGCATCCGCATCCCACCTGGCATCCTGTACTGCCCTTACCGAGCGTTTCACCCTTTCTTGTCGTCTGTTCATATTCCTTTCATGCGCTGCCCTAAGCCATGCATCAAGGGCTTCAAACTGGGTTGGTCTAGGCAAGGGTCTCTTTGAGGTCATGACTGATTTCAATCGATGTAACACCTCTAATCTGAACGTCCCGTACTTCGGGAACGTCAGTTCCTCGTTTCCTTCAGTAATCTTACTCCACTCTGATATCCAAAGGATCGTATGCAACCCAACATTTACTGCCATGTAACGAGCTGGCGTACCCTCCGGCGGGGCTTCTTCCCCTTCATACGATCCTCGCCTCTCTTTCTTAAACAGCGCTTTCAACCATTTAAAACACTTCATAATTATTCGCACAAAATCCAGCCTCGCTACTCTGTTTACTTCCTGATGACAATCCACCAATCCTGTCGCGGCTTTGCTAGCTTGGCCTATCACAGCGCGGTCTTTCTCCTGTTGGCCAATCACGTCGCGACCCTGTCTGACGTGTTCGCTAGCTGGCCTATCACAGCGCGGTCTTTCGCCGGTCAGCCAATCACTGCGCGACACCACCTGACGTCCCTTTTTCTCCGCTTCGCAGCAGCACCCCTCCTTTCTCAACTCGTCTCCCGGTTATGCATGCGTCCCATTCATACACTGAAAAATGACTACTTCCGACCAAGCGGTCACTTCTCTCGACTGTACGTCCACAGTCTATCTGTAATTGTCAACACAACTGACGAGATGTCTATCGTCCCTCTGATAGGTTACTTACACACACACAGTAACTTCCGACCAGCGTCCGTTACTCACGCACTCACTCTTACGTTCCCCCTATCTCGGTCTCTCGGGTGGTCAATGGTACCTCATGACCCCCTTCACACTAGTTGACAATTACTCTGGGTGTCCGATACACCCGAACCACTTAAGCTCTCCTTGAACTTAAGATTTCCACCGGTTGCGCGCGCTCACAACCTGTTCCACAGTCACTCTACAGACATTCAACTCCGCCAGACATTACAACATAGATACAATACAAAACACCGCAATCTAACACGCATAACCCTTTATACTCACTCTCGACCGATACTGCTGCTTTTTCTGTCTCACGTCATCCGGATCTTCATCTGCGGGCTGTTCTTCCGATCATCGATTTCTAGGGGCCTTGGGGTAAGCTAACCTGGCCTAGGTCACCGTCCTCAAGAAGGCAACCATCCTCTATAGCTACCAACTGAAAGGGCGAGATTTTGATCGATACCTTATCTCTATTGATCCAAACCTCGATCTGGTCGACTGAACCTTTGTTGCCTGTCTTGGAAGGAAACAGTACACCTATCTGCAAGTTAGTTCACCCAAGGAAAGGACTCTACTCTCAAAGATCACGGACAACTTCTAGGTTTCAAAAGTTTATTGTAAAGATATAATAAGCTGCAAATACAAGCATCTCAGAATGAGATTCACGAGATACACAGGTCCAATTACATACATGTGCTCTCGAAAAGCCCTCAGACGAGCAACAGAAATCACTAACACAAGTTCTAAAAATAGCAAAGCTATCAGCATAGACGCATATCTCTCCTTCATTTAGGTTGGAGGAAAACAAACACAGGTTAGGCGTCCCTACCCTGTTCTAGATGGTATCCCTACTTAACCAAATCCCAACCTAACAAAGGTGTCAGCAGTGAATGACCCCCAAGGGAAGTCACCCACTCTAAGTCTCTTGGTGAAAACCTAAAGTTCTCCAGTCATGACCCCTCACTGCCTACCCATCCGCTCTCTAAAGGGTCCTCAGGTCTCTGCTCTAACTCCACCCAGGGGTGCTGTCCCTAATACAAAACAGTCAACAACATTTGAGACGCCCCTTGCGAAACGCCTCTCACGTGGTGCAACTTCAGGCTTTTTTCCATGATGCTTTGTATTGGGCCTCAGACGTTAGAGTTGACCTTGCTTCTCAGACTCTTCTCCGGCCCGCTGATACCCCTTAAACATTCCAGAACCCTCCTCCATGTCTGGGCCGTCTACTGAACAGACCTCTATTCATTCACTTATAATTGGATCCCCCCTTTCCTGTTGCAGACAGATATCTGCCGCCAAGAACCCAACTCTCATAGACTTCTAAAAAGGCTTGCAACATTTCTCAGCCCAGACATGTACGTGTAAATCAATGCTAAAACATTTCAGGCCTACAATACTTCTCATTATGATTATAGCATTCAACTTCTTCATTTAATTAAAGCATGTTAAAACTCTTATTCTATTATTTAGAAAACATTACTATAAATCATGGCCCATTAATGCAATGACCAAAAACGTTAAACAATCTGTGTCGTGAAAAGAAACACCTTCCCTTTTAGCTCCAGCTCTGGCCCTGTGGCCTACCACGTTCTGCGTTTTACCACAGACCATCTTACATGTTAACAGCTACACGACATAGATTCAAAATAATCACGTCTAATAAAATCATATAATGTCACACATTTCTGTATTAGTTCCACTTCTACTTAAATCTCTACATTAGCTATATATTTTTGAATATACTTGCAGATACTATTAGCACTCATGGCATTTCTCTTCATGACTGGTGCTTACTACAGGTAAGTGTGATGTACTCATATATTTAAATCAGTTTGCGCTCTCTCAAGGGTGATAGAAGCAATCTCACGTGTTATTGGCCTATATCACTGTTTGTTGCAACAGCAAAGGTTGGGTAGGATCCTACTCACACGATTGGAAGAGTGGGCATCCTCCAAAGGTGTCTTGTCAAATACAGAATATGGTTTTAGGAGGGGTGGGCACAACAGAACAATGTCTTAACTTGATCCAAATTGTCAGCAAGCACGCAAGGTCCATGAAGAGCTCTATCCACTTGGCATTTATGAACTTATCTAGTGCTTTCGATACAGTTAATCGGAATAAATTGTGGGGGATGATGGAAGACATAGGTGTGGAAAAAGCACTAATAACCCTTCTTTGTAGGCCTCATACAAATACAAGTCAACATAAGATATGGCAGTAAGGGGGAAAAACTCAACCAATTATCTCTACAGAGGGGGTCACCAAGGATGTATTTTAGCCCCCTTTTTTATTTTAATTTATATGAATGGGCTGGAGGCTTTTTTGTTAAATAAGGAGCTTTACTACACCAAAATTGATAATAAACCTACCCCCCTGCTTTCATACGCAGACGGCACAGTATTATTGGCAAGGACAGCATGAGTCTGCAGAAATCCCTTGATGCTTTTACTGATCTTATGACATCCCTCGATATAAAAGTTAATATGATCAAATTATATATAATGGAGTGTGGCCCAAAGACCACAAAAACAAAACTTGTAATGTCCAGGGAAAGGAGCTAGAAAAAGTTAATAATTTCTGTTATCAGGGTAACCTATTCAATAACCAGATAAAGTGGGATCCACTTTTAACCACTAGAGCACAGCAGACAAGCAGGGCTGTGAATGGGTTGTTTCGGTTTGTCTGTAAACTGGGACACAAACAGGTGAAGGAATTATTAACTCTTCACAGAGCTAAATGCATCCCTCTTGCTACATATGTGGCTGAGTTTGGGCTTTTAATAGAAGCCAATAGCTTCAATTGGTGGAGAATAAATTCATCTAAAGACAACTGATGGTACAAAAAAGTGCTCCACTTTATTTTGCCTCGTAGAAGTGGGCTAGGAGTTTATAGAAGATCATATTGGCTGTGCCCCTTTGTACTTATGGGCTAAGATTTGTCTATCAGGAGATTTAGCGTTTTCAAGAGAAGTTATTAAGGATACCCTTAACACATATAATGCCCTAAAGAACCCCTGGCTCTGCTTTGTGAGAGAAATGTTTCAAGACATAAGTCTAGGACACTTATTTGAAAACGCTGAAAGAATCCCCCCAAATGCTAAGGTCACCATTAAAAAGGCATTTTTCACTAGGGGCATTATGCGCAACCGTCAACTGCAAGGTAACATAGGAGTGTTCCATTTGCCTTTTGCCCCCTCACAATTTTATTTGTCTTTTACTACTAATTCCCAGATTTGATTTTACCTAACCAGGTTCCAACTATGCACCGTGCACTTTTTGTTAGCGTTCCTCAAGGAGGCTGGGCGGACAAACTTATCCCTTGCCTATGTGATAATTCTACAAGGCAAAGTACGTTTCTTTTATTTTACACATTATATAGGTCGGTGAGAACCAGATTTCTGCTTCCATTATTAAGGAATATTGGTCCTTACTCGTATAATGATGGTTTTAATCACTTGCATACATTAACATTGGCCTCCTCTGATATCTGTGTCGCTGTAGCGAACTTTATAAGGGGCTTCATCATGATTTGAAAGTGCTGTGAGTGGAAGCGGCATAAGATTATCAGGATGTGTCTATGTTATTTCAATTGTTCTTCTAAAACGATGCTTTTTAATTGTCGTTGCTGAAATTTTATGAATTGTTGGTTTTTAAACTTTTCTCTATTGATGTTTTAAAATTGTGAATATTTTACTGTGAAACTTGTATGGTTCTTTGAGCCGAAATAAAGTCATTCTTCACTTGGTACTATTGCTTCTAGACACCGGATAGTCCTGAACATGTTGGATTTTGAATTCATTAATTGTCTTTTTTTTATGGAAAATGTCTCTCCCTGCTTTCATGCAATGACGTATACAAAATCAACATAAAAAAGAATACCACAAGGCTGATTCGTTTCTAAATTTGAGATTGATTCTTTTAATCTTCATTCAGCCCATGAGGGAGCCCACCCAGTAGACCTCGAGGGCCGAAGCATATGGCATGTGTCGAGCACTCAGCAGGCTAATCACCCGAGTCTGTGCTGGCTCTGCCTGTAGGGTAATTCAACACTGACTGCCTGTCGGGTTTCATTTCTGCCCTTCCCTTCACTGCGCTCCGTTCCCTGCACTACAAAGGCTTTGGAAATCCACAGCCTACTGGAATAGAGGCACGAAGCCCTGAAAATGTAAGTGTGCTCTTTTTACCCAAGTGATTACTACTAGTGAGGCTGCATGTTACAGAGTACGAAGGCAACCCAAAAACAACAAATACCGTTGAACATTACCCGTGTTCTGTCAACGAATGTTACAATATATATTCGCACTCTTGGGCGCTGTTTCAGGTTGAACTTCAGTAGAAAAGTTGCCTGTCTCTGACAAGCGTTCTGCACGAACATTCTTGTGAAGGAAGGAAGTTCACAAACAATGAGAGCCCTTCAGGAAGTCTTCAGAGGTAGATGTGTTTCTAGTGAAATAAGTGTGTTCAAGGCAGTTCTTGTGGAATTGCAGGTGAAAGGGAGGTGTGAGCCAAACATTGTCATAGGACTGTGTCCTCTTATGAGAGAGGCAGGGGAACCAAACTTCAAAACCTGGCCAGTCCCTTGACCCGGATCGTTATGCCATCCATTATTCCTGCCGAATGTACAAACACATTCAAATTACCCTCCTTCGTCAACAACACAACAAACTGTCACTATTCACACCTGCAAACTTAATGGCTGTTCAACCCACTGGGCTAGTAACCTACTGAGAATGTTCTCCAAATGGACGCAGCTCATCTTGAAATTCTGGCCTGTCACATTTGGATAATGTAAATGGATCAACATCAATTCTCCCAGGAATGTTTGACCAGCTGGCTAATAATTCATTCTCATCTGATTTTTAAAGTGTTGGAAAACATTTCTTCCACTGAAAAAAAAAATGTTACAGCTGAAAAAACAATAGGAGTGTTTGAAGAAGAAAATCCACTTTTAACTGTAAGTAAGGGTATTATTCAGAAATATTAAATGAGACTTACAACTCATCCTTTAAGATGTTTCAGCTGTTTAAATACACCACTTCTAAGCCTGTACGCCTGTCCCCACTCACTGGTAAAAATTACTTTATGACAGCAGACATCCTTACTTTTTTGCAATGCACCAGTAGGTTGATTTAGCAACTTTGTTGCAAAGGGGGATTCTGCCTCATTAATGCATCCCACCTGCCTTCAGGTGTCCGGTTCCCATTCGTGAATGGCAATGGGGCAAAAGTGAGTGATTTTGATCCATCTTCTGTTCAACCTTTGTCTTATGTTTACCCAAAACGTTTCAAACACATTAATAATGTATCCCTGTGCTTGTGAAGGCCTCAAATACTCAAGGCGCACCATGAAAGATGCTCAAACAACAATGGTGGCCAATCATGCTTTTCCAAAGATCAGGAGCTTAGCAGAATAACGTTACTGTATCAAAAGGGAAACTGTGTATTCTGTACTGAAGCTGTGAATTTTATCTGATAGAAAGCTGGGCATCCTCGGGTTCCTCCACTCACGTACAGGGGTCAGTCAGAATGGGGTGAGGGGGTTCGTCGCTTCAGATTTCCCAACAACCACGCAGGGGGACATCTTGTCAAACATATTATATGATATATATATATATATATATATATATATATATATATATATATATATATATATATATATATATATATATATATATATATATATATATATATATATATATCATCCAACCCAGTTGCCCTGAGTTGAGGACACGCCGACAGCAGGTTGGTAGTAACACCGTTTTAATTCAGAAACCAGCTTGTCACAGTTCAAATTACATATCAATCCTTACGCGTTTCATAGCTAGGGCAGCTCCTTCGTCAGAGGGAGACATCACGGTATGCTGCGAACCGTTCCCAAACATCTTTAAATGCATGCAACAATTCTTCCCAGGTGGTCTGGTCACATGGTTGAAACAACCTCTAAGCATGCTGGTACTTGCGGAGTCTCTGGCTCCAAAAAATATTGCCTGCAAGTACCAGCATGCTTAGAGGTTGTTTTAAAACGATGTTACTACCAACCTGCTGTCAGCGTGTCCTCAACTCAGGGCAACTGGTTTGGATGAAATAATGCGGCATGCCTGGCCGCAGAGGACATCACACTGTGAGAGTTATCACGGGGCCAGAGACTCGGCAAGCGCCGGATTTCCTACATGGCACAGCGGTAAAGAAGATTATAAACTGGCTTCTCCCCTATTCTAAGCCCACTGGGGTAACACTTAGACTTATTCCATCACTGACTTTGCTGCACCCACTGGGGTTTTATTGTGGCTCCAACAAATATTGCCTGCAAGTACCAGCATGCTTAGAGGTTGTTTCAACCATGTGACCAGCCCACCTGGGAAGAATTGTTGCCAAGTGAAATCCAACAGACACTGCACATTACCCACTGAAAGCACAAGTACCCAACTATTTACTACATAATTAATTTTTTAGTGGGATGTAACACCCCAAGCACCTCCTTTTATTAGGGAGCTTGGGCAAGAATTCAAAGCTTAGCACCTGGGTGGAGGTATGAAGGTTTAGTCAGAAACCCTATAACACAATTATTACACACTAGCAGCCCGTCCCGACGTTGTCCGGGTATGAATTGCTGCCGGCCAGTAGTATATTGTTTTGTAGGATTTCGTTTAGATAGCATTTCTTATCTGTGACAGGCCAGTGAAACGCTCCGATTCACAGTGCACTGCTGATGCACTTAAGAGTGCACGTTCATAGTGTGTGAACTCGAGTTTCCCTACTTTATTTTTCCTTGCAATATTATATAGCGCGAACTCGACAACATGGCATGAGCACAATTTACATTACAGAAGAACACATTCATTTGTGGTAGGCACGGGGAGACAAAGCGATTTGCCTGGAATCACAGGATGTTGAGCTGATGCCGAGATTCGAACGTACCTCCCCAGCTCTAAAGTTCGCAATTCTAGAACTTGTGGCGGGAGGTGTGTCTAAAAGTGTATGTCGGTGCTGGCCATCAATGAGAGAGACCTTTGCATTTTTCAAATGGGTGGTGAAAAAATATGAGTATGTTGCTGGAGATGTGGGCCGCCGTGCCACCAATGTACTTACCGGGGGAGGGTAAATACCCATTATTCCGCAACTTTCTTTCCGCATACCATCACTCCGCACACTTTCATTACGAAAGTACCATGACTCTGCAATACCATTATAACGCATGGCATTACATTTTATATGCTTTTACCACGCATACATTTACAACGAAATTCGTTGTAAATGCATGAATGGTAAAAGCGTGTTTTTTTAAAAATATTTGGATACGGAAAGTATGGGTATAGGGGTATATGTTTTGGGGTACTGAGGTATATGGTTTGGGGTGTTTGGGTATTTTAAGGGTTCAGATATAGTTTTGGGTTATAGGGTCCAGGGGTAGTTTTAGGGTTTAGGGATAGGTATGGGTTTTGGGCTACAGGGGTATTTTTAGGGTTCAGGGCTAGGTTTGGGTTTTGGGGTATCGGGTATTTTTAGGGTTCAGGGGTAGGTTTGGGTTTTGGGGTACAGGGGTATTTTAAGGGTTCAGGGCTGGTTTTGGGGTACAGGGGTATTTCTAGGGTTCAGGTCTAGGTTTGGGTTTTGGGGTACAGGGACATTTTAGGGTTCAGGGGTAGGTTTTGGGGTACAGGGTTATTTTTAGGGTTCAGGGCTAGGTTTGGGTTTTGGGGTACAGGGGTATTTCTAGGGTTCAGGGGTAGGTTTGGGTTTTGAGGTACAGGGGTATTTATAGGGTTCAGGGCTAGGTTTGGGTTTTGGGGTACAGGGGTATTTTAGGGTTTAGGGATAGGTTTGGGTTTTGGGGTACAGGGTATATTTATAGGGTTAAGATGGGTTAGCGTTTAAGGGTGTTGGGGTATTTTAAGGAGTAAGGGTGGGTTATGATTATGGGGTGCAGGGGTATTTAAAGGGAGCAGGGTGGGATTAGCACACGATATGAGACATGGCATGAAGGGCGGAACGTACCACACGCCGCCATCATTTGTCACGCCCCCAGCACACACCCACAGCACAATGCAGACACGCCCACAAGGGACTACTTTGCTGGCACGGTTCTTTTACCTTTTAAATCTATATGGTGGGCTTTCTGCATAGCCTATGTCCTTCTGCTGCAACTGCCCTTTCCAACGCTGTATTGGGTGTTGTGATTGGTGCTGTAGTTCCTGAGATTACCCGCCTCAAAGGTTTGGGCTCTCTCTTTATTATATTAGTATGGATAAAATGAATAACCAGTTGTGGTTACTACAGAAAGAGAAATAACATTCAACGAATGGGAGCTACGGTGTGACCTCCACTTTGAAATTTCGATTTGTGGAGCGCTATGGACCAGGAGGTCACATCTATGAACCCACCCACAGGAGATCTGCTAATGTCAGAAGCTCAGGGATGGCCACCATATCCTCACGAACTGAGGGGAGCAATGTTCTGCTGCAGTCCAATGGTTTCAGCCACCCTGCAAGTGAGGTAGTCATGTGTAAACATGATGATGTGACTAAGGACATGTGGCCTGAAAATAACTTCCTGTGTTTCCACGCAGGCATGTGGGTAAATACTGCTGTGACAGTTGCATCCCTGGAAAGTTGACACGGTCTGACTTTCTGCGGCACCCCTCCTGCTGTACAAAGCACCCTCTGAAACAACCCCCTTGCTGGCTTCTACTACATGCCAGAGAAGAGCTCTGCGGCGGAGGGGTGGTCTGACGAAAGCATTTGAAAGATGGAAGTGTCAAACTTTTTAAAGTCTCTACCCATGCGTAACACTACAAGTGGCATTTTAACAAAAATACATAAACCATTGGAGTTAGAGAGATGTTATGTTGATATCTGCATATTAGGCAACAGTTGGTGGACTATATACCAAATGTGGCAAATCCATCACTAAGTGGAAATCACCAAAGAATCGCATAGTGCTAGGGGCCCTTATTGTACTTCCGCCTTTGTAGAAATCTAGTTCTGGTTAGTTATACAGTGAAGCTACGTTAACAGAGGATGAGCTACAACTATTAGCAGTCGAGGGAGAGGGTGCAGTGTATTAAAATAATCTTCATCTTTTGCAAAAAGAAAATTGTCTACTGCTCTGCAACTCTACCGTGCACACCCCTGAAAATGTAACAGGCTTATTCTCACATTATTTATAAAGTTTTATGTAAAGCGAAAATGACCCTAGACTGGGTATCAGAATGCTTTACATTACACCATTCGGAAACATTAGACGGTTGAGGGGGTAATATACATACAATCAATTTAAGAAGTAGACAGTGGTATACTTTGTTACACTTGGGAATTTAACTTTACTGAATTAATGACTAAGGGGAACAATAAACCCTGGGATTGAAACATATTTTTGAGTGTATACAAGAAGTATATCACAATATAATGTTCACCCTCCTAGCCCAGCCGCAAGCAAAGAAATTAACAAATATATTTGTGTCATGCATGCATTGAAGTCTGGGAGATTTTGCACTGACACATTCGTTTTTCACAAATTTCCCACTCACATTGCAATTTAAATATGCATGTGTGTGTGTGTGTGTGAGAATCTCGATTTCAGATACTATTAATTAAGATAGTTCATGTACTGATCTACCATAGACTGATATGTCCTGAAGATACCAGCGCATCTACATTTTCACACGCAGGAGCAACTTGAAGATACCCCCATTAAGGTTCACAACTAGGGGCTTGATTACGAGTCTGGGGGTGGCGCAGGAGTGGCGGTCTACCGTTTTGCTGATTACGACATTGTACATTATATCAGCGGTGGACCGCCGGCTGTGCCAGGGAACAGTTGTTCCCTGGCAGTGGCGCAGGGACTAGCGCAGTTCCGCTCAGCATATTTTGAGTTCCTGGACCTCCAGCCTTTTCATGGCAGAGCCCTGCCATGAAAAGGCTGGTGGTGCCGGGAAAAAGGGGGCCCTACAGGGGCCCATTGTCCCTCCCACCTTGGGGATACATTCAGGGGGCACAACATGTGTCCCCCTCTCTGTATTCCCCCCAGTTCCAGCATGGTATGGACGTCACTGACCATGCTGTGCTGGAAGTTTTTGGCCGTTCCGATTGGGGTGCCTGTTTTCAAGGCACCGCCACTGGAAAGGCCAAAGACCAACCAACCGTATTACGAGTTGTACTTTTACAACTTGTAATATGCCTGTGTTTGGCACAGCGGGACCGGCGTTGAGCCAGCGCTGTTGTGTCAAACTCGTAATCGGGCCCTATGTTCTTACTCAGATGTGTATTACATTGTATTTTGTTTTATCATTCATTGTGCTAGATTGGCATATTATATGTTACATGTATATAGTATCAGTATCATATTCTCCAAAAGCCCTAGTGAATTAATTTACCTAAGCTGCATTTTGTTTGATTCTATGTTACACCGAATTATATTCATGTACATTTACTCATTGCTGCATGCAATCCTGATGTCATTTGTACCTGGTGATCTCAGGTAAAGCACACAGTAATTTAAATTACCATCATTTAATTAGGAATACATAAATGGCACATCTACTGTTGAGATTTCATTTTAATCATTTTATTTTATGGTTCTTATTAGTACAATTGTTTTGATAACGGTAACAAGGAGAGAAGCAAATTGCTGTGAATAAATGTCCAAATATAATTATTTTTCAGAATACAATGCAGCATTTCCAGATATCTTTAACAGAATTAGCAACTGTTGCCTGTTGCCTGTCAGCTTGCACAGATCTGGAGCTGTTGTTAATGTTGTGCCAATATCTGTATTGTCTTGTGCCTGCTCTCGCCCTCTGTCTCGCCTCACTGTAGTGCCTGTATCTGCCTGTATTGTGCCAATATCTGTATTGTTTTGTACCTGCTCTCGCCCTCTGTCGCGCCTCTGCCCATTTCTGCCCGTATTAGTTTGCCAGGACCTGTATTGTGCCAGCATTTGTCCCCTCTCGTCCTCCGCTGTGCCCCTGATTGAGTTAGTGTGACCCCATCGCAGTTTCCTCCCCCACTCCCCGCTCCAAGCCGCTGCCCCCCCGCGGCCCTACCCTCGTCCCCTCCAGCATCCCAGCACCGCACCCCTCCCCACTCGCCACCCCGCTCCCGCCTCCCAGCTGCTCCTCCCTCCCACTGGCTACTTAGGGTGAGGTCCGCGAGGCGGGGAGCTGTGACCTGACCTGACCTGGTCAGATCCGGTTGCTCCACCCGCCGCGTGGCCCACCCTCAGTGTGCCCGGTATCCTTTCTGCCGCTGCTGCCCGTGAGTTCTGCCTCACTGTTGCCCCTGATCTCGCCGTATCTGTATTTCGTAAGTTTACCAGTATCCGCCTTGTACTGTAATGTGCCAATATCTGTATTGTCTTGTGCCTGCTCTCGCCCTCTGTCTCGCCTCACTGTAATGCCTGTATCTGCCCGTATTGTGCCAATATCTGTATTGTTTTGTGCCTGCTCTCGCCCTCTGTCGCGCCTCTGCCCATTTCTGCCCGTATTAGTTTGCCAGGACCTGTATTGTGCCAGCATT
The DNA here is from genome assembly GCF_964261635.1 of Lissotriton helveticus. Lineage (NCBI taxonomy): Eukaryota > Metazoa > Chordata > Amphibia > Caudata > Salamandridae > Lissotriton > Lissotriton helveticus. The sequence continues at coordinate 1,625,020,831 of NC_136057.1, forward strand.
TGTCCCCTCTCGTCCTCCGCTGTGCCCCTGATTGAGTTAGTGTGACCCCATCGCCGTTTCCTCCCCCACTCCCCGCTCCAAGCCGCTGCTCCACCGCGGCCCCACCCCCGTCCCCTCCAGCATCCCAGCACCGCTCCCCTCCCCACTCGCCACCCCGCTCCCGCCTCCCAGCTGCTCCTCCCTCGCTCCGCCCCCCCACTCTCCATTTATGGCAGAGTCTGCACTTGCGTGAAGCGTTCACGCGAAGCGGGCGCGCCAAAGGTAAGCCCGTCTGCGCCCGTCCGCGCCTGGACCGCGCCCAGCGCACTCAACACCGGCCGCCTCCCCGGCTGCCACTGAGCCACTCCAGGACGCACCCATGGACCCTTCACCTGCCAATCCTGCAAGTTCTCCTGCATCCGGACCTGCAACTCACCCGCACCGACCAAACCGAGCAACAACAGCAACCACCTGAAGTGCATCCTAATCAACAACCGCTCCATCCACAGACACGCCGTGGAACTATGGAACCTGCTCGACACCACCTCCCCGGACGTGGCCTTCCTCACGGAGACCTGGATGAACGCCTCCTCGGCACCCGACATCGCCATATCCCTCCCGGACGGCTACAAGATCATCCGAAGGGACCGCGTCAACCAGACGGGGGGAGGCATCGCCATCGTCCACAAGGACACCATCCGCAGCAAGACCAACTCAGACGACACCCTCACAGCCGCCGAACACCTTCACTTCCAGATACACACCGACCCCAAGACCACACTCAGAGGCACCCTCATCTACAGACCCCCAGGACCCCGCACACAATTCAGCGAAGACATCGCAGACTTCATCAGCCAACACGCCCTCCCCTCCGCCGACTACATCCTCCTAGGGGACCTCAACTTCCACCTGGAGAACAACAACCTACTGGACAATCTCGCCAACCTTGGGCTCAAGCAACTGGTGAACACCCCCACCCACTACGCCGGACACACGCTTGACCCAATCTTCTCCTCCAGCAAGCACATCTCCTTCAGCCACTCCACCGGACTCCACTGGACAGACCACAGCTGCATCTACTTCAGCTTCAGAAAGACCACAACTCACCACCTCTCACAACAGGCTCCACACAGGAACTGGAACAGGATCACCACCGACCAGCTCACCACATCACTGAACCAGAACCCTCCCGCCAGATCAACGGACCCCAACCAAGCCGCCTTCAACTTCACACAGTGGATCACCAACTGCGCCGACGACCTCGCACCCTTGAAAACCAATCCCGGCAGGACCGGAAGCAAAAAAGCGCCATGGTTCAATGCCGACCTCAAGAACTCCAAGAAGAACTGCCGCACCCTCGAGAAAGCCTGGCGAAAGAACCCAACCACAGAAAACATGACCACCCTCAAGAACACCACCCGCAAACACCACCAGCTAATTCACACCACCAAAAAGTCAGCATTTAAGGAACGACTTGACAACAACGCACACAACAGCAAGGAGCTCTTCAACATCGTCAAAGAGCTCTCCAACCCCAGCGCCGGAAACAACGACATCACTCCATCACAAGACCTCTGCGACTCACTCGCCTCGTTCTTCCACAGCAAGATCGCAGACATACACAACAGCTTCAACGAACAGACCCCTCACCCAACCACAGAACCAATACCCCCCACCACCACCCTCCGCACATGGACCCCGGTCAGCATCGAAGACACCATCCACACGATGAACACCATCCACTCCGGATCGCCAACCGATCCATGCCCCCACCACGTCTTCAACAAGGCCGACTCCGTCATCGCACCCCAACTCCGGGACATCATTAACTGCTCCTTCAACACCGCCACCTTCCCGGAGAGCTGGAAGCATGCCGGATTGAGCGCCCTCTTGAAGAAACCATCAGCAGACCCCACCGACCTCAAGAACTACCGCCCCATCTCACTCCTACCATTCCCGGCCAAAGTCATCGAGAAGACCGTCAACAGACAGCTTGCCGCCTTCCTCGAGACAAACGGATCCCTCGACCACTCACAGTCCGGCTTCCGAGCCAACCACAGCACCGAGACCGCCCTCATCGCAGCCACAGACGACATCCGAGCCCTGCTCGACAACGGGGAAACAGCGGCCCTCATCCTCCTGGACCTCTCCGCAGCGTTCGATACTGTCTGCCACCGCACCCTTGTACAACACCTCAGCAACGTCGGAATCCAAGAGAAGGCACTAGAGTGGATCATCTTGTTCCTCGCCGGAAGAACCCAGAGAGTCCGCCTCCCCCCGTTCAGATCCGAGGCCACCGAAATCAGCTGCGGCGTACCACAAGGGTCATCACTCAGCCCCACCCTCTTCAATGTTTACATGAGCCCCCTTGCGGCCATCGCTCGCCAACACAACCTCAACATCATCTCCTACGCCGACGACACCCAGCTGATCCTCTCCCTCACCAAAGACCCCGCCACAGCCAGATCCAACCTACACGAAGGGATGAAAGGCGTAGCCGAGTGGATGAAGAACAGCCGCCTGAAAATGAACTCAGACAAGACGGAAGTCCTCATCCTGGGATCATCACCCTCTGCCTGGGACGACTCCTGGTGGCCCCCGGCCCTGGGCAGCGCACCCAAACCAACGGACCACGCACGCAACCTGGGATTCATCCTGGACTCCTCCCTCTCGATGACCAGACAAGTCAACGCCGTCTCATCATCGTGTTTCAACATCCTACGCATGCTCCGAAAGATCTTCCGTTGGATCCCCACCGAAACCAGGAAGACGGTAACCCAGGCACTCGTCACCAGCCGACTGGACTACGGAAACACCCTCTACACCGGAACCACAGACAAACTGCAGAAAAGACTCCAACGCATCCAGAACGCCTCCGCACGACTCATCCTGGACATCCCCCGACACAGCCACATCTCCGGACACCTGAGAGACCTGCACTGGCTCCCCGTCAGCAAAAGAATCACATTCCGCCTCCTCACCCATGCACACAAGGCCCTCCACGGCCTGGGCCCAAGGTACCTCAACAACCGCCTGACCTTCTACACTCCCACCCGCCAGCTACGATCAACCATCCACGCCCTCGCAGCCGTTCCTCGCATCCGCCGAGCCACCATGGGAGGAAGATCCTTCTCCTACCTGGCAGCCAAGACCTGGAACTCCCTCCCCATCCACCTCCGTCTTACCCAAGACCACCTCTCCTTCAGGAAGCAATTCAAGACCTGGCTGTTCGAGCAGTAGCGGACCCCCCCCTCCCCCAAAAGCGCCTTGAGACCCTCCGGGTGAGTAGTGCGCTATACAAATTTCTTGATTGATTGATTGATTGATGTTGGGAGAGAATGTGGCCTAACGGCTGGGGCGGTCAACCTCGAAGCGGGGGGGACCTGGCTCGAGTCTTGGCAGAGACGCTCAAAATTCTTTGTCTGTATTTTACGCGTGGTCATGTAAAGATACCTTCCGGTCAAGTTCGCGCTATATAAAACTCCACAAAAAAAATTAGTTAGCTGGTGTTCTATGGTAGTCTAGTCGAGGACATATTAATTTTATGTTTATTTGCCAGGAGCTGATCTATCATCAGTGGGAGGGTTTGTTGTTATACCAGTTTCTTGTTTGCTAATAATATGGGTATAATGCTCAATGGATATTTTGGGAACCTATGTGGCAACAATAAAGAGATGGACAGTTGTTCAAACAGAAATGTGTCACGAAGGAGACCTCCTGAATATCTCTGCTTGTACTAAATGCACACCAGTCATGATCATATGCAGTATTTTATTAAAAAGTTAATAAAGAGCTATATTGGAAAAAATAGATTGGGTACATTTTAACTGTGGTCTATTTATCCCTTCATTCCTAAAATACTAATTACAAGTTGCTAATTTTAGTTTACATATATGTTTTCAAATCTATTCTAGTGCTGCTCATTTTCTATACATATTACATCGCTCAGCAAATAATAAACAGGTATATTCAGCTACATTTAATACAAAGAATGATTGAGTGACTTCGGTTTTATTTCCTTTTCAGCAATCCATATAAATCTGGAATTTTTTATATCAATTTTTTTATCCAATGGTGTTTGTGTATTACAATACATTGTAGTCACCTCTTGATTTTGTTCAGGGATCCTCTCTTAAATGAATATACCTGCTTTCTGAAAAATCATATAATATCAGCTCATGTCTCTCTAGAAAATTATTTGGATTAATATCAGAACAACAGATAATATCTAACAATTTTTCATCATGTTTGGGATATTTCCGAAACTAAGAACCTTAAAGCACTGACTGAACATCACCAAGGTGCATAGTCTATTTGAGACTGAAGGGTTCATCATTCTGATACTCCATCCATGTGAGAATATGTCCAGGCTGAGTGAAAATGGTCCCATTGAACAGTATTGACCCTAATTGTGGAATAATACCTGTGGACCGTCTGGCTGGCTTTTGTAATTCAGGTATGCATCAGATAAAATGAGGAATATCAGAGCGACTGAGCGCCGGCCTTCCTTAACACAGGTCCAGGCAGATTCACAATCTTCGTTCTAGAAAACACCCATTTAGGAGATCATGACTCAGACTAAGGCTCTGACCATGACACGGGCTCTACCTTAAGAGGAACAGCTTATATTGCAATAGTTCTAAAGAGCTCTATAACAAACTATCTGTTTCATTCTAGGTAATATGTCAGAGATCTGTAAGGATTCTCTGTAGTGACTGATTCAGGGCATAGTTTAATCCTATTTACATGTCCTTTCAATCTCTATTCACTGAGGGCTATCTCATATATTTAAAGCCAGTAAGAACTTCCATTCCGTCTTAGATAACTGCCCAACCTTTTTAGTTTAAAGAATTAGCCAACTAACAACTATTGAACGTCAATATATTCAACTGCCCACACTGACAAGTGGAAAAGTGGCTAAGTAAACTGGAAACTACATTGATTTCAAAAACTCTAAAAGGCTTTATCTGGTCTGCATTGTAGGCAGACCCACAGCAATAACCTTCATTTGGCTAAACCATTTGACCAAAACATTGGAGAGGGTGGTAGTAAATCAAAATTAGCCTTATTTGAATCCGGTAGTCACTTGATGGCTTGCTGTTCGGCTTTAGGCTAGAGAGAAGAAATACGTTGATCAGTGTTTCTATTTCATAAGAGCAGTGGCAAAAAGCGGGCCAGGCCAATGTCACTTCTCTGATCCCATTTGACTTGTTCGCCACCTTCAATAGTTTACCATTTGACCCTTCTTAAAAACCTTGCTAGCCTGGGCATTAGAGCTGTTCTTTCCTTAAATTGTGCAGTTTGATACTTATGAAATGTAAGTTATCAGTGCCAATACCACCTTTATGACATTTCTGGGGCTGTTACACTCTTTAATATTTCTGTTCCCATTAATACATTTTGTTTTGACAGCCTCTTACTGTGCCGATGACGCTCAGCTAATAGTCAATTTAAATTCCTTGGTAGATGGACCGATGTGAGCAGTATGGAAATAGAAGGCTACATATAAGCTGAAATCAAATCTCTCAGAAATTGAGGCATTGGTAGTGGATCTCAAAGCCAATGTCTAGTCACTTGATTCTAACCCATGGAGTTGGGATAAAAATCTTAATTTAACTTTGGCATCTGTTTTGCAAAGACACCTGTAAGAACTCCCAAGTCTCAGCAATGGTATCTGGGTCAAAAAAGGACGAAGAGCTGTAGGGCCTTCAGAAGGCAATTATAAATCTATCTGCTTTCTATCAACCTTAACATGCTTTCTCTTTGAATTAATCTCCTATTGGCTTCACAAATATTGTCATGCCCTTATTATCTATTAAATGTGTAAATTGGTCTGAAGTTAAATTGAGTTTAGCATATGAATTATTGACTGAGTTTTAAGATTAGATAAACAGGTCATTATCGTTGGCAACGCTCGTTCTGGTGGATACTCTATCTAACTGCAAACTCATTTCACCTTTAGAATATTTCCCAGACTGGATCTGGAAGATTTCAAAGCAGTACTCCCATGTACTGCTCGATGCCACTGCTTGGCTCAGCATTGACTTTGTTCCACCCCGGGAGTGACGGAGCAGAGCTTCATATAAGAGCCACCCCTGCACACCCACATCAATGTCTTGCTTGACTCTTTCTGCATCCTCGGATGCAGAGCACAAAACAATTGGAAATACCAGTTTGCAGATCACTAATTTGAGACCTTGCTAGATGGTAAAAAGAGAGTATTCCACAGAATGGGGAAATAGTAGGGCATAAGGAATCTGCATTAGATAGAATATTCACCAGGGAAAGCCTTACTGAAGGTAAGTAACTTGTTCTTCTGACAGATACTTCTAACTACAGATTCCTCATGTTTAAAATAGATATCAAAACTGTACATCCCAAGGTGGAGTGCCCATGGAGTGGGCTCACACTAAAACATCCTGCAGGACCGAACAAGCAAAATGCCCTTTCCGTCGGACCAGGCTGTCAAGTCAGTAATGCTTTGTCAACGTGTGCTCTGATGCCCATGTTGTGGCCTGACAGATGTCAAGAACAGGCACTCCATGTACCCACACAGTGAGGACAGATTTAGCCCCAGTGGAATGGGCCCTTAGTCCTTCCTGAGACTGCTTTTTAGCCAATGCATAGAAGTTCTGATTGAAAAGGACTGTCCACCTTGACTAAGCCCTTTTCTAACTACCCCATCTTTCTTTGTCCCAAAATGCTGACCATCTACCTGATGGTCGTGGGGTGTGATCACTGTAAAAGCTTACAGCTTGGGGTCCAACTGATGGAGTCCCTCCTTCTCTTTCAAGGCATGAGGAGAGGCAAAGAATATTGGGAAGGTGATGGATTGCCGACATGAAAAGGAGTCAGGACTTTCAGCAAGAAGACCGCCCTAGTTCTCATTCACCAGTATGTCTGGAAAAAAGCTGGTGTAGGGCAGCTGCACTAAGAGAGCCTGGAGCATCTGGAAGGCATACAAGATTCCTGTGTGCCATCCCAGTCAAAATGCATCTCCTATGAATGACCTCTGCAGGAACTCCAAATAATGTGTGTTCTTGCTGGTCATGAAAAGATCTATGCCACTGCGGAGTATAACCATCATTCATAATCCACCAGATACCGTTGGTTGCCTTAGTCTACACAGGTTTTCAAGACTCCTGCCAGGTGGAACATGAACATGGAGATGCCCCAATGCTCCAACCAACTCCAGAAATGCAGAATCCCACCAGGTGGATCATGAACATGGAGATGCCCTGATGCTCCAAACAACTCCAGAAATGCAGAGCCTCTTAGCACAGGACATGTTGAAGTGCCACATAGCAGTGGTGTTATCCATGAGAACCTGTTGAGGTTCCGTGACAATTGTAAGTGATGTGAAGCAGTCTCCCCAAGTTGCACGTGTTGTACTTGTTGTGACTTCTGTGTTCCCTGCAGTAAATAAACCTTGAATCTTTGACGCCGAAGGAAGTGTCCCGTGTCTCTGTAGTTTGTGCGCCGAAACAGGTATCCCATGAAGGTTATAGGTGTTGTTCCCTGGCACCGCTGGTACTGTTAAAAAGTCCAGTCCTTCAGTTGGCGCCCAACGTGGGGCGACTTCAGCGGTACCGGTCCAAAGCCTGATGATCGTGAGGAACTTCGTGTGAAATCTCCGAGGGAAGGTGCACCCCGCTTCATCGATCCTGTTGTCGAAATAAGTGGCCCGAAGTTTTTCCCTGCGAAGATTCCCGCCTCCTGACGGCTGCGACGGACCGATGCCCTGACTGTCGACCTGTCTTCGACGCCCGGCGTAGACCTTATGTACAAGCGAGACGATAGACGGGCCTTCCTGGTGACGCCATTGAAGTTCTGAGTTAAGTATTTGTGGGTCGCTCCCAGTCCTTAGTGGTTGTTCTAGCTTTTGAAAGCTTTGTGGTTAGCCTTTAAGGCTTTGTGGTAATAGCTCACTGAGCTTTGTAATAGCCTCCTCAGGCTTTGTGGTTAGCTCTCCGAGCTTTGTGATAGCCTTAAGGCTTTGTTGTATTGCATGGTTCCATTGCATTTGTGGTTCTTAGTATTGGTCCTTAGTATTATTTGACAGTTGCAATTGCCAAAAACCGAGGGTTTTGACTTACACGAGGTTTTATTGCTTCGGTAATCCTTGAAGTTTGATACTAGGTTAGTGTGCATGATGCCTAGCCATAGTGGTTTGTTTCGTATTTTCAAATGTTGCGCAATGGATTCCCGGTTGGAGGACTCGTGTCCGATACCTCCAGTTGGAACTCCGATACATGATCTTTATAGTCGACATGGGGTGGGTCCTATAATATATAATGATTACTGGGTCCGTTATACAAAGAAAGACGGTGATCTTAGATGGCCACCACATGGAACTTTTGAACTTTCGATTTTAGATAATCTTGAGGCTAAATTATTTTTAAAGAAAGCTAGACCAGCTATGTTTGATTCCTTTCGGATATGGCGTAAAGAGGCCAAGCAGAAAGAAATCAAACAACTTAAAAAGAATCAAAAACAAGAGTTCGTTCCTGTAATGCAAACTATAAAAGAATGTAGACAAGACAAAGAAGAAAAAGACATGGAAATCGCTACTAGATTGCATCACATGAAAATAGATAAATGTTACCCAGTTTTACCGAATAAATTAGAAAAGAAAGAAGAAAATTTGAAGGAGGATTGCTTGCTGTCATATTTGATGAAATCACCACCTCCTTATGTACAGGGTGCTACTGCTCCTGTAGTTGCTCCTGTAGTACCTCCTGTTGTACCTCTTGTTGCTCCAGCGGCTGCGGGTCAGCCCGCTGTTAACCCTACGTTTGTTTCACCACCTGTTCTTGTTCCTACTGCTCCTGTACCTGTACCTCCGCAGACTGTTGTTTCTGCTACTCCAACTATCTTGTCCGTTCCTACTATGCCTTCCTTCACCTCCAGTGTTGTTGCCCCTGTTTTTCTTTCCCCTTCTGTTCGTAAGCGTGTTCCTAACTCTGTTGCTACTCTTTATTCACCTCTTTCTGGTCCGTTATTTTCGTCTGATTCATCTGAAACTCCTCAGAGACGGAGTCAGATCCCTAGTGGTAGGGAGAAAGAGACGTTAGTAACAATGGCACATAGGTGGATAAGACATCCTGCTAATTACACTCCACGTGTAGTCTTTGATACGTTTTCTCAGTTTAATGAGCCTACGCAGAGATTCGTATTTAAGGAGATGTGTAACTTTTTGAGAGAAGAATGGTATAATGATGAAATAGATAATGTACCGTCCGACATAATTGAACTTCAGAGTCACTTTTCGAACGGTATGATTATAGGAGACGATGTACGACGTGCCGTGGAACGCTTATTAGCATTCAGACCCACAGCACATTCTCGGGTGTCATTGGATGATACCACTGAGAACTGGAAAGCGGTTCCTGGTCAGTATCCCATGAGAGAGGTTCCGCCACTGTGGGTGCCTGGTGATCCTAATGCAAACCCTGTGGTGCTACCGCATTTTCGAAGGGTGTGGATACATCTTCCATGGAAACGATCAGAAGTTTTGCAAGTGAAGCAATCCTTACCCGATCCGCGTAAAAATCCGGCTGGTTATTATAAGGAGTTATCACAACTGGTGGAAGCTACTATTATGAATATTGCCGACATCGACATGTTGTTTGGCAATGTGGTACCGCAACCAGTTTGGGCTAAAATTCGTCAAGTCGATCACACAATTGAATTAGGGGGTGATTGGGCTGCACTGCTAGCAGCTGATGCATTACAAGTTGGTGGGGCCAAGCCTGAACAGCTGATTTTGGATTTGCCTCAGAAAATCATTACGCTCATGAAAACTCTCATGCCAGCGATGAAGGTGAACTGGGATAAGTTATCAGCTTGTAAGCAAAAGAAAGACAAGAGTGTCTCAGATTTCTTTACAAGGTTTGAGGAAGCGTTTGTCGACCACAGCGGCCAGGACATGGGCGCTGAGGGAGGCCAGCGGTTATTCGTAGACAAATTCGTGTCAAATTTGCTGCCTGAACTAAGCAACAAATTAAAGAATTCAGAAAGTGAGTGGGCAGTTTCAACCCCTGCGCAAATACTAGCAACGGCTCAGTATTATGAGAATAGGGAAAAGGAAGAAAGTGATCGTGTAGAAAAGAAAACGAAAGAACTCAAAACGAAGGTTTTGTTGCAGCAAGCATACCCTCCACGATCAAACCAAAATGATTCGCAACAGCAGTATCGACCACGAGCACAGCCCGATAGGACACAGTCACGCTCTGACAACTTTGATTCCAGATCTTCACTTGGGTATAATCAGTGCGCATATTGTAGGAAAGAGGGACACCTAAAATATGATTGTCTTGCCTTACGGGACCGTCTGAATGGTGTGTCGATACGTGGAAACCGTGGTGGTGGTCCTCAACAGGCACCTCGTGGTAGAGGTCGTGGTTCATTCCACAATCAGATTGATCGTCATCAAAATCAATCGGATGTAAATAACTATTTTGACCAGCGAAATGCGGGGTCAGTTCGATCTGCACAGTATAATGTTGATGATTATTATGCAGAGCATGAAACTGTTGTAAATGACCATTACTAGGACAGCCAACGACAAAGAGAGGGAGTAGTGTCAGTTCCGGTCGATCAGAGTGGGCCTTACGTTGCAGTGGCTACATCAGGTGTAGTTGAGCCTTTTCTGTTAGACACTGGTGCGACGAAAAGTTCCATCATGCATTCAAAACTCCCTGGCGCACCTTTGTCTGGCTTAACGAATGTTTCCGTTGGATTCTCTGGCGCTCCTGTTAGTAACCCAGTCTCTAATCCTTTGCCTCTTATGATTGGACCCCGTGAGCTAACCGCTCCACTGATTCTATCTACAGGTTGTGGTGAAAATCTTTTGGGCCTGGATTTGTTGAAACGATTATATGCAACATTGTATTGTTCCCCCGAAGGAGTGGAGCTTACATTAGGACGGAGAGTGATCTCTCCCATGTATTTATCGGTTGATAAATTCCCACCGGAATTGAGTTCCCTCCCTGCGTCCTTATGGGCCACAGGTCCCAATGACGTGGGCCTGTTAGACATTCCACCCTATGTGATTCAATTGAAACCAAATGCGCGATTACCGCGTTTACCTCAATATCGTATTTCTCTTGAGGGTGAACGAGCGCTGTTAGCAATTGTTCATGATCTCATTGGAAAAGGTGTTGTTGAAGAAACTCGTGGAAATGTATGTAATAGCCCTGTATTGCCGATTCTGAAACGAACTGACCCAACCAAACCTCCTGTATATCGTTTTGTAATAGATTTGAGAGAGGTAAATAAAATAGTGGTTCCACAATTTCCCGTGGTCCCTGACATTACGGCTTTACTAACAATGATTCCGGCAACTGCCTCCTGGTTCACAGTGATCGATCTAAAGAATGCTTTCTTTAGCATCCCGATTGCAGAGGAAAGCAGAGACCTATTCGGATTCTCATTAGGAGGTCGCAGTTTTAGGCTAAAACGCGCTCCACAGGGCTACTGTGAGAGTCCGTCAATCTACAGCCAAGCACTTAAAGGTCAGCTTGATGCCTTTGTATTACCTAAAGGTGCAGCTTTGATTCAATACGTTGACGATCTTTTAGTGGCAGCTGATACAGAAGCTATTTGCAAAACGGCTACAGTATCATTATTGCATTATCTACATGACTTACACCACAAGGTATCGCCTTCAAAACTACAGTATTGTTGTCAAGAAGTTACCTATCTAGGTCACTTATCGTCAAAAGAAGGGAGAAGGTTGACCCCAGAGAGAATTGCAGCGATTTCCCGAATGACTGTGGCAAAAACCCAAAGAGATGTTCGCGCCTTTTTAGGTATTACGTCCTACTGCAGACAATGGATTCCAAATTTTTCATTGTTGGCGAAACCATTGATAGCCCTTACATGCAAAGACGTTTCATCCCCAGTACCTTGGTCTGAAGAATGTCAGAAAACTTTTTCTGAATTGCGTGATGCGTTGTGTTCGGCTTCTGTGTTGGGCACTCCTGACTACAGTAAGCCGTTTACACTATACGTTCACGAGAGGGATGGTTGCGCGTTGAGTGTTTTGACACAACCTTTTGGTGGTAAGCAACGCCCATGTGCCTATTTTTCTTCGACTTTAGACCCAGTAGCAAGAGCCTTGCCAAGTTGTTTAAGGGCAACAGCGGCAGCTGCGGCGTCCATTCGACAGTCCGCAGGTCTAGTCATGGATAATATGCTCACGGTAATGGTTCCGCATGCAGTCGACACTCTATTGAACCGAACGAAAACTCAACATCTGACAAGTGCAAGATTGTCTGGTTATGAATTGACGTTGCTGGCCAGTCATATACGGATAAAACGATGTAATGTGTTGAATCCAGCAACATTGCTGCCGATCGACACAGAATCAAGTGATGAAGCAGTACATGACTGCTATCTCAAAACTGAAGAGGAAACTAAGGGTCGTATTGACCTAAAAGATACTCCATTGACAGATCCCGATGGTACTCTATATGTGGATGGTTCCTGTTTCAAGTTACCGAATGGTGATGTAACAACTGCGTATGCTGTAGTTACATTGAGAACGATTGTGGAAAATGCAAGGTTAAGTCAGAATTCGGCTCAGGCTGCTGAGTTAATTGCTTTGACGAGAGCGTGTGTGTTGTCTAAAGATAAACGGGTGAATGTGTTTAGAGATAGCCAGTATGCGTTTGGTGTGGCACATAGTTTTGGACAACTGTGGAGAGAGAGAGGATTCCTTACGTCACATGGTACGAAGATTCAACATGGCCAGCTTGTAAATGATCTTTTGGATGCACTTACGTTGCCTAAGCAAGTGGCGATTGTTAAATGTAGTGCGCATCGTAAGGTGACGGATGATGTTGGTCGTGGTAATGCGTTTGCGGATGAGACTGCTAAGGAGACTGCCTGGAACCTTAGCACTCGAATGTATGTGACGAGTTCGGTTAGGTGGCCTGCAGAATCAAGTATGTGTGAAAACACTATCGAGAGTGTGAAAGCAATTCAGAATGAGGCCACCGAGACTGAAAAGACGAAGTGGAAAGAAAGTACGGGAAAGTTGGATGCGAATGGTTGTTGGATTGACTTGTCGGAACAGAAAAGATGGATGTTGCCTGATGCGTATGTGCTGGCTGTTGTGACTATGGCACATGGGTTAGCACATATTAGCGCGAAAGGTATCTGTAAATTGCTGTTTCCTGTGTGGAAGAATGATGGTATTACGAAATGTGCTGAACGTTTGGTTAAGAATTGTATGGTATGTATGTTGTACAATCCTGGTAAGGGAACCCCAACTCCTCCTGGTAGTTTTGCTCCCCCTTCATGTCCCTTTGAGGTGATCCAATTGGACTTCATCCATATGGAGCGATGCAATAACTTGAAATACGTTTTAGTTGTTGTTTGCGCATTCTCCCGATGGATTGAGGCCTATCCTCTCAAAGACAATACTGCTTTATCCACTGCGAAAATCCTACTGAAGGAATACTTTCCTCGGTATGGAATGCCTAGAATTGTGTGGTCAGACAACGGAAGTGAGTTTGTGGGGAGTGTGATGAAGAGTGTGTGCAAGGGCCTTGGAATTAATCAGAAATTCCATAGTGCCAATCATCCTCAGTCAGCTGGTTTGGTTGAAGGGTACAATGGCACCCTTAAACTAAAACTAGCAAAGATTCAGGCTACGACAGGTCTTTCATGGCCTGACGCTTTACCCTTAGCATTGTTGTCAACAAGGGCAACTGTACACTCCCGAGTAGGGCTCAGTCCCTATGAAATAGTGTTCGGTCGTCCTGCCAATGTTTGGGGGGTCCCTAGACCGGGTGCCTTTTGTGATCTTGAGTATCCAATGTTGATCGATTATCTTCATGACTTGACTGCTAAACTGAGGTTAATTCACCAACAGGTTCACGAAGCATTGCCGACGCAGACGGAGGGTCCAGGCCACCAGCTCCAGCCCGGAGATTGGGTGGTAACGCGAAATTTTTCGCGCAAGAACAATTTGGATCCCAGGTTCACTGGACCCTATCAGGTCCTCCTTGCCACGAGAACTGCAGTTCGTCTTGAGGGGCGGAAGAATTGGGTGCATGCCACCCATACCAAGAAAGTCCCCATCCCGTTGCCAGCAGACTCGTGGGTGAGGAAAGGCATTGCATCAACTGAAACCGAAGGATTGCCGGCGTTTGTACCTTTCAGCGACGCACAACCTGTCGGAGAATCCTCAGTGCAGCAAAAAGGCATTGTTAAACACTTGTCATCAGAAGACTCAAGACCAGAACATTCAGCTGATCAACAGGGCGTTGTCCCTTCAACGGATCTTTTGTTTAACGAACAGACACGTCCTGGGAAAACCCGATATTTTCTGCGATCCAGCACTAAAGACTAATAAAAAACCCCGTTCTGTCCCTTGACAAGTGCATTATCCCGTTTTCCATGATCAGTTTGAACACTCATACTATTGTAATTATTTTGTACATATTCATTGAGCTTCGTTCCTTACACTTTTTGTTTCCACAGCTGAGAGACATTGATTTCGCATATATACATATATTTGTGAAATAAAGGCCGTAGGGCCGCGCGCGTACTTCCTCCTGGTTAGCAGGTCTTGACGCTAGGTTAAAGACCGTCAGTTCCTGGGAACTCCTAGGAATTGACTATTGCTACACAGAACGAAGTGCGTCAAGAAACGTTGCGGACGGTCATAGGGAATGGCATTTTCGAAGCTGATGGACTTGGAAAGAGCTCAAGCACAAAGATTCAAGCTGCAGCAACTCAGTCGTACCAAATGTTTTGTGTTCCAAATATTCGTACTGTTTGTGACTGTTTCTGCGTTTTTGGCGGGTGGAATATATTACACGATGTCTTACTTCTTGCCTTCTACCATACCTACTCCTACCCCTGACCTTAAACTCACCTCCACTGTTTCTCCTCATTCTTTTCACATTTTACCTGAACACGAGCAGGCTAGACGTGCAGAATTCCGCAACAATTCCTTTATTCAGCTCCTTCATCAGCATCAGTTAGTGGTTAACACTACTAATTGTTGGGTATGTGGGTTGATGCCGCATACTACGGATAAGGGAATTCCATATCTGGTGTTACCGTATAGCTCCCAAGGGTCTGCTCGAGCATTCCAAACAATGTTTCGAAGCGCACTGGGTTTCCACCCCATTCGAGAACCACGTTCCCCCTACTCTGGTCCTACCTCGTACCAAAAATCTTTGTCTATAGCAATAGAGGATTTAGATAGCGATATCTATGATCCCTCGCTTATCCCTGAAGAAGAGGTACAAGCCTATAGGGTCCTAAGTAGAGGCGAATATAGTGTGTTCACTGGTGAAAAACAGCTTAAAAGCTTGCCTCCGATATGGGTCGTACCCCACATTGGTAATTTTTGTTTAATAGGTCGCGGCCGTAGATCGAAAGCCCGACTTGGAGAGAGTGCTTGCACTGAAAATTATATTTTGCCAATGGTCTCGTCCCCTGTGTTTTTGGCTGCCAAGGGTACATACTTTATTTGTCATGATCGTGCATATGCATGGTTGCCCTCTGACTTCATGGGCTCATGTTTTATCGCAAACTTGTTGCCTCCGACGTTTACTGTAGATGCAGATTATCACAAAACTAGAGTTGTGAGAGGCGTAATTAGCGAAGAGGATACTGCCGGTCAAGAGGCAGGAGACTTTTTCAAGGGTTTCCTCCCATTTTGGGGACCTATGGTTAATAGTAGGAACCTGAGACAGTTGACTCGAGTGGTAGAATCGACAGCTAATATTACTGCCAGTGCCCTTGGTAATATCACCACAGAACTTCAGGCGGATAGACTTATGACGTTACAAAACCGTATGGTTTTAGACGTGATCTTAGCAGATCGAGGTGGGGTATGTAAGGTGATCCATTCGAGCTGCTGTATTTTCATTCCTGATAACGCTCCGACTGTCTATCAAGCCATCTCGAAGTTGCATAAGATCTCCGAATCCATATACGTGGATGTAGGGGATTGGACGCTACTTGGATGGTTTTGGGGCCTGATGTCGACTTGGGGTTGGAAGATTCTGATGATCATTGGAGTCGTTGTAGCGTTCCTGTTCACGTGTTGCCTTTGCGTGCAGTGCGGTCCTGCCTTATGTGGCCTCTGTGCTACAACGTGTATGAGACAGCCACCTGTTACCAAAGGGTCTCGGTTGGACAGAGCTATGCTACAGCAACATCTCAAGGGTCTGATGCATATCGAATATGATTCCGACTAGTGCTTGCCTACATGAGGGCAAAAGGAGCGTCTGAGGTTCCGTGACAATTGTAAGTGATGTTTTCGACTCGCACGAATATGGTCGAGTCTGGTATCTAAGAACCGCAAATGACGAGTTTAGTAAGTGTGCGCAGTTTCGCTGTGCTAACTTAAACCGTTCGTTTAATATGTAGGTTTTTCATCTGTACCCACGGGTTCCATCTTAGATACGGCATCCATTTTGTCTCTTGCCCTCAAGTAGCCAGCGAACGGACACTGTCCGCTTCGTTACCCTGGGACTCTCAAGATATTTGTGGAAGACACATGTTCTTTGTAAATATCTTTTACGATGAGGGGGATGATACTGTAAGGCAGATGGCCCCGCTTGAGGCGCTTCTGCCGTGCCGGTTTATTGTCTCAGCCGTGCATCTCATTAGGCATGTCCCTTTGATGCCTGTATCTCGTGTTTCCCGATACCTCCCCTTTTACACCCTTTTCGATCTCCCACTGTCTCCATCTTCCTCTGCACCTGTCTTTGTCCCTATTTCGATCTGTTTTACTGCCGATTGGAATTCACTAATGTTGGGAAGATGGGTTTTTACAGTTGGGAACCGCCAAATGTTTCCGCACTTATGTTCCGGACCTTATGTGTACCAAAGTGACCAAAGCGACCCCTCTGGGGGATAATTATGGGAACCAGGTTGTAAACTTTTGTGTACCATGTTGTCCTATGAGTAAATTCTGTATAAAAGGAGCGCTCCACAGAACCAATTTGAAGCAGTCTCCCCAAGTTGCACGTGTTGTACTTGTTGTGACTTCTGTGTTCCCTGCAGTAAATAAACCTTGAATCTTTGACGCCGAAGGAAGTGTCCCGTGTCTCTGTAGTTTGTGCGCCGAAACAGGTATCCCATGAAGGTTATAGGTGTTGTTCCCTGGCACCGCTGGTACTGTTAAAAAGTCCAGTCCTTCAGTGTACCATCTCTTCCTTGATGGATGGTAGGTAGGCTTTCAATTCCAGGGGAATGGCCTGCAACTCCAACAGATTGATACGGAAACGCTTCTCAGCTGGAGACCAGAGCCCCCTGATTTCCATCTCTCCCAGATGACCTGCCCAACTCAGGAGTGATGCACCCATCACCACTGTCAGCACTGGGTGGGGAAAGGAGAGGGGTCTGCTGCCGGTCAGCTTACGGTCAAGCAACCACTACTGCAGGTCTAGTTTAGTATTCTCCAACAACTGGGTGATATCCAACAGGCTTCCTTGTTGTTTGAGGCCAATGATACTTCAGATCCCACTGCAAAGCCTGCATATGTCATCTGCTGAACTACACACGCAGGGTGCAGGAGGCCAATATTCCAGGAAGCCTCAGAGTTGCTTTCACCAAGGTCTAGGCTGAAGAATCAGAATCTTATCCCAAATGTACTGAATTTGCTGCAAGGAAGGAAAGGTTGTGAACTGCACAGCTCCTAAAAAATGTCTCTGCAAAAAGTCAAGGGTTACTACAGCACATTGTTTGAGAACCCCAATGATGTTAATAGGTCATGAATTGTCTGGAGATAGTCTCTGACTGACTGTGTCAAAGCCACCTTCAACAGCCAGTCATCAAGGTAGGGGAAATCTGGTATAACCATCCTCCGAAGATGGGAGGTGACCACTGCCATCACTTTCATATTATGAATGGATATGTGTACAGCTTCTAAAAGCCTGTAGATCGCATTCACATATGTTGACTGAGCACCACACTGGAACTGACTGCGCACCCCAAGCAACTGGAATTATCAACAATAGCTTGAGTCACATATTTGGCGGCATCTTGACCATCTTGAATGTTTAACCATGGAGGCCCTAGACTCTACCGGCACTGCCAGTAAGATCTCACTGGTCATGTCAGTGAGATCTTACTGGCAGTCATAGGGAGAGGTGTCGCGCCGCGGCCAGGGCGACTGACGCTGGAATCTGGGGATCAGGGTTCGATCCCCGGCTCCGGCGGCAGGTTAGCCCAGCACCATGCGACTCTGGGCAATAGCTTGCTTAATCTTCCCGACGGCCCCCAGCGCCTAGAGACCCTAACGGGTGATTGTGCGCTATACAAATGTGGATTATTATTATTATTATGTCCTAGAGGGTGTGCGTTTGATGGGATTTTAGGCAAGCTGCATTGACAGACCTCAGCACTAGGCTGGCCAAAGAGAAGATTTGATTCCCAAATGCCTCCATCCTTTTTGAATCCCTGTACAGTGGAGTCTTAAGAACCAAATTAGAGGAAGCTTGTACAACCAGGCTCTCGGGAACAGGATGTTGCATACGAAAATCAGGACTGACTGTTATTGGGGTGTGGTGCATGACCACCTTCCTATTCATCGGAGGGCAAGAGCAAAGCTTAGACCAAATGTCCATAACAGTGTCAGCTAGGGCTTTGTCAGAGGCAGCAAGCCCTGGTTGCAGTCCTGCTGTTGGAACGTTTGTTTTAACTTGAACAGGAGGTAATTGTAAGTCCAGGACATAGGAAGCACGTCCGATTACTACTGCAAAAAAAGCACTCTCTTCTGTTGGTGGCCCGGTTGGAGAATCAACCTTGTATTCATTGCACAACTTAGAGACGCGGCTCAAACACCAAAGGCACACCTCGTACTGGTGTATCACCAACATCTGTTTTCTTCAGTTTCAGTATAGTCTGAACCATGTAGTGTTAGGTGGGGACATTGTTCCCTTACAAAGTGGAATTCACTTTTGATAAACCTTGTCACTCCAATTAAGAATGGAGCAGAAAAAGAAACTGGCAACAGCAGGCAGGAAAGCGCTTATATGCGGCTCTGCTCCATCACTTCCAGGGGGAGAACAAGGTCAGCATGAGCAATATGGCATCACCAAGCAACTCACAGGAACACTGCTATGAAATCTTCCAGATCCAGTCTGATGCCTAGGGAATATTCCAAAGATAAGGAATTTGTATTTAGAAGTATCTATTAGTATTCCTTTTCTGCGGAGAATAAATGGTATTTGCGATACCCCTGGCCTCCTTCCTTAATGTCACTTTCTGTGTGCTCTAATACACACATACACAATTTTGGTATAGAAGATAATTCTCACTGATCCCGTTTTTGCCAATTGAGAAGCACTTTTATTTAGGATTAGGAGCAAGTCTTCATGTTTGAAATTAGCACACCATTGTTTTACCATATGCAGGAGCATTTTAAAGTCACTGAGGCAAGTGTCTGCTGCCTTCGTTAGCACTTTACTAGGTCACAAGGACCTACATGTGTGTATATATGTATGTGTATATATGTTGTGTGTACAAATAATACTTTTGGTCCAATATATACTCTCCTTAATAACTGATTACACTCAATAAAAAAAAGTTTACTATTCCATGGATAACACTAAAAAAGCTCTCATTGGAGCTCATGGAGAGTTACAGGGAGTGTGTGCTGTTAGGAACAATTGCCCTCACCCACCCGACGGTAGCATGCTTCATCATCGGGCTTTGCTCCACATCAGGCTGATGCTGCATTGCCTGATGGGCCCCTCGAGGGGGCACTTTACCGTAGATCTTTTTAATCACCAAGTGAAATGACTGCAGAGCGTGTAGGTATCTAGTCAGTGGGTGAGAAGATTGAGAATTATGAAGAAGTGAATTAAAATCATCTATGGATCATGTGTGTCTATATATTTAATAGGGTGTCTTGCTTCCATAACTGAAAGGAAAGGGGTGAGAGGAATTTGAAAAAAGGCCACGGAGAGGGGATGGTGCCAATCCAAGAACCTTGCATCCATAATGGTCACAGGGCCGCGACCACGGTCACTGAACATAGTTAGATGGCTCATAATCAATGATTCGGTGGTAGGTGCAATGTTACGGCAATATGGGGCACTCCCCTGGGGGGCCTGTGAGGACTGCAACCATGCCTCAGTGTAATGCAAAAGGCGGGGGAGACTAAGTGTGACAGCCAGATGGGGACGCCCAAACTGGGCATGTCAATGGGCTGTGTAAGAGTGCTGTTAGAGGAGAACAGCTGACGGGGTCCTGTCTGGGAAACAAAACACGGCCTGAGCACAAGGCTGACTAAGTGTTTCAGCTAGAAAGTGACAACCATATTTGGCATATCAATAGGAGGCCACGTCAGAGAACTATTTGGCGAAAAAAGCTCACGCTTTCCTTGCTTGGCAAAATACATGGGATACAGGGTGCATAGTTTGCCCAAAAGATGCTGAGAATTATTATTGTCAGTACCTGCTGCAGAGAGATAAACTGGAGTCCTAAAAACTATATGTAAAGTTAAGTGTTATATGTAGCATAGGAACTGTTCACATGTGTAGGACCAACCTTGTTCCCAAGGACTGGAATGACAGGCTTAGTACATATTGTTTCTGTGAATACGTACCTCTAAATTCTAGATGTGTGTCTATACCTATAAAAGTAGTCATATGTCCCTAAAAGAGAGGTAGGACCCATAAATGAGGTTATGGATTATCTCCTGAAATCCAACCACAGGATATTGTCACTCAGTCCTACAAGGTCAGTGCATAGGTTTCTGGTGCTGTTGGACCTGTCCGCAGCATTCGACACGATATCGCATGAAATCTTGCTCAGTCGTGTGCAGGAGGTTGGGGTCGGGGGTTGGCTCTGTCCTGGTTGAAGAGTTTTCTATCAGATCGCTCACAAAGTGTCAGCTTGGGTTCCTTTCGCTCTATGCCCATGATGATCACCAAGGGGGTGCCACAGGGCTCGTGCTTAAGCCTCACTCTTTTCAACATATATGTGGCCCCCCTAGCTGACCTTATGAGAACCTATGGATTTATCCCAGTGTCGTATGCTGACGACACTCAGCTGTTATTCCCTTTTCAGACTCTAACTCCTGCAGTCAAGCATTCTTTCTCGGAGGGCATGAGGGCGGTCTCCCGTTGGATGGCCTCAAATTTCCTGCAATGCAATGTAGGGAAGACCGAGGTCATGTTATTCGGAGAGGCCCAACTACTGTGGTCGCCAGATTGGTGGCCATTCGACCTGGGCCCCGTTCCCAGCCCTAAGCAGACAGTGAAGAACCTAGGGGTCCGGCTGGACCAAGGACTCTCTCTAAAGGAACACGTCAACCAAACCACTGGTTCATGCTTTCGGGTGATTGGACTCCTGAGACGTGTGTTTCCTTTTCTGCCTGACACCTCTAGAAAAACCCTTGTCCAGGCCCTAGTACTTAGCCGCTTAGATTACTGTAATGGACTCCTCATATCAGCGACGACAACTTGCTGAGTAGGCTACAGGTGGCTCAGAACACTGCGGCAAGGCTGGTTCTCAATGCCCCTCCTAGAACTCCCTCCCGTCCTCTTTTAGAAAAACTCCACTGGTTGCCAATCCGACAACGGATAAAATTCAAAATATGTTGTGTCATCCATAAAAGCACTTTTGGCTCAGGCCCCTTGTATTTGGCTGAAAAGTTCATCCCATACAAACTAGTTCGCATTCTCCGTTCTAGTAATCAATTTTTGCTACAGGTTCCACCCATTAGAAAGGCTAGACTGGGAGGCAGAGCCCTTTCGTATCTTGGCCCCAGTCTCTGGATCAAACTACCATTTGACCTGAGATGCTGCACCAATTATTTAATTTTTAGGAAACATCTGAAGACATTCCTGTTCTAAAATCCCTCCCCTTTTCCAGCGCACTCGGGAGAAGCACTATTCCTTCTAAACCTGTCGGGTGAACCAAGCGCAGAGATACTCCTTCGGGAGTCGAGTCTAGCGCTATACAAGCCTCAAATAATAATAATAATAGTCTGAATACACATTGTTGTTCTTTCTCATACAGTCTGGTGGGTATATTCTCTCCAGTCACACTCTCTAGGATAGTCGAGAACAGGTCCGTTGGGGTATGCAATTGTTCCTAACAGAACACGCTCCCAGTAACTCTGCATGAGCGCCAAAGAGAGTTTTCTAGTGTTATCCAAGGAACAGTACTTTTTTGAGTGTAATCACAAGGACCAATGTTCAAACACAGAAGTCGGGAATTGAACGGTAAAGTTCTGACAACAGAAAGTGTTACTTCTAGTTGCAGATCTGCAAGAAGGACACTTGTTCAGATAAATGTGAACAATCACTATCGATGTGCGTCAGATTAAAGAAATTCGACTTCCAAACTTTAAAGCAAAGTCAGACAGCCAAGCAGAGCCTACCACAGCTAAAGCAGAAGTCCTTCAAACTCTAGCATGGAGAAGCACATTACGTAGATGTATGCCCTTCCTTGTAAGTAATTATAAAACAGCAAGTCCAGAATTGTCGCATGCTTCCATTGATTAAAGACCTCTGATACCATGACTAAGCGCCTGATTAATAAATTGGAGGACAGCCTGTTTTTCTGCCAATGAGACAGAGTAGAATACTCCATCCCCTTGGTGGAGTGACCGGACGTGGAGTTCATAAATGACCACCTTATAAAGCCTTGCTGTGATGGCAGTTGCTGTCAGTGCTTTTCACTATTTGCAGTTTCGCAGTTTACTTTTTGATTTTTAAAAAAAAATCCCAAAACAGGATTTTCTTTCTGAAAATAAAAGAGAGAATGTCCCCCTTGCCATGGGTGTCTCCTATATCGAGGGGAGCATTTTACCTTTTTTTATGTTCCTCACCCCCAGGGATTGCCTGGCGGTGATATACATTAAATAAACTGCTATATGTCCACCCATCTCAATTGGATGGGCAGACATATAGCTATTTCTCTGATGCCCCTTGCTCCATTGGGGTGTCGGAGAGGTTTGGTTATGGCGGTGACGGATTAATCACAGGCATAGCCAAATCGATGGTCCGCCCGCATCTAAATTGGGCAGCAGACTATTATCTTGGCAGTGAGCATACTCTGTCACAGTCACGTTGGAGGATGCTTACCACTAAGATATAAATAAGAAGCTATGGTAATAACTAACACAGCAAAAATCTAGTTTAGGTGATGAGATGATTGAGGTGCACCTTCTACCATGCCATAGCAGTGTGTAGGCTAGAAGAGTATCTCCAAGTTCCAAAGCTGGGCGTAATCTGGAGCGTAACTCTTCCACTTCCATAGCAGTGTTGAGGCTACAGACTGAATAGCTGTTTCAGTCTCATTGATATTCACAGGCTAGAGGATAGTTATTTCATTACCTCAAGATGTTTAAATATTAGAGCTTTAGCATGTTTATTATCCCTAAGACTTTCAGCAGTTTTTCCTTGACCCGGAAGTTTGGTTATAACCGTTGTGCTGTTCAGCCCTGTTCACTGCAATGGGGCAATGTACTTTAAGTTTGTGGTCATTTTCAGTGATGAAGAGAGCAAAAGCCTTTCAAATCAGAGAGGCAGTGGCTGTAAAAAAGTAAGAGGGGAAACTGAAACGGAGGGAAAGCATATTTGCACCAAGTGCTACATTTCCATTTTAAATAAAACAATTGATGGATGGCACAGAATAACTGCAAGTGTCAGGAAAAACCTGCATGGGCATATTTCATAAGCTCTTACTCATCAACTTATACACTATTTCTGAGAAACAGAGCTCTGAAACAAGGATTGTTTCCTTCCCAACAACACAGTTCCCAAAGCTAAGACTTACTATTCTAACCTGGTTCTTCTTGTTGGGTAGTTGCACTACACGATGTAAAAAGTGCAAAAGTATAGAGCGTCATTTTTTAAATTCCACAGCTTTAAAGTTGCCTGAAAAGCACAAAACACATCATGGGGCTATTTGCAAAAGTAAATTTACACACAAGTAAATCTACACATGCAAATTTACTCTTACAGTTTGTAGTAAATGTACTACCTTTGGCAGTTCACCATTTACAAGTGTTAATTTACTACAAAAGGTAGAGCTGCATGTGTCCTCCCCGGAGTTCATGGGTGGAGCCTAATTTATGGGTGTAAAGTTACTGCTAGTAACTGTTCCCATGTAAGCAGACGTAAAGTCTAGAAAATAGTGCAAAGTTAATACAACTTAAAAAAAACAGTAAAAACTATTTTATGTCAAGACCAGAGGCTCCTATTATGCTTTTCTTATCTTGCTTTAAGTACAATAGAGGCAAAGATAAGCGAGAAACTACAGATCCCAGAGGACCCAGCAAAACAGCTGGCCAATGGGAACACAATAAATACAAAACCTTACAACCAATCAGAGCGTATCAGCATAGATAACGTCACTACTGACTGAGAAGCTTCCTCTTTTCTTGCAGCTCACAGTCAGATAAGTGACTTATCTTTGCTGCTCTGCTCTTCGTTATAGTTTAAAATGGTGTTGCGTTATTTAACAAAGTTTTGGCAGGTGTTTTTTCCTTAGGGAATATATGCGGAGCTCGCCGCTGCTTTGTTAGCACCTTTTAACGCTGTTTCCCTCCCGCTTTAGTTTGTTCCCCCCTACGCGTGCGGTAGACATTTGGTCTGCACCGTTGCGCAGTGGCTATTCCTCCTTCTATCTCCCTCACGGAGTGCATGCTATGCTTACCGCTCTGCGGCTGCATCTGGAGCTTCTGAAAGCTTGTTTTTCTGCTCCCCAGCTCTTGCTTCAGCTGTAGCTGTTATGCCCTTCGGGGGAGTGTCCCAGTCCTGCCCTCTCTTTTCTCTTTAACCCTTACCTCACTCTGTTTCCCTTGGTGACTATGGAACTTGAAAGTTACCCCGGTTCAGACCGGCAACTGGATGAAGGCGGGGCCTTCAAAAATTATTTGAATACATTTATCAATAATTCAGTGGAGTCTGCAGTGGAAACATCTATGAGACGTTTTTCAAAAGGCATGGAGAGTTCCATGATGAGTCTGTTGTCCAAAGCACTGGCCCAGTCTGCGGGGGAAAGCAGAAAAAGAAAAGTGGTTCCCTCTGCTTCTGTTTCTGGCTCTAATTCTGCATCACGTTTGAATAGCGAGATTTCCTCACATTTGAATGAGGACTATGTGCCTCCCAGCTCTCCTTTTAAGGAGGGGTTATTAAGCTCAGATGGTAAACTCAAAACTGAATTGAAACATTCAGAGGTACCCAAAAAGTTGGTTATTTCCATAATTTTGGACACAGACCTATTTGATGTGTCTGACCCTCCCTCCCCTCCTGCTAAAAAACCCAAATTAGGTTATTTTTCTTTTGAGCCTGTCTTGGATTCGGAAGGAGTTCCCATGTTCAATCCTGCTTCCATTTGTCACCCTAATTCCACCGAATGGTTTCCGCCAGACTTCGTCTCCCCTTGGAGGAGTCAGCTAGATGTAGATTGAAGTCTGAATGTGCTAAACCAACTTTACCTGACACCCTTCCATTGACCAATCTTTACTCACCTTTTTCTCTAAGTTTGGCAAAGACCCTCGTAAGGGGGTGGACAAAGCCTGGTCCAAAAGCCAGGATAAATTGCTTGATGTGGTGGGTCCCTTGGCACGTATATTTAACTTGGCTGAGGCTGCTCGCTTGGAAGGTACAGAGTTGTCTGCTGACGACATATCTCTGTGGGTCCAACAAGCCTTTTGTCTTTTAGGACATGCAAACGCTGCCATCACACACGAACGCCGTAAAGGGCTTTTGATTAAACTTGACCCCCAAATTGGCAAATTTGGCCTCTCAGGATCCTGGTATTAAAGCGTGGGGTCTCCTATTTGGTGATTCTCTGGTCAAGGACCTCAGCAGATTTGTTTCCACCTTCACCTCATTGGAAAAGGCACCACAATCCATTAAGAAAGTGTATTCACCTCAGGTTTTTGGATGGGCCGGCAGAAGAAGGGGTTGCTCTACCGGCCGTCCCTATTCCAACCATGGCTCCAGAGGTTCCTTCAACTCCGGTTCCCACGACTACAAACCTCAATTCTAACTGCAGAGAGGACGTGGTTTCAGGGGTCGAGGTCAAAAGAATTTCCGCAACCAACAAGGTAGGTCCTTCTCCTCCTGCCCTGGTGGGAGGTCGTTTAAAGTTTTTTCTACAAAAATGGCAGACTCTTACCGCAGACCCTTGGGTCCTCAACACAGTCCAAGGCTATCTTATAGAGCTTCATACGCTGCCTTCCCAAACTGTGTTCCCTCCTCCTCTGGTGTTCTCGACGGAAATGTCTCAGCTAATTTCCCTGGGGGTCCAAAGCCTCCTCCAAAAGCAAGCTATTCAAAGCGCCCCTTTCGATCCCACAGGGTTTCTCAGTTCTATTTTCCTTGTCCAGAAAAAGAACAAAAAGATGCGTCCAGTCATAAATCTAAAATTATTCAATCAATTCATGGTGTATCGCCACTTCAAAATGGAGACTATCATTCATCTAAGAGATACCCTCCGACAAAACGATTGGATGATCAGATCAGACTTGCAGGAAGCTTACCTCACCATTCTGATTCATCCTTCCCATACCAAGTTTCCGCAATTCCAATGGCTAGGCGTAACCTATTGCTTCACTTCTCTTCCTTTCGGTCTGTCGTCAGCACCATGGTGCTTTACAAAAGTCATGAAACCAGCGGTGGCTTTCCTTCGATCCCTGTGGATCAGGCTTATAATTTATCTGGACGACATTCTAATCATGAATTCAGACAAACAGCTTCTTCTGTCTGACCTCAGTACTACTCAATCTCTTCTACACGATCTGGGTTTCCTCCTCAATCACGACAAGTCCATGCTTCTCCCTTCTCAGCGCATCGAATTCCTGGGCTTTCTCGTGGACTCTTCCATGGCGTTTCTCCTACTTCCTCAATCAAAGGTCCCACCCATCTAGTCAGAGGTTTCTCAAGTTCTGCAGACCTCCCTCGTTTCCCTCAGATCTCTCGCAAGAATCATAGGCCTTTTTATCCGCTTCCATACAAGCAATTTTTCCAGGTCCCCTCCATTGTCAGGCCCTTCAACGTCTATAAATCAGGCACCTGTGTCAAGGGCTGGCCCACGCGAATCTTATCGCTTTGGATCAAGAATCTTGCATCGAACTTCAATGGTGGATCGACCATTTAGATGCTTGGAATGGGCGAACTATCTTTGCTTCGGCCACATATCTTGTGTTAGAATCAGATGCAAGCCTTGTCGGGTTGGGGCGCCCGTTGTGGACCAATCTCGACTGGGGGTACCAGGTCTCGAGAGGAGTTGAAATTGCACATCAATTGTTTAGAGATGCTTGCAGGCTCCTCTGCGATCCAAAGCCTTGCAAAGAACATGGTTCGATGTTCCATTCTCCTGCATATGGACAATGTTTCTGCGGTGCCCTACATCAACCATCTAGGTGGCACCAAATCCAAGCCCCTGGTGGAGCTTGCAAAGAGTCTTTGGGAGTATTGCCTGTCAAACAATCTATCGCTGACAGCAGAGTATCTTCCAGGAGATCTCAATTCTATAGCAGATTGACACTCTCACTATCTTCTGGACTCCAGCGATTGGATGCTTCTTCCATCCATCTTCCGATCTCTTTCTCAAAAATGGGGCCCTTTTTATATCGATCTCTTTGCTTTGCGCCTAGCACAAGCTACGGATGCTTTCCTTCAGGATTGGTCCCTTCACCTCAACTATGCCTTTCCTCCTTTCCGCATGATCAACAGGGTACTTTCACAAGCACGTCGTCAATCAACAATCTTGGTCATAGTGGTTCCTTTCTGGCATTCTCAGATTTGGTTTCCTTCCCTTCTGGAGATGGCAATGGATTTCCTAGTTCTCCTCCCCATCCGCAAAGACTTGCTTCCCTTAGATCTCCCACACAGTCTCATACTAGACAACTCGTTGGTGCTGTCGGCTTTGAAAGTTTCTGGCCTGTCCCTCCTGACCTCTTCATTTCACAAGAAGCTTTTCTCTTTTCAGCAAAGCCTGGGCCCCTGGGACCTCCAAGGCTTACAGATCCGCTTGGTCTTTATGGGCAAGCTGGTTTCTGCAAAGACATATCGATCCCTTTTCAGCCCCTCTAAATGTTGTGGTCAATTTCTTGGCTTCCAAAGCCAGTGCAGGTAAGTCTTACAGAACAGTCAATTTGTATAGATCTGCCATTTCTCTTAATCATTCCCCAATTGACGGCAACCCAGTGGGTGTTCACCCTTTAATCTGCCGCCTTCTGAGAGGAGTCCGGTTTTCCAAACCTCCATTGGCTAAGTATTTAAGTTTATGGGATGTTAATATTGTACTCAAATTGTTTTCTGATTGGCCAGATAATTCTGTTCTTTCTCTAAAAATGTTGTCTGCTAAACTTACCATTCTACTGTGTCTTGTTTCTATCAAACGTGTCTCAGACGTTTAGGCATTGGATATTTCTTCTCGTCAGTTTTCTCCTACAGGTGTTTTGTTTCAAATTAATAGACGAACGAAGACAAATTTGAACTCTGTTTTTTATACTTATTTTCCTTCACATCCTAAGTTATGTGTAGGCCAATGTCTCAAAGTGTATGAACAAAGCACTTCTGATCTCAGAGCGCCCTCTCATTCCCAGCTCCTCATTTCTTTTCGTAAGCCCCATCTTCCTGTTTCATCCGCTACTCTGGCCCATTGGGTTCGATGGGTTATGTCCCTTGCGGGCATTGGCGTCTCCGTTTTGGGGGCCCATTCCACTAGGGGAGCCATGGCCTCCAAAACCTGCTGGGCTGGCTCCCATCTGGAGGACATTCTGAGATCAGCAGATTGGACTAGTGACAATGATTTTCATATGTTTTATTTTAAACCTGTTGATACTGTGGCTTCTTTGGTGGTTGATATGCTTTTAACAAGCATAATAGGAGCCTCCGGTCTTGACATAAAATTTAGATTTTCCTAGTAGTTATGACAGAAAGTCTTAATTTTATTAAAGACACGGAGGAGAGTACAATCCCCCCGCTACACTTCTAATCTGGGTTCTCCCTCCCTTCAGTGACTCCAGCGTTGCCGCATGCATCTTCGTGATGGTTCTGCTCGCCGACAAGTGTGGCCTCCATCTCGTCAGATTACCTCGCCTTCCTGTTTGGAGTCTCCTACGGCGAGTCCTGTGGTTCGACTTTCCCGGTTGGATTTGGGTCAAGAATTTTGTTCCTGGACCTTAGCTATTTCTAATGTTCCATGTTCCATATTAATTGAAATTCATTTATTTTAAAAGTTAACCAAAAAATGCTACAGCACTATTTACTTAACTGTGAAATATATATTTAATGTGTTTAAATAAATTACAATTATTGTGTAAAAGATTTATTGAACAAATTCCCCTTTCAAGTAAAATGCTAATATTTGTTTACTACAAAATGACTAAACATTGTGTATAGAATTATTTTAAATTAATGTAATTCCTTTTTCAAATAGTTACATTCCTTTATAAATAAAAAACATTATTTACATATTGTAAAATAAATATGTGTATGTGTATGTTTTTTAACATTAAATTAAATGTATAGATTTTTTTTAAAGTTGAAATAAATACATTTATCTTACTATAATTTCTTATGGAGTGTTATTTTAAGTCCCTGTCCCCATTATTTTACATGGAGGTGTTGCAGTACCAGTGCTTGGCCATTTGCGATGCTGGATTTACTTGAGGAATGAGCTGCAGTCCTTACTGTTTTGGGTCCTTTTTGGTTGTAAATTTAGAAGTGCAGTTTGTTAATACCTGTTACACATACATCGCGAACACATCAGAGGCGAGTAACAAAAGGTTTGTTTGCCAGTGGAGAATGTTCCTTGTTGCCTGTGTTGTGTTCCTTCCAGAATCATTTAGCCATGCAGGAGTTGTATTCTCAGTTGATGGCTTGGTGGGAGGAAACTGTCTGAGAGACAGAACTACAATTCCCCTGATTCCTGCTGAATCAGAGGTATAAAAGCAGCTTCCGGGTTCAGCATGCTGCAGCTCATTCTTGCCGGCTCACAGAAGCAGAGCTTCTGTGCCTTTGCATTAGACTTCCTGTGGGTAAGGGTGCAGTGCACCAATCAAAGTTTGGATTATTGAAACGGTGGCTGAGTGAAGGTTACTGTCTAACCCCCACTAGGCTTTGTCTACTTAAAAAAAGTGGACATTGCTTTCTGAGTTGGGAAGATGGTCTCCAAGTAAATTTTTTATAATGAAGTATTTGCCGGTGTTATTCCTAAAACAATTCACGGTTCGGTGAGTATTCTTCACCTTGCCCAGATAATTTGTTCATATCTGAACTTTTTGGTATTTGGGGAGAGAAACAGCTGTGGATTGTACCAAAGAAAACACCAAACAACAGAGTGAAAGGAACATGGCTTCCCTGCAATATTTTGATAGACTTTCAGTGTATAGATTTTGTTACCGAGATAAAAAAAAAGTTCTAAGGAACTATACAAAAGTAAGTTGCTGTTATGAAAATGAATGATCACTGATTCCTTGATTGCTATGACACAAATCTGTTACCTATTGGAATATTTATTCGTTCTTTTGTATTCTCTTTTCAATATCTTAACAGGGCATCATTTGAGTCCTGGTTGGTTCAATTCTTGTGAGGCTTGTGAGGCTTGTCTTCTTGTTCTATTTGGTAGGTATTCATGATTATGGGAATGGTGAGGGAAATCTAACAGTACAAGTTTAGGTAGATACATTGTATTTTTATATTACAGTATTACTGTGAGGAAAGAGGATAGTGGAGTACTTGGACTCTTTTCCTTGGACACAAGGTTATCCAGGGTTATTTTCTTTTGCAGGTAGAAAGCTACACATACTAGTACAGAAGAATTTTGATGATCATTAATCATTCAATATATATATATATATATATATATATATATATATATATATATCACAAGTTCATATGTTATCCTTTACAGATCTCCTTACCTGCCTTTCCCTTCCCTTCTTTCCCTCACTTGATCACCTTAATAATCTATGCTGTTATAGCAATCAGATTTAAGGCTATCAAAAGGTGGACCACTTTGAGCAGCGAGCCGATCCCAATGAACTTGATTATTGAGACTCAACAGAATAATCCACAAATGATCTCCCTGCTGGTCGGTTCGCTGTCTAAACGGCCACTCTAGATGATGTTCTAGCAGATTTAGCTGTGGTACAGCAGGAAGTTAGCACCTCTAGGGCAGAGACAGCAGCACTACAAGCTAGGCTGGATAGGATGCAAAGAAATCCTTTTGAGGCAAGTTATGGGAGAGGCCAAGTGGAGGCTACAGCCCAAATACCTCCTATTACGGAAGAAGTTCCTACGCCAATTCCGTTAGTCACCCCGAGAGGTTCAATGGGGTTGTTACTAAGGTACAGGTGTTTTTGACACAAATCCTATTGCATTTTACATGCCGTCCCTGAGCCTTTCCTTCCAATCAAGGTAGAGTAGCTTGTATGAAATCCTACTTAAATGGAAATGCTGCTCACTGGGCACTACCACTGGTCAGATGTGATGATCCTTTGTTGTATGGCTGGGGCGGATTCCGTCAGATTCTTGAAAAAGTGTTTGATAGACGAGCCATGATGTTCTCAGCAGACAGAGAACTGCTAGAGTTGAAACAAGGTAATAAAGAGTTAGTTGTATATTTAAATACATTTCAACGGTTAGTATCAGAAACAAATTGGCCTGAAGAAAAAAGAGCTGCTCTTTTCCATCATGGATTGTGAGATGAATTTAAAGATGTGATGTAGCAAATAGATCCCCAACCCGTCAATTGCACAGAATTAATTAATCTAACACTGAGATTAGATCATCGTCTGAGTGAACGCAGAGGAGATATAACAAAGAGTGATAGGAGTGCACCACGATTTGAGAAACAGTGCTATGTGAGGAGGGGGTTCAGTCCCACAATAGAACCAATGGAAATAGGTTCAGTCAGGGCTTCTCTTATGCAAGAAGAAAGAGTGCAAAGAAGGAAGAATGGTCTTTGTTTATATTGCAGCAGAAAAAGGGCTATTATTTAAAAGATTGTATGATAGTAAAACCAAAGAATAGGGTAGGGTAGTATAAGGTACCTGCAGTCAGTACAGACAAAAAATCAGTACCTGCTGCAGAGAGATAAACTGGAGTCCTAAAAACTATATGTAAAGTTAAGTGTTAAATGTAGCATATAAACTGTTCACATGTGTCGGACCAACCTTGGTCCCAAGGACTGGGATGACAGGCTTAGCACATATTGTTTCTGTGTATATGTACCTCTAAATTCTAGATGTCTGTCTATACCTATAAAAGTAGTCATATGTCACTAAAAGAGAGGTAGGACCCATGTATGAGGTTATGGATTATCTCCTGAAATCCAACCACGGGATATTGTCACTCAGTCCTACAAGGTCAGTGAGTAGTCTGAATACACATTGTTGTTCTTTCTCATACAGTCTGGTGGGTATATTCTCTCGTGTCACGCTCTCTAGGATAGTTGAGGAGGACAGGTCCGTTGGGGTATGGGCAATTGTTCCTAAGAGAACACACTCCCAGTAACTCTACATGAGCACAAAAGAGAGTTTTCTAGGGTTATCCATGGAACAGTACTTTTTTGAGTGTAATCACAAGGACCAATGTTCATACACAAAAGTCGGGAATTGAACGGTAAAGTTCTGACAAGAGAAAGTGTTAGTTCTAGTTGCAGAGTTGCAAGAAAGACACTTGTTCAGATAAATGTGAACAATCGCTATCGATGTGCGTCAGATTAAAGTAATTTGAATTCCAAACTTTAAAGCAAAGTCAGACAGCCAAGCAGAGCCTACCACAGCTAAAGCAGAAGTCCTTCAAACTCTAGCCTGGATAAGCACCTTACGCAGAGGTATGCCCTTCCTTGTAAGTAATTATACAACAGCAAGTCCAGAATTGGAGCATGCTTCCATTGATTAAAGACCACTGATACCATGACTATGGGCCTGACTAATAAATTGGAGGACAGCCTGTTTTTCTGCCAATGAGACAGAGTAGAATACTCCATCCCCTTGGTGGAGTGACCGGCTGTGGAGTTCATAAATGACCACCTTATAAAGCATTGCTGTGATGGCAGTTGCTGTCAGTGCTATTCACTATTTGCAGTTTCGCAGTTTACTTTTTGATTTTTTTTAAAAATCTCAAAACAGGATTTTCTTTCTGAAAATAAAAGAATGTCCCCCTTGCCATGGGTGTCTCCGATAACGAGGGGAGCATTATACCTTTTTTCATGTTCCTCGCCCCAAGGGTTTGCCTGGCGGTGACATACATTAAATAAACTGCTATATGTCCACCCATCTTAGTTGGATGGGTAAACATATAGCTATTTCTCTGATGCCCCTTGCTCCATTGGGGTGTCGGAGAGGTTTGGTTATGGCAGTGACGGAGTAGTCACTGGCATAGCCAAACCGATGGTCCGCCCGCATCTAAATTGGGCGGCAGATTATTATCTTGGCAGTCAGTATACTCTGTCACGGTTGCGTTGGAGGATGCTTACCACTAAGAAATAAATCAGAAGCTATGGTAATTACTAACACATCAACATTCTGGTTTAGGTGATGAGATGATTGAGCTGCACCTTCTACCATGCCATAGCAGTGTGGAGGCTAGAAGAGTATCTCTCCAAGTTCCACAGCTGGGCGTAGTCTGGAGCGTAACACTTCCACTTCCGTAGCAGTGTTGAGGCTACAGACTGAAGCATTGATACTAGTACAACTACAGTAGAACAGAATGAGGCTCTCTCAGTACCAATTACATGGGAGACAGTGGAAACGGCCATAAAATCTTTGGCCAATGGAAAGGCCGCTGGCCTTGACGCAATCCTGTTAGAATTTTATAGGGCTTACTCTCAAGAAATTCGACAGTATGTTTTTATCTGTATTTTAGGAGGCACACAGGGGTTTTATACCTGAATCCTGGAGGCGAACAACCATTGTTCTCTTTAAGAAAAAAGATAAGCCTGAGTTAAATCCCTCCTCCTATTGCCCTATCTCACTTATTAATACGGATAGCAAGGTTTACTCAAAAATCCTGGCCACTAGACTCGCGAAAGTCATCACTCCGCTAGTTTACATACGTCAACATGGGTTTATTCCTGGAAGGGATA
This sequence comes from Lissotriton helveticus, assembly GCF_964261635.1. Lineage (NCBI taxonomy): Eukaryota > Metazoa > Chordata > Amphibia > Caudata > Salamandridae > Lissotriton > Lissotriton helveticus. The sequence continues at coordinate 1,625,054,857 of NC_136057.1, forward strand.
TGGCTGACCATGTTAGACAGGTCATCGCTTTGCTGGATAGGGCGCAGGCCACGAGGTCGCCCTTGGGGGTGATCCTGTTGGACACCGAGAAGGCGTTCAACAGGGTCTCCAGGCGATTTTTGTGGGCAGTGCTTCGCTAGAAAGGGATCTGTACTGATTTTATTCAGGCACTACAGGCGTTGTATTTCTCCCCAGACGCAACAATCCGTATCTCAGGTCAGGAAACAGGGATATTTAACATTAGCAGGGGCACTAGACAGGGGTGTTCGTGTTCGCCCTTGCTTTTTGCTCTGTACATTGACCCTTTTCTTAGCAAAATTGAAGGGAATCAAAATATTCTGCCGATTAGGGTCAATGATACAGACTATAAAACGCTAGCTTATGCGGACGATATCGTGGTCTTAACTAGGGATGTTGCCTTGGCCTTTGCGACCTTAAAGACTCTCACAGAGCAATTTGGCTCAACATGAGGGTATAAATTAATATCGAGAAGACGCAGATCCTACATTCAGCATTTCTGAGTCCTGCCGATGTCCCTGTTGTTACTGAAGCACCGTATCTGGGGGTTAAAATCACTGCCTCAGTTGATAGCATCCCCGACCTGAACATCTTACCCGTGGTTGAATCTATAAACACTAAACTAGAAAGACTAGACCATCTGCATCTTTCGCTATAGAGACGTGTAATATACTTAAAATGCTGGTTCTTCCAAAGTTTATGTATTTATTCAGACCATCCCCCTAGAGTTTTCTCAAGAATGCCTGGTTAGGGCTGAGAGGATATGCTCTAGATTTCTTTGGGGCTATCGCCGATCGCGTAGGGCTGCCAAATGGATGTGTCTCCCTAGGGACCGGGTTGGCTGGGCGGTTCCCAATATTTTGCTGTACTACTGGTCATCCATGTTGCAACATTTTGGAGTACTCTTAGTAGGGGATAGGGCTGAGGTCCCGTTGGCTAACAGACTGACTATTTATGAAATAGATCTGGGGGAGGCGGCAAAGGGCATTCTAGTTCGGATTTTGGAACCAAGTTACTTTAAGAAAACAAGGTTTAAAGTAAATCAGCGCTGCGTACTCAATTTGGCGGAACATTCGGCGTAAATGGAAAATTCTGAATATCAATGCTTACACGCCGTTTTCGGCTGCTGGTATTATGCCATCGATTTTTCAGGATCAGGTTACCTTTAGATGGCGAGCGGGTGGGTCTGAAGGTTATTGGAGCATTGTGTCAGGAAAGTCAAATGGCATCCTTTTCTTTTTTAAGGGAGATATTTCAACTAAATAACTACAACTTTTTAAAATATCTTCAGATTAGGAGTTTTTTTGATGGAAATCAAAGTGGGGCTATTTCTATCTCGTTTCCCGGATGATATCGATGATCAGAATATCAAGTGGGAGAGAAAACTTGGTAAGAAGGGGGTCGATATTGGTTACACCTTAGAAATGGCAAGCCAGATCTTAATCTCTGGCAGCCTTCGGACTCAATGTTATATGGTGGTGTTTGATTTGTACTACACACCTTCGAAGATTGCTAAGTGGGGGGGCAGAAGGGCGATAGATGTGGTAGGTGTGGGTTTCAAGCGGCTGATGCGATCCATATGTTTTATCTGTGCTCAAGCCTGGGGGAATTTTTTCATGAAATGTATTATTTTATAAATACAGCTCTAAAAATCCCAGTCGTAATCTCCCCAGAGTTGGTCATAATGGGGTATGAGGTTACCGGGATGGTCGGAAGACCTAGATATACTGCAGCCTTTTTGTTTATAGCAATGGCGATGGCTCGGTTTTGCATCACGTCACAATGGATAGGCCCGGAAGCTCTTACTTTTTTTAATTGGAGATCTAGGATGTTGTCACTGTATAATATGGAGTCATCTGTGTACCTCTTAAGGGGGAAAAGGAGACGGGAGATGGGTATTATAATGTGGGCCCCTATCAAGGAATGGTCTCAATGATAACTGTTACAGACGGGATCAGCCGATTGTTGGTTGCATAGGTATAGAGGTATATGTCCTATCGCACTCTTAATTTCTGTTTTTATTCTTTTTTTTTTTAGGCGCCACAACGGATCTCAAAGCTTATGTTATGTTTTTGTTATGTTTTTGTATTTTTGTATTTTTCCCTAATGTATCTCGCTGTATGTTATTTGCCATGACATTTATCAACAATCAAATAAATAAAAAGATGAAATAAAAAAAACTGATTGGGAACCCAATAAATGGAAATCAGGATGCGCAGGCAGTAGCACAAATGCCAATTCTATATCTGCCTCGGCTAGAAATTCCCCATGTCCCAGCTCCTGGAGCACATTATTCTCCTAATTTAGAGAGGCGTATATAACAGAGCACAATTCCATATCAATAGCCTCATTGACCGACTGACCTATATCTAGGTAATGACAAATTAGGGATCAAGTGATACTCCCCTTGATCTTTCTTTGGGACCACCCCTAAAGGGGAACACACAAAATTCTCCAACAGGATGGATTCAAATGGACCTGCTATCCTCCCTAGATTCCTTTCCTTCAGGATCTTATTCCTGTCAATGCTAGGATTACCAGCAGTGACTGTAGGTTTTTGCAAAATGTAACACCTATACAGCCCTCTGCCGGGATTCTGAAACCATTCCTAAAGCCCTCATGCAATGACTGTGCCACCGCTGTGTTGCTGTACACATTCAACCATGTCATCATTGTCTGCTAATTAACCCGGAAGGGGGCCTTGACCGATAAGGTGTTCTCATTCATGCTTTTTGGGGCCCTTATCCTTTGATGTATTAAAACACTTAGAGTCTGGGTGTGAGGAGAGGCCACAGAAGGAGCAGCAGTGCTTGAACTTGCACATCCCAAGGGCTCTAGAAGACTACCTCTTGTTAAAGTCTCAGCATGACCCCTTTCTTGACACCCCCATGTGGGAAGTTGCCCTCGAAACTGCCTGAAAGGACTGACCTTGGGCAGCCTCAAAAGTCTGCGCCTTTGATGGAGCAAGGAGCAGAAACAAAATGTTGTGTACCCCTTGTGAAGTCATACTTCAATAACAATAACATGAACTAATGAAATGACGTGTGGAACTAATCAATCTAGAGTAAAAATTGCACCTACACAGATACACGTGGGAATTAACTTTGCTTATGTGTTGCAATCATAATTAACTAATCGTGTGATTTTGTTGTGTCATAAACTAATAAGCAGCTTTGAAATAATAAAATGCAGCATAAATGTGCTTTTGTTTACGTATTTGTGGCAGAAACCGAGGGATAAGTATGTATATTACGCTTAAGTGTTGCTTATCTGCTAGGTAACTACTAATAGGGAAAACCTTAGTAAGGGGGGAGGTAAACATAAGGACTAAAATTCTAAAATTAGCGTCTATTTTGTGTTTGTTTCTATGATAGTTCCCATTCTGGCCCGTGAGGCCTACCAGAAAATGGCTGCCTTAGTAAACTGCGAAAGAAAGATGAACTGTGCATGTGCAGTCCAAGCCCGAGTCTGAATGTGAGCTGCCTGTGCCGGAATGAAGTTAGTTCAAGGACAGGCTGCCCTGCAAGTCCAGATGACTGCCAAGTATGATGAATACTTAAGCTACTGAACGTGAGAAAAGACTCTGAAGTTGCGAACTGAGAACAAGACTAGGCCGGACATTTCCGTAAAACAATAAGTCCTTTGGATTTTAGTTGACTGAACAGGAACTGAATTTTGTAATGATGAGGTGATGCTCATCCACCCCAAAATTATCCAATCAGAACTCGAATTTATGCTGAAAGTTACACTTTTAGACAGAGAGAGCTAGTGAAAAAGGTATAAAAAGTGCTGATTTTAATGAGGAAAAAACTCCTTTTAAATGTCTTCACGAGATGCTGTCCGTATGCTGATTTTTCCTGAGATGTAAGACTTTGAATAATTTTCTTATTTCTTTAGAATGAGATTTGAACTCTAGGTGAGGTTTTTTTATTTTTTTTTATTTTATTTTGTTGCACAGAATAAGGACATGCAGTTATCACAGCTTCTGGCCCACAACCCTTGCGGGGCCGGCCGCAACACAGTTATTCGCCTTAATCACCGTACAGGTAGTACACAGCCTCAGGGCCGACAACCCGGGGATCCGGCGGCGCTTGGGTACATCTGAGATTTATTATGTAGCATAGGTCTTACCAGTGGGCGGCCACTCGTCATTCTGTGCGTTTTTCTATTTTCGCCCCCCCCAACAAACCTTAAACTCCCTCTGAGCCCCCCCCCTCAAACCTTGTCTGTGGCCTTCCCCATGTGTCTCGCTCCTTCTAGCCCAGCCATCTCTGCAACGACCGTGTATGCACCCCGTTCCACCCATCTATCAGGACCAACCCAGTGATAGCAAAGGGGCCTTGAACGGGGGGGTCCGACCCTCAACTACGCCTCCCACTCCCCTACTAGTGAAGAAATCGGGTGGTGTGTGTCCTACCCTGTGAATCTCTCCCCCATGGAATCCCTGCTCCCCCAACCCCTCCCCCCTCAAGTTCCGTACTCCCCTGTTATCCTCCCCCCCTGATGTCTGCATCCTAGTCCAAATCGTGTGTGGGATCAGCTGCTGCCCCTGAAGGGGTGTTGTCTGTGGTGCCCTCGTTTTGCTGGCCCTGCAAGTAGGTCCCATAAAGGGCCCAGAAGTTCTTCGGGCGGGATTTCGGGGGTAGCAGCCACTGTATGCCTCCGTCTGTGTGGAGCAGTATAGCATGTCTCTCGCCCATCTAGCCTTGGTAGGAAGAGGGCCCCGCATCCAACACTGAGCTACCACCCTTCTCGTTAGCAGCATCCCCATGTCCGTAAGTCTGCGCAGCGCCCTCGGGAGTCTTTTTGAGTTGCCAATTAGTGCTAGTCCCGGATCCAAGTCTAAGTCGACCTGCAGAATCCTGCTCATTTCGGAGAAAATGTCTCGCCAAAAACTTTGTATCCCCGGGCAACTCCATGCCAGGTGCAAGAAGTCAGCGTCTGCCGCTCGGCAACGCTCACAGTGCGCCTCCGGCCGCAGCCCATATCTGTGAAGTCGTGCTGGGGTGTAGTACACCCTTTGAAGGAACTTAAAGTGTATGAGTCGGTGTTTCCCATTTAGGGAAAACTCTAGGTGAGGTTATTAGTCAGGGAAGTTAGGAGAAAGAATGCATTTTGGGAACTATCTGTCTTTTGCTAAAATACTTGCATTTCTGCCATCTAAATAAATGTCTATTTCTGAATTTTCTAAAATAAATGAAATTAACCGTTTTGAAATAAAATCCTTATTTTCCTTTTAATGTCGTTTTTGAATAAAGAAATAAATAAAGTGAATACATTTTAGACATGTTAAATTTGCTTTTAATAAAAATTAGATAAATGGAGAATTAAGCTGGTCTTGAGTTTTCCTTCGCCTAATTTTTTACTAGCCGATCCGTCGACCACAGTGGCGGCGTGTCTAAATAAATGTTTTATTAAAGAAAACCATGGTAAACTTCTTTAAACTGCAGGTGTAAATAGAATAAATATTCAGTTATAATTTAGACATTCCGCTAGGATACAGCAGCTCTCCTTTGAATCTCACCGATCCATGGAGTAAGGTGTAAGTATTTTGTGAGTGACTCGCAGTGTCATGGGCCCCACTGTCGAGTATATGTATAATTTTGTACTTCAGGGAAAGGTGTTATGGTTTTAGAAATTATTTCCGGAGAACCGCTGCATCGCCTTCATGAAGCACAACCAAGAATTCACATCTATTTGATCCCATTCCAACGTGGGTCTGGTAGCCTTTATTCTCCTGAGTTCCTTATCGTAATTCCTCCATACAGTCCCCTCAAATTCGTCATGTGCATACACTATTCTATTCTGATAGCACGCTAGTTGTGCTCACCATGTCTGAAATCTCTTGCCTATGATTGCCTGGAAATTGATGAACCCTTTGACCCAATTCAACAATGTTTCTTCCATCTTGATCTCGTAGCCAATTCTCACAATCCCTAGAATGCAAGCATTCCTTTCACCACTTATTCTCTTCCTGCTTGGGCATATCCAAAATTAGTTCATATATTTAACATGATTGCCTTTCCAAATCTTCTCCTTCACCTCAGTCAGTATGTGCCTGCCCAAGTGATCGTGCTCCGAACACACATCTCCCACACCAATGCTTGGAAGTGGTGTAACCATACCTGGTGGCGCAGAATCTTTGTTGAGGGGTGCGGCCCCCATTGTCACCTGCACGGCCTGAGCCACTCCTCCTGTGTGGAGAGTACCTTCCACTACAGAGACCTGTGCAACCTGAGTGATCACAAGGACCCCCAGCTGCTGCTGGAGGCACGCTAGCCACTCCATGTTGCTGACTTTGACTACATTGCCTTCCTGGCCCTTTCAACAAAGTCGCTCTCAGCTACTCCTGCCAATCCACCCCCCATAAGGGTGCAGATAACATCCCCACTTTTGATAACCATGGCCACACACTGGCAAAGCTTGCAACGAAATCCTGTTGCCCCACGCTACCTGCTGGCGTCACCCCAATCGCCAAGCAACTATTGCCATTCTGCACAATGCTGCTATTCACCACAGGCACTATTACTGCAGGCGAAGTACTCTGCCCTTCCACTGGCGCAAAATCCGGGGTAACCTGGGAACCTTGACCAGCTCCACTACCTGTCCCCTGATTCTTACAGCACTTTTTTAACGGCGGGAAAGCCACCTTTTGAGGAACTCTTGGCCTCCTAGATCTATATGCTGGCACCACTGGCTCCAGTGTTTTGCCCCACTATTGGGGCTGTGGGCGCAAAAGCACCAAAAATGTGCACATTGCATCCATCCTACGCATTTATACCTCCATATCCACTCCAGTACATGAGTGCTTGCCGCCTTTCTTAGCCCCACAAGTCATCCTAGTCAATAATCACCAACAAGTTGCAACAAAAATTATGACAACATTGTCTCACAGTGCCCATGCTGCTACACTCAATAACCTTGCTACCACAACTCTGATCAAAGCTTGCTTTCTTTAGTCACCAGAAAAATAACACATACTGCAACACCAGCAGCTTGACTACATACTACCTGTACACAATGCCAAATTTGGTGCCATCCCTGCTAAGAACGTCAAAACCAAACAATGGGCAGTACTGAAGCTTAATTAGTGCCCAACTACCACCAAATTCCTTGCTTGGGCTTATAAAGAGGCAACCAAATGATTGTCTTTAATATATGGCCTCTCTGTAACAAAAATGGCCTAAAACAGCCTCGAAAGCCACTCACACTGCATTTAAATAAATTTGCCAGCCCACACGATTCTCAAAACCACTCCCCGTGTCCTTCAATGCAGGCCACTGGAGCCCCTCGGTGCCCTCCGGAGCTGCCACCGAAAGTTTATGCACTTCCAGTTGGGTGAGAAACAGCACTCTGTCTGTGCATTTCTGGGAGACAGAGGCGATGTTCAATCAATCAATCATATCATTTGTAAAGTGTACTACTTACCCGTGAGGGTCTCAAGGCGCTGGGGGGAGGGGAATGCTGCTACTGTTTGAAAAGCCAGGTCTTGAGGAGTCTTCTGAAGGTCAGCAGGTCTTGGGTCTGCCGAAGGTGGGTGGGGAGGATGTTCCAGGTCTTGGCGGCGAGGTGGGAGAATGATCTGCCACTGGAGGTCGCTCTTTGGATGCGGGGGACTGTGGCGAGGGCGAGGTCGGTGGAGCGGAGCTGGCGGTTGGAGGTGTAGAAGCTGAGTCATCTGTTGAGGTACGCTGGTCCAGAGTTGTGGAATGCCCTGTGTGCATGGGTGAGGAGCTTGAAGGTTATCCTCTTGTTGACGGGGAGCCAGTGCAGGTCTCTCAGGTGGGGTGGGGTGTGGTGTGGCTGCGACAAGGGATGTCAAGGATCAGGTGTGCAGAGGCGTTCTGGATGCGTTGCAGCCGTCTCAGGAGTTTGGCCGAGGCTCCTGCGTAGAGGGCGTTTCCGTAGTCCAACCTGCTGCTGACGAGGGCCTGGGTGACCGTTCTTCTTATTTCGGTGGGGATCCATTTGTAGATCCTGCGGAGCATGCGGAGAGTGTTGAAGCAGGAGGAAGAGATGGTGGTGACCTGCTTCGTCATGGAGAGGGTGGAGTCGAGGATGACCCCTAGGTTGCGTGCGTGGGTCGGTGGGTGTTGGAGCTGCTCCCAATGCGGTCGGCCACCAGGAGTCGTCCCAGGCCAAAGGGGTGGATCCGAGGATGAGGACCTCCGTCTTGTCCGAGTTCAGCTTCAGTCAGCTGTTCCTCATCCATTTGGCGACGGCCTTCATTCCTTCCTGGCGGTTGGTTTTGGTGGTGTGGGGGTCTTTGGTGAGGGATAGGATCAGCTGGGTGTTGTCGGCCTAGGAGATGATGTTGAGGTTGTGCAGTCGGGCAACGTTGGCGAGTGCAGATGATCTTGGTGGCTTCGGGAGCGGAGGGGGGAAGGCAGACGCTCTGTATTCTGCCAGAGAGGAAGGAGGTGGTCCAGTCCAGGGCCTTCTATAGGATCCCGGCGTCGTGGAGGCGGGTTCGTAGTGTGCAGTGGCAGACCGCGTCGAAGGCGGCAGACAGATCCAAGAGGATGAGGGCCTCTGTTTCTCCGTTGTCTAGCAGGGTCCTGATGTCATCGGTGGCAGTGATGAGGGCAGTTTCGGTGCTGTGGTTGCTGCGGAACCCGGACTTGGAAGGGTCCAGGATGCTGTTCTCCTCGAGGTAGCGGGTCAGTTATTTGTTGATGGTCTTCTCGATGACCTTTGCCGGGAACGGGACCTGGGAGATGGGCTTGAAGTTCTTGAGGTCCTTGGGGTCCGCCTTGGATTTCCTGAGTAAGGCGTTGATCTCGGCATGCTTCCAGCTCTCCGGGAAGGTTTCTGTCTTGAAGGAGATGTTGATGACTTTCCGGAGATGGGGTGTGATGGTTGTGCTGGCTTTGTTGAAGATGTGGTGTGGGCATAGGTCTGACGGAGATCCGGAGTGGATGGTGTTCATGATCTTGATGGTGTTGTCATCGTTGATGTTGGTCCAGGAGACCAGGCGGTTGGTGCGGATGGTGGTCGTGGGGGCGGAGGTCTCAGTGGTTGTTGGGGTGGTCATGGCGTTGAAGCTGTCGTGGATGTCTGCGATCTTGCTGTGGAAAAAGGTAGCGAGCGAGTCGCACAGGTCTTGCGATGGTGGGATGTCGCTGGTGTTGGAGCTGAGGTTGAAGAGCTCCTTCACGATGTTGAAGAGCTCTTTGCTGTTGTGTGCGTTGTTGTCTAGGCGGTCTTTGAAGGAGGCCCTTTTGGCTGATCTGATGAGGTGATGGTGTCTGCGGGTGGCGTTCTTGTGGGCTGCGTAGCTGTCCGGTGTTCGTTCACAGAGCCATTTCTTCTCCAGTTTCTGGCAGGTATGCTTGGAGGCCTGCAGGTCTTCGCTGAACCAGCTGGCTTTCTTGCTGGTGAGACTGTTGGAGGGTTTCTTGTACGGGACAAGGGTGTTGGCACAGTCGTCAATCCACTGTCTGAGGTTGCGGGCGGCGGTGTCAGTGGGGTCGGCAGGTGGGCTCTGAGCGAGAGAGGTGGTTAGCTGGTCTTCAGTGACTTTGCTCCAGCAGCGGCGAGGCATCTGATGGGTGCGGTGGTGCATGGTGGGCTTCTTGAAGGTGAAGTAGATGCAGCGAAGGTCAGTCCAGTGGAGTTCGGTGGTGTGGTGGAAGGAGACGTGGGGGCTTGCGGAGAAGATGGGGTCAAGCGTGTGGCCGGCAGAGTGGGTGGGATTTGTGACGGGTTGTCTGAGTCCGAGGTTGGCTAGGTTATCGATCAGGGTGGTGGAGTTTGTGTCGTTGTTGTTCTCGAGATGAAAGTTCAGGTCCCCGAGGAAGATGTGTGCGCTGACAAAGTCGGCAATGGAGTAGCTGAACTGTGGTCGGAGGTCAGAGGGTCTGTAGATGAGGGTTCCTCTGCGGGTGGTGTTGGGGTCGGTGTAGATCTGGAAGTGCAGGTGTTCGGCGGTGCTGAGGGTGTCGTCGGTGTTGGTCGAGATTTTGAGAGTGTTTCTGTGGACTATGGCGATTCCTCCTCCTACTCCATTGCTGAGATCCCTGAGTGTGATCTTTTAGCCTTCCGGGATGGCTATGGCGATGTCGGTGCGAAGGCGGGGTTCATCAGGTCTCCATCAGGAAGGCGACGTCTGGGGAGGTTGAGTCGAGTAGGTCCCAGAGTTCAACGGCATGTTTGCGGGTGGAGCGGGTGTTGAGGAGGATGCATCGGAGGTAGTTGGGTTCTTTCCTGGTCGGTGGCTTGGCGGGGCGGATGCTGGCGAAGCTGTATTTCCGGAAGGGGAAGGGTCCGTGGGTGTGCTTCGGGGCAGCTATGAAGCAGGTGTGTGATCGTCCGCTGTTAAGTGCGTGGAGGGTGCTGGCATCGTAGTGGTGTCGGGCGTCATGGCGTCCGCGGGGGCCAAGGGGTCTGGCGCCAGGCACGGTCCAGGCGCGAACGGGTGCAGACGGGCTTGCCTCCGCTGCACGACCTCCATATGAGGGTAGGTGGGAGGGAGGAGTAGCTGGGAGGCGGGAGCAGGGGGGTGAATGGGAGTGCAGGGGGGCGGGCCGCAGGGAAGCAGCAGCGGGAAAAGCAGGTGAGGGACGGCGGGATACTAAAGGGAGAAACCGGGCACAGAAGGAAAAAACAGAATTAGGATGTTAGCGGCTCTGCGACTCATCGTGGATGCAGGCGTCCTGGCAGTCTCCAGTAAATGTTAATTATTTTTCGCGGTGGACAGGAAGGGATGTTGCTAAGGGTGGTGGGGGAGGATGGCAGGAGGACAAGTATTTGTTTTTTTCTGTCTGGACCGGGGTGGGGGAGAATAAAGGAAAAGGGTGGTGTTGGTGGATGGCCAGAGGCCAGGTAATTTTTTTATTTTTGGATTTGGGAAGGGGAGGTTTTTATCAAAGGATGGTAGTGTGGATGGCTGAAGACCAAGGGTTTGTTTAGCATTTATTGTATTACATATGGCTCCCCCAGTTACTCCTCTGGCCATGTCTAAATGTTGGAAGCAGGGGCTGATAATTTAGGGAAGGCCATATACAACACAAAATATAGTTGTGTAAAATTATATTTTTCCACTTGGGCTCTGAGTGATAGCATAGACACGACTAGATTTGCTCTCCTTGTCTATTTAATGTTACTCAGAACCCCTCAGTGAAATACATCCCCGGTATTCACTGATACCCATGCATAATTCTATATATGTATTAAGTAAAATAAAGAGCACCTTCATGTTATAGTTATTGCTATAGGGTTCGCAGGATCAGGCCTGTTGGTTACAGTTGACACCTTTAAATGGTCAAGCCATGTTATGGGGAGTTGTGCTCTCCACTTTCATGACTCGAGGCCCCAGTCTTCGTTGAATTTGGCTCCGTTGAGCTCTGTTTAGAGGCAGACAAAGTCTTCAATTATGAAAGAGTCTGTTTACCACAAAGTATAGTTTGCTTTTTGTGGTGAACATTGAGCCTGTGAATGCACACTGTGGGGCATATTTACCAATCATTCACGCAACGCAGGGCAACAAGCAAAGTTGTCGCACTGAGTTGTGTCAGAGCAAGAGAGCAGAAATGCACCATTTCCAGAAATATGCAGCTTTTCTGCCCTTTCCTTACGCAGGCACACTGTGTGATGCCTAGCGCCAACACAGGAACCCTTGCACCATGGTGCAAAACAATGCTACCCGTAACGCAGGCAGAAAGTGTGCCAGAATTATGGACAGGATTGTTTTTGTGCAGGAAGGGATTGCTTTGTACACAGAAATAATCCTTAGAGTTATTTTCCTCTCTCTATGTGTGCTGCAGAATGCAGCAGATGTGGAAAGAGGAAATAAGATGGAGAAATAAAGATATTTTTCCTTGTTATGCCTCACTGGGGAAGGCACAGCATTTTGACACATTCCCAGTTTTACTGGCTTTAGTAAATCTGTTAATGTGCCAAAATCCATGGGTGGATGCATTGAAACGCCCATGCTCCACCCATGGAACGTCTCCCAAGTCGAAATGTAATGTAATGCAAGCCGCTGTGTTGTGTTACATTTCTTTAAAAGACCACGCAAATCAGGCCTTGCATGGCTTTGTAAATTCCAAATAAGCCTTTGTGTTGCCCAGCATCGCCAGGCGCGACACAAGGGTGATGCAGAGGCTTAGTAAATCTAGGCTTCTATGTGCACAAGCACAACAAGGCTGCTCCCTCGGTCTTTGAGTAGTATGTACACACCAGTCATTTTAACCCCTAAGTAGTTAACAGTGACTCACCACTTGCTTCTGACATTTTCAAGAAACTAATGTCTGGTGATCTGACTGGGACACAGGTCCTTGGTAAGCAAGGGTTGTTCTTACCTCCCTACACTCACTGTTGACATCCTAATGTCATAGAGTTCACTCCTGGTTGGCCCACTCAACATATCACCTTCCAAGGTCAGTGCCAGGGGGTCAGCAGGCTGGGTAAGTGAAACACCAGTTACTGGTTTATATTACTATGAGGCCACCATTGTGACACAATGCACTGCACAAAGAACACGTATTGTTCTTGATAACATTACATGATGAAAGCCCAGTGGTTGCCCCTTGATAGATGCCTTCCTTTCCCTGGGTTCCTCTGAGCTGCATGGCTGATCAGCAGCTTGGCCTGTGTCCTAATGGCTGTCAGTGCTCTGATTGGCCGGCTTTGAGACTATTGTTGTGACTCTGGTTTCTCAGCTCAGGAAGCCGCATGTTCAAAAACATGTTTTCCTTGTCACGAGGCTGCCCAATTTGCGAAGGCGCTTCCTTCCTGGCTTTGAAATTCCCTGGACGTGTACGAAATTCTTTACTCCCAACTGTACATGTTTGTGCGGGAAACAGAGTATGAGAGGGCCAGCACGAGGAAGCGAGAGCCTCGGTGACCAGACTGGCCATGGGCCGGTCAGCACTTGGCTCACAAACGACAAAGCTGCAGTAACGCGGAAATTGTAGCTTGTCTCTATCTGAACCACCGCAAAGCAACGATTACTCACCAACCCAAAGAACCATGGATAGAGCTACAAGGGTTTATGTACTCTCCATACAGCGAAATGCAAATACATGAAGTGTTGTGGACTTCTTTTGGTGTTTGACTATTGGCATTGGCTTATGAATGGGCACTGCTCAGGTCCAGATACAGTAACTCTGGGTTATGTTTTCTTCGATGCATACAGGAAAGTACCTTAGTGGTTTCCACACAAGCACTTTTTAATCTACCAAAATTATGATGTATTCATTTATTGTTTAACATTTTTCTACAACACAAATTTAACTTACAGGGTGATAGGGCATTTTACATAAGGCAGACCCAATTACAGGTTGTGAGTGAGAGGTTACAATAAAAATAAAACAAGCATTTGCAAAGCCACTAGGTCTTGGCTATAAATGCTTGTTTATATTGGCACGCAAACACATGCATGAAAATGCATGCACCCGCATCTTCAACAATCTTGGAATGGGCTTCCTACGAAAGAAAACCCATTCCAGCAAGACCACTATGCATCATTTGCATCAGATGTCCATATTATATTTGTACATTTGAAAAAGTACATTTTGAGAAAGGAGCAGCAAGCAGCAAAAAATAAAAATGCCTTAAAAAATGTGACGAGAAAGCAAAGGGTGGGGGGAGGCAGGCACAACGGAGGAACTTTTTTTTTTTTTTAATTGAAAATAAATGCCATATGTGGCTAGATAGGGAACATATTGGCTTTGGTAACTCCGGGTAGAATGTAAAGGGGGATGCAGCCTACCGGAGAGAGAGCAAGAAAACACATGCACTCTAATGGAGTGCTGAAAATGAAGGAAAATGTAGGTGCCTGAATACAAGGAACGTCAGCAGTGAAAGGATAAAAGTCAGCTCGTCATATATAAAATAATTTACATTAATATATAACATAAAAAGATTTGTACCCAATTTTTTGGATCAAAGAAACTTTTTTTTCTTTTCTGAATACTTTACTAATTGGGATACGCCACAGTCGTGGTGGAAATTTCCCTCTGGTAAAGGGAACATTTTAAAAGTGTACTATACTTCATAATAAATTAGTAAAACTATTTTTATGTTTAATATTCATTTGCATTAATTTTATATTCAATAATCTAAATATATTAAATTAAATAACAATGATTTCTCAGAAGTTTACATTTAAAAAAAACACCAAAAATTATAAATATTATATATTAATAAATATTAAAGTGATGTATAGAATTAATTATAAATAATTTTATCATGTTTATTAAAAATAATGTTACATTAATTTCTAAATTAAAAAAGATTGAAATTGCTTATAACTAAATAATAAATATGTATTATTTCAGTGGTTCTTAACCTTTTAACTTCTGTGGACTCACACCTAATTATTACTGGACCAACTGAATCATTATTGGAATATGGAGACCCTCCTGGGTCATTACTGGAAGCCGAAGACCATGGCGTAAGCATTTTCGAATGTTTGAACTGCAAAACAATATACAATAAATAAAGAAACATGCATTCATCAATCAAATATACAAATGATAATATATTTAATTCAATTCACAAACAAATATCTAAAATTCGAAATGTAAATAGGAGGGATGGATATTGTCTAAGTTCAATTGATGCCACACATTGGCCATAGTATATTGTGTTTGATGCACTTGTACTGCTCACAAATTTGTCTGAGGATACCAATCTAATTTTTACTCTTCAATTTCAAATTCCTTCGCATAAACAGAATGTTTAAAAACATTTTGTTGTACATTTAGCTTCTTCATTTATATACATTTTAACAATTTGTTAATATTACTTAATTTTCTAAACAGTCGCTGACCGACTGAGTAGGCTTTGTGGATTCCCTAGGGGTACTCGGACTACAGGTTAAGAACCTCTGTTCTGTTGTAAATATTTTGGGCATTAAATTATATCTATTTATATTTTTGATAATGTAAAAATTCGAGGCAAGACACACCAAACATGAAACTGCGCTCCAGACATGCACCACTTATCACCATACCACCCTACCTTAAGAAAACCGTAGGAGGCACTGCTTTCTTTTTTTTTTTTAATTTCAGTAAAATTTTTATTGAAAAATTATATTTACATGGTGCATCACGTATACATGGTGTAGGAAGGTGGCTACCTGACTATGGTTACCCCAGATTTTTTGCCTGTGTTTAGCTGGTTTTTTGACTTAGTTGACCTGGTTCCCTGCTAATCAGGGCCCCAGGCCATCTGCTCTCTCTGTAAAATGGATTCCATGTACCCTAGGTACATACCACAATTGGAAATGGACTCCTTGTCAGCCCCTTTATAATGCACTATAGGTGCCCAGGGCATAGGGGCCACCAAGGCCTACCAGGGGCTGCAGCATATCTTTTGCCACCCCTGGCTGGTTCTTAAATTGACACAACTGGCTGATCACTCAGCTGGGGTAAGGTGGTGTAATCACCCCTTACTTAGATATAGTATGCCTATATCTAAACCTATATCTGGACACATATAAACCTGTGAGCCACTCCTATGGAAGGCCTCATCAATCCTGGAGGCAGAGTGCATGGTTTAATGTGAGATGGAGCTCTAGCATGAGCTGAGCCTGTCTGCAGCTGTCGGGAACAACTCCCTAAGCTGTTTCAGGATAATGCCATACCATATACTCTTAAGTGCCTTATAATCCTCGCGGTTATATAGCAACTCTGGTTTGGCTTTATCAAAACATGTCGTGTAAGGTGTCATACGATTTGGAATACTATCCCCTCGCCAGTTCTGGCGACGGGGATAGCATTCCACCCCTCTAGAGGGGTAAGACATGTTACTTTGCTTAAATGCGGTTAATTTCTAAAAGGACCTTAGATCCACCAAATGGATGCCTCTGCCACAGACAAGAGTCTGACCCCCTGAAGCTGACTGAAACTCAGCCAAATGGGGCCTGGACAAAGGGTTTCCTGTCGCAGGGGGGTGTTACCACCCTCCAGACAGGAGATAGTGGATTGTAGCAGGGAGGTTTGAAAGAAACCAGACACTGCCTGGGGCGCACAAGGCTGCCCTTGCATAATCAAGCCAAACCGGTTCTGGGGCACTCCAGCCCTCGTGCCAGGGCGGCCTGGATCAAAGGAAGGGGGTGTATCCACCCACTTCCTGGGTCCCACCCATAGGAGGGGACCTAGCAGGTAATCCAGCCCCCAAATTTAGTATAAGACTGGGAGCAGTGCCAATGCACTTCAGATTATCCTGAAGAAACATAAGAAACGAAATTCTGGACCCTTCGACATCCTACTCGACGTAGAAGCCCGAAGAATCTCCCTTGTGGTCAAGGAGTGACCACCCTGTGCAAACAGGCACCATCCAGCCATCGACGTCTGCTTTGTCGCAGTTCCCGCCGGAACTCGAGCAACAGAGATCGAAGAGATCAAGCTTGCCTGCCTTCCTGCAGAGCTGAGACCCGTGGAGGCGACCGGAAGCGTGGGGCACGCCATCTTGAATTGACCACGAGACGCTGACTGTGCAGCCCACAAGTGACCCTCAAAGCTGTACACCGGGGTTTGAGAAGCCCCAACCCTGAGCCACTCTTGCACCGAAGTTCAGCCCTCCACACTTGACGAGTGCTGCGTGGGGCCCTTCTGCTCCATTTGGCTCAACGCGTTGGCCCGGTCACTTGCCAGCCGGCTAGTGGCCCCTGTACCGACGAACTTTGAAATTTGACCTGTGAATCTGGTTTCTCCAGATCTACACCAGCTCCCCTGAAAAGGAGCCCCCACTCTGACCCTCCTGGTTCGAGTGAGAAGCAATCTCCCGGTTTCGCGTGGATTGCTCTTGCCAAGTGTTGTTTGCTCCAAACTTGAAGCCGACTGCGCCGACGGTGAGAGCCCTCATGGGACAGATCGTGACCTGATCCTGGACGTCGTAGATGCCCCAGAGCCCACGTGACAGCGGAGAGAAGCTCCTCGACAACGACCTGATTGCGCCCGACATTGCCTGGTTCCGTCCTGGTTCCACCCTGGTCACTGCTGAGTGACCCAGACTCTGTCCCCTCTGCTTTCAGGTACTTTTCGACTCGAGTCCACCCTTGGACTCCACCGGACACTTCTCTTTCACCCCGCCTGCAGCCCTTTCAGCTTCAAGCACCAAGAGCCTGCGTGACGAAACCCGACTCAACTTCGACCCTGTGCACCCGCTTCCTGTGGGTGAGGTAACTTTGCTCCGCCGGTGTTCCCACACTGGTACACATCTCTAGGGTCTGTGTCTTAAGTTTTGTTCCTCTAGATTCAGCGGAATTTTACCTTTGCAACTTTTACGCACCATTGGTTATTATTGGTGCATGCGTGCGCTTTCCGCACTGCTCCCGAATCCCGTGGGCCTCTCCCGACTTCAGCACTGCTTGTCCTGACTGCTCCCAGCGATTCCCTAGGCCCTAGGCCTAACCACTGTTCGATTGGTATCTCTTATACCACTTGTTTAGTATATGGTTTGAGTGGCCCCCCGCCCTCATCCATAATTGTGCAACTTTGTATGTTTAAACTGTGCTTTTGATTTAACGCTTGTGCCCCTTTATTCATAAAGAATACTGGGGATTGTTTTTAGTAATAAACACATATATTTTTATAATATATACTTGTGTGGTGTCCTTTCATTTGATATTACAGGATTGTATGTGGTAAAACAGCTCGCTTAACACGACCTCTTAAGTTAAGCCTTTAGGCTGCTTAGTCCATGCTACCCCTAGGATAGCTTGTCTAACAAGGTTGACTTACAACCTGACACCATAAGGGATTGTTTGGTCTGATAATAGGTGGTTCCAGAATTGGAAACATCACCTATCAGGCCAACTTCTCACACATGGGAGGTCACTTACAGAGAAAGCAGATATAGAGTGCCCTGGGGGAGGGGTTGGGGGGGGTTTACAGGGAGTTACACAAGTCCATCATCTTGGCATTTCTCTCTCGCACGTTTGTTGATTGCCCACTCCCCTAGTCCCAGCGGCCGAGAAAGAAGGGAAAGAGAAGAAAGGAGAGTGGAGAAGCTCTCAGTAGAGGGAGTATTTGTGGTACTGTGCGTGAGCGGTGTCTGTGACTCAGTTGAGGCTCCTGTGGCTGCATTGCTTGTTGCCGTTACTACGGCGGTTTGTGTGAGGACAGGTAGTTGTCCAGTGATCGCCACATTTCGCATTTCTCGTGGGACGTCTGTGTGTGTTTGGCCGTTATGGTGTCTGCCCCCCTTAGGAATGTAACCCAGTTGAACCATGCCTTAAAAGTGGCTTTCGCTTTGTCCTTCCAGTTGTTCAGTATCGTCTTAGCTGCTGCCGTCAGGAGTAGGTCGATCAGGTCCCTGTCTGCTTTAGTTTTGATTGAGGGAGCCATGAAGTCTACGGCCAGACTGTGGAACTCAAGTTGGAGTGAGGTGCCTGTTATGTCATTTATCAGTGTGCCTATCATGTCCCAGAACTTCTTGACCTTGGTGCAGTGGAACAGGAGGTGTGCTAGATCTCCTGTTTGCTTGTTACAGTTCCAGCAGAAGTCGCTTTCTCTAATTCCTATGGAAGCTAGGCGGGCAGGGGTCCAGTAAGCTTTGTGTATCAGCCAGAATTTGGTTTGGTCTAGGGTGGTTGTTACTTTCTTCCTCGACGTGGATGTCCAGAGTTCAGTCCTCTCCCCTTCGCTAAGCTCTCTACCTATGAGAGTTTCCCAGTATGATGTGACCTTGTTGTTAAGTTTTGTGGACTTGGGGCTTAGGACTTTGTACAGGTGCGCTACCTGGTGCCCTAGTTTGTTTAGGTTGGTAGCGTATTGCAGGATTGAGGGTGTTTGTTTGTTAAGGCCTGCCTTGCTAATCGCCACTTTGATCTTTAGGAAGTTGTATAGTTCAATGTTGTCCAGTTTGTGTTCATCTTTGAGTGTGTCAAACGTGGTGTGTTGACCGTGTTGATGTAGTTGGTTAACTGTGGAGATGCCATGTTTGTACCAGGAGTGTATGTCTAGTGTTCTGTCTCTGTATTTGATTCTGGGGTTGTGCCATATGGACTCAAACTGCGAGTTCCTCACACTTGTGTCTAGAAGCCTGTCTATCCCAAGGAGGGCCTTCCTTGTGTTCCTTAGTATAGGGTTATGTCTGATTGCGGGGTGTTTGCTTGCAGTGAGTAGTGCGATGGGTTCCATGCCTCCTAGTAGCTTCCTCTCTAGTGAGAGCCATGCCGGGGTGTATTCTTGTTCAGGGGTCAACCAGTGTAGTCCTTGTTTCGCTATACATGCTGTTTGGAATATCTTAAAGTTTGTTATATTGAGGCCTCCCAGGCTCTTGGCTAGTCTGAGTTTCTGTAGGCTAAGTCTAGGCTTCTTGCCCTTCCACAGGAAGGTGTTGAGCAGTTTGTCTAGTTTTTTATGGAAGTCCACTATGTTGATCAATGGAAGCATATTAAGCATGTAGTTCACTATCGGCGTGAGCATCATCTTGACCGTTTCCACCCTTCCCCACCATGTGGTGAATTTGGGTGACCACCCCTCTGTCCGTTCTTTGATTTTATGTAGTATTGCTTGCTCGTTCTGATCTAGGGTGGACCTGAGGTCCTTCTCGAAGAGGATGCCTAGGTACTTGATGGATTTTTTTTGCCATGTGAGCCCTGATGTTCCTAGTACTGTCTTCATGGTATGGATATTTAACGGTTTGCACTCTGATTTTTCCCTGTTTAGTTTATATCCTGATACGTGAGCATACTGTTCTATGGTATCCATGAGGGCTTTTATTGACTCTTCCGGTTTTTCCGTTATTATTAGGACGTCGTCCGCGTAGGCGGCTAGTTTGAAAGTTTCTCCTTCTATTGGTATCCCCGTTATGTCCTTGTTTGTTCTTATCATGTTTAGCAGTGGCTCTATTGCTAGGAGAAAAAGGGCTGGTGAGAGTGGACATCCCTGTCTCATTCCTCGTTCTAAGCATAGTAGTTCAGATGTCCCCCCGTTGACCACTTCCCGAGCTTTCGGGTCATTGTAAAGAGCCAGGACCATCTTCCTGTAGTTTGGTCCCAGTCCAAATTTCTGCATGCATTGGTCTAGGAATGGCCAGGACACTCTGTCAAATGCCTTTTCTGCATCCAAGGCTATCATAACTGCCGCGTTGCTGCTTTTGCCTGCGTGGTTTATTATGTGACAGAACACTCTAGTGTTGTCGTGGGACACTCTATTTTTAAGGTAGCCTACCTGTGAGCAGTGTATGAGCTTGGGTAGATATGTGTTTAGTCTGGTCGCCAGGATCTTCGCATAGATCTTGCAATCTACATTAATGAGTGATATTGGCCTGTAGTTTTTGGGGTGCTGGATATCTTTGCCTTCCTTGGCTATTACCATGATGTTGGCTTCTGCCATTGTTGGTGCCATGCTACCTTTATGGATGCAGTTTGTGAGTACATCTATCAGCGTAGGCTTGAGTAGTGGTAGAAACTGTTTGAAGAACCTGGCTGTAAATCTGTCTGGGCCTGGTGCTTTGTTGTCTTTGAGGCTGGCTACTGCTCTTTCTACCTCGTCGCCTGTGATGTTTGTTTCTAGCATTTCTCGCTGGGAGTCGCTCAGTACGGGGGTTGTGATTCGTTCTAGGAGTTCCTTGCCTCCGTCGTCGCCTAGTGTGGTGTCTCTCTTATAGAGTTCCGCATAGAAATCTCTAAACGCGTTGAGTATCTCCTTGTTTGCTGTTTGGGATTCGCCTTTGCTGTCTCTGACTGCGGCTATTGAGTGTTGTTTCTGCTTGCCCTTGAGGTAGGATGCTAGCGCTTTCCCTGCTCTGTTGGCGTTACACAGATTTATGGCCTTGTATTTGTTTATCCAGTTCCCTGCCCTTTCACTGAGAATTCTATTTAGTTTGTATTTCTTTTTTGTTAAGGTAGTGAGGGTGTTCCTGTCTTCTAAGTTGGATATATGTCCCGTTTCCAAGTTTTTGATCTCCTGCTCTAGGTCTGAGATGTTTTTGTTCCTTTCTCTGTTGAGCCTGCCTTTAATTGTGAGTATTATGCCTCTAATGGTGGCTTTTAGGGCATCCCATAGGGAGTTCCTATCTATGTCGGGGGTATCATTGTTTACGAGGTATTCTTTTATTGCCATCTCTATTTCCGCTTGGGCTGCTGTGTTTTTAAGCAGGTCGTCATCAAATCTCCACCTGCGCGTTGGCTTTTCGTTGTGTTTACCTGTCAGCACCAGGCTGATGTGTGAGTGGTCCGAGATCGTTCGCGGGCCTATTTCTGTCTGGTCAATTAGGTGAGTGTGCGTGTCTGCGATCAGTATATAGTCTATCCTGCTGTATGAGTTGTGTGGGGATGAGTAGAACGTGTACTCTCTGCCATCTGGGTTCTGAAGACGCCATGGGTCTTTGAGGTTGAATTTTGTGCAGAGATTCTTCAGAATGTTCCCTCTATGAGCTGCCTGACTCGGTCTTTGTGGGTGTCTGTCTGTGGCGGGGTCTAAGACCTGATTCATGTCCCCTGCCACCATGAGGAGTTCCCCAGCGGTAGGTTGTCTAGATGCACTCCGACCATGTCCCAGAAGGTCCTGTCATCCATATTGGGACCATAGATGTTCGCTACATGTATGGGTTCTTCCCCTCTTCCGAGACTGGTCACTAGCATTCTGCCCTCTGTGTCTGCCTGTGAGCTTGTCAGTACTAGCTTGGATTTCTTGCTCACTATTGTGATTACCCCGTTTTTTTTGTTTTGTGCCGGTGATCCTATTACTTCGCTTATCCAGCTGGCCTTGAGGCGGCTTATGTCTTCCGCTTCTAGTCTAGTTTCCTGCAGTACATATATGTCACTTTTGAGTTTCGCTAGGTGGTCCAGGATTTTCCTTCTCTTAACTGGGTGGTTCAGACCCTTGACATTCATAGACACTACCTTGATGTCAGTGGTGATGTGCTTCTGTTGGTTGGCTGTCATTCTATATGGTGTATATCTGGCTGTTTACCTGGCTGTTTTAGCCCGTCTCCGCGTGTCGATATCTGCCTACTCTCCCTCTTGTGCTTCGAGTGGATAGATGGGGGTAAGAGTGTGATGTATTCCTATAGGTTCTGAATCGATCCGCCTATTCCTGACCCTATTCTGGTTAAACAAACCAACAAGTTAACTAGCAGTCAGCCCATGAGGCAAAAAACCCCCATGATGCAGATACTGTTATCTGACGCAGTCACACTACGGCACAGGAACGTGTTATCTGATTAGGTCATAACGCTTGCGATCTAATTAGACAAGCGATATTCCTCCAGCCCCTGATAAGGCATACGGAGTTCTCATAACAAATCAAACCTATGACAACCTGGGCAAAACCCTGCGGCCATTGTTTTGATTTCACCGAGAACTTCAGCAAAAGAATGTGCTAACGAGCAAGTCGTATGACATCCTTATTGACGTATCTATGTCCATCCTTACGTCAATCTCGGCACCTTAAAGGTATAAATATTACCGATATTGCCCTATGCAAACACACGCGGTGGTGACGAGACGGAGCAGCCATACTTGCCGAAGCCCAGAGCAGAGCAGACCCCGCTGGCGCAGCCCCGCCTTCCTGACGCGCTGAGAACGAGACGCGCTGCTTTCTCCTGCCGAGAAATCCAGCACTGGCGCTTCCGGGTAGCCCTCGCAGGCAGCCTGGAATATCGAGACCAGAGAGAGAGATACCATCCCTCATTCATCCTTAATTCCAGGTACAGAACTGAATAACCCCTCGCAGAGAATTCTTTAGTTATTCACTTGGCAAAAACAAACTTAACTTAAACTGTAACTTTCTATTCCCGCCCACGTATTAGGCTTAGGTCAGGTACACGGGGTAGGCGTATTTAGAAACACCAGTTGAGTACGTTTAGTCAAATGTATATGTGTATATAATATATTTTATTCATTTTAAAACATCTTATGGCTTAGAAACCATATCAATGTTTTTACAGTATTATTTTATACTTCTGCTTTTAATGTATGCACTTTACTTAACTATAAGTATTGCAATAATATCGATCCATTTCTCTTGTATGAGAAAAGAGACTGATCAATAAATAACACCTTTTTATTGAACACGCCCGTCTCTTCCTTTTCTCTACATTCTGATGAGACTAAGAATGCACGTACTGACTAAGTAAAATAAATTGCCTTTTGTTCACACGACTCTCGAGATACACTCTTGGTTAGGGGAGAGCAAAGTTGTCATGTTCTATGGTTGTCAGAAACTAAATCCCTTCTTGTCTAATCAGGGAAGTTAATTCCTTCCTGAACATTCGAGAAAGTTTCTAGTGAACTCTGAGCTAGCTGGCAAACCCAAAACTTTAAGTCTAATATCGTCAGTAGTAGACCTAGTTAACGTCTGGTCTAGGCCTTTACTATTGAAGGTATTATTCCAATGCGCAGAGCCTATTGGGATAATAGGAACTACACTACATGGCGCCCAACGCGTTTGGAAAGGGCGATAAAACTAACGTAAGACATTTAAAGTAACTCACTCAGACCCCTTTCTCCCAAAATACTCCAAAGACGTCTGGAGTGGGTAAAAGGTTATATCCGCCAGACCTCGCAGGAGGGAACTCCTATGTATGGTTCTTGGTATAGTCAACGTTGAAGGATACACTGTTCCAAAATATTGTGCATCTAATCTTTGTTTCCATAAGAAACCTGATCTGCAAACAAACAAAATAACCATCCTGTCGGTAAAATGGTAGACAGTGATGAAGAAAGAGAGGCAGTTAGATTAGCAACTGAACTCGCAGCAGCTGATGCTACCATGCAGGAAGCAGACCAGGATATAATACTCATCCCGGTCATTAAAAGGAAATCTATAACCATAAAACTTATAGAAAATGGACTGACACCTAGAGGTGGTACAGTCATATTCGTAATTGAGGCACACGAATATCGGCAGACAGAGGTATACTATTCATGGATAAATTTTCCAGCAGCAAATCCTGTAACAAAGTACTTCCACTATTACAAAATAGAGGAACCTCCTGAAACGTACACTCCTTTCGAGGAGGTGGAAGTACCACTCAAATTTCAAGAGCATTTGCTCTTATTTGATGGCGCCCTAAAACATAATAATCACATCACCAGACTCGGTCCTTTAGGTAGACCAGGAGCAACGTGGCCGGTCCTAGCCGGATACACACCACATCCAGACATCGACGGGATGTCTGCAGCTAACCTGTTAACACAGCTAAAACAATTAATAAAAATACATAGACAATTAGTCCAGTATGTGATGCGGACTTCAACAATTCAGCCAGCGATTAAACTCCCACAGCTGACCCCTCACCAGGGGAACACAAATAAAATTACACCACAGAACATCCAGTCCTGCCTAGGTAAAGTACCGGCTAAACGGGAACAAATACCATTCTGGCTAGCGCAGAAAATCACCCAAATAGAGGCGGTGTTTCCAGACACCACCCCGCTAGAAAAGCACAGGATTCTGACTATCTGTCTTCCAATGGGAATCGCACCACACATTGAGGACTGTGACACTTGGGGTACAGTCTTTGCTTCCATCTACACAAAAACGCACGGTGTTCCATCCATTTCGGTAATACCAGATGTGCTAAAACAAATTCAAGACGAATACGGTCCAGAACCCGCTTTAACTCTTGGTATGAAATTACTAAAAGACTTCAAGCAGGTCTCGGCTATATTATTAGCCAACATAAAAGGAGAAGCAGCAAACGTGGCGATCCGCCAGAGGTTAAAGGAAACAGATATAGCAGACCAACCAGCTGAAATTGCCAGAATCATAGAAAAATCCTATGAGGAACTAGGTAGAGATAGTTTAGGTGGAATACCAGTAAAACCACAACTAATTGAAAGTCCTGAAAAAATATTTTTTAATAATAATTCAACATCACAGAAAAAGAGCTGGGATGGAAACAAACAATCCAATCCCAAAGAAAAGAAATTCCAGTCCAGAGGAAGGTCTCCTAGGCGAAGAGAGAAATCTCCGAACCAAAGACACAGGTCACCCCAGAGTGACCCCTCTGGGAAAAGATATAACCTTAGAAATAGGGATAATATAAAAAAGCCTGATAGATATCAAGACATTGATACACGTCCCTCTCAATCTTTTCAGACTTCCTCGCAGAAATCGGAAAGAAGAGGACGATCAGAACAAAGAGAAGAGCACGCCAAGTCCAAAGACAAGGAACCTGCTCAGCTAAAAAAGAAATTACTATTTCCAAAGAAGAAGGTAGCCAGCATTAAAATAGTTAACAATGCCGAGAATTCTGAGGACACAACTGAAAAACGGGGAATGGGCTCAGACAATGCTAGACAGCTCAGCAGAAGTGAGCATAGCTCGCAAAGTCCTTATGAATCATCTGGAGACAGTGGACACGAATGAATATCTTCAAGTGGAAACTGCAGACACCAGAGTTAGCAAACCTCACAAAATATACGAAATAACATTACGTATAGAGGGAGATAAGACTAGAAAAATAAGGGGACTATTTTGGGATAATCTCTCCAAGGGCTATGATATCCTTCTAGCTGAAAAAGACTGGCCACCAAAGTTTGTCAGGGATTGCCCTCATGGCGAAGAAGTAATTATGCCTGCCTTCTCAAATCATATCCCAATTCATAAAAAATACACACTTGCTAGAAAGTGGGCAGTGGCTCTAGCTCCTGCTTTATATAAAAATCACGTGGGATGGGATGAGGACTCTCCTCCTCACAAAATCCAGTTAAAATCACAACCTACTGCACAAAGGCAGTACCCAATTAAGCAAGAAGCTAAAAAACAGGTAAAAGAAATACTAGATCAGCTAGAATACCAGGGGGTGATTGAAACTTGCACCTCACAAATGAACAACCCTTTGTTTCCGGTCTCCAAACCAGACAATTCATATCGTCTAGTTTTGGATTACCGACACCTTAACACATGTTGCAAAACTTTTGCAGTGCAAAATTCGCATAGTGCTGCACTAATGAATAACATAGTGCGCAAAAAATACAAAACAACATTAGACATCTCTAATGGATTCTTTTGTCAAAACATAGCACCAGAGAGCAGATATTTGTCTGCGTTCTCAATAAATGGCACTCAAAAACAATTCTGTCGGTTAGCCCAGGGGTACAAGAACAGCCCGGGAGTATTCTCAGCGAGAGTAACAGAATTACTACAAATATATGATGATGAGGCATTATGTACAGGAATTTTTATAGCGCAAATCACCAAGCGGTCTCTAAGCGCTTGCTTAGGGAACCCATCCTGGTATTCCCCTGTGAGATAACCCTGGCAGGGTATCCGCAAGGTGAAAGCCAGGCATCCCGCCGCGAGGGGCCGTTGTGGAGATTAAGCAAGCTATTGCCCAGAGTTGCAGAGTGTGAACCCGTGAATCGAGTAGGCACCGGAGCAAGAATTGTCGAGTCCATGGACATTTTAGGACTCAAGACCCCGCCGAGCCGGGAATTGAACCCTGGTCCCGGGCTGACCTCTGCTTCCAGGTCTGCCTCCTCTAACCAGTGAGCCACACTTCTCCTATCGACGACATTTACTTAACAGATGATGACTTGGAGACTCACTTGAAGAGAGTGAACACCATAATACTTGGGTTCGCAGCAGAGGGTTACAAATTCAACTTTAAAAAATCCAGAATTGCCCATCTGACAGTCCTGTTCCTAGGATATGAATTATCAAGTGAAGGCAAAAGCCTGGCTGACAATTTCCTAGAGAAATGTGCCGTAATCCAAGCACCTAGAACACTAAAAAACCTACAGTCGATTCTAGGCTTCCTAAATTTCGGAAGAACATACATTGCAAATTACGCAGAAAGGGTTAAACCCCTTTATGATCTGATAAAACCAGATTTTAAAAGATCCAATTGGACTCAAATACACACAGAAATTCTGAGATCCTTACAAACAGACATGCTAATTAAAACAAAATTAGAAACACGTGATAACACACGCAATCTTGTGATTCGAGTCATCCCAGGGAGATGCGGATTCACATACCTGACCTCTAATGAGGGAGAAAAGGTACCAATTGCATTCAAATCACACTTGTACACTAAGGCTGAAATGAAATTTAGCCCTACGGAAAAAATTCTAACTGCAACACAGACAGCTATAGCAAAAGAACGAGCCCTGGCACAAGGTAAACGAATAATAATCGTGACACCGATACCAGCCCTAGAGGCGGTAACAAAGGCAAGCATTCCAAATGCTAAAGCGCTCCATCTGAGATGGATACAATGGGCTAATTCTCTTGCTGCAACGGACGTGGCATACGAATTTGATCCTAACTTAAAAACACAAGAATTTCTCCAATATGAATTTGAATGTCCTCCGCCGACCGAAATTCTGCCTCTAGATCATTACGGCTGTATAATATATACAGACGGATCAGCACAACCCGCAGTCGGGGGTAAACAAGCTTATAGTGCTGCGTGCGCGATTGTTAAAGGTCGATGGCACGAAGGGAAATTTAAACCAACCCTCACTAAAACGCAATCTCTAGGAGATTGCACAGCTCAGCGAGCTGAACTACTGGCATTCAAGATGGCGCTTGAAAATACCGATCGAGAATTCCCCACGCTCATAGTGTGCGATTCGTATTATTGCGTTCAGTCTTATAATGAATACTTGCAGATCTGGCTTCAAAATGGTTTTAAGGATGCAAAAGGAGGCACAATCAAGCATAAAATGCTCTGGGAACAAATAGTTCTTTTACAAAAAGAACTACCAAAGACTCACGTGATACACACACTGAGTCATCAACGTGATGGCGTTCACGTTGCAGGGAATTCATTGGCTGATGAGGCCGCGAAGGCAGCTGTGCAAACGGCTTCCGTAGCTGCCATCACCCGGTCAAAAACAAAAATAGACAGCGAAATATTACAAGCTGTCAGCGCTTCAGAAAAGGATTCGATAGAAACACTCCCGAAAGGCTTTCCAGTAAAATACTCATACATAACTGATGCAAACAATGTTCCTTTTGCTCGAATCCCTGGAGTGGGGGATAGGGCAATTCCAAACATGGAACATAGGTTAGGACTAATAATAGCGGCACACGAAGGGCTTGCTTCTATCCATGCTGGCGTCTCAGCCACAGTATCATTATTAAAACAGAGATACTGGTGGCCACAAATGAGAAGACAAACAAGGAACTATGTTCTAGAATGTGAAATATGTCAAAAAATGAAAGTATCAACGGTGAGACGTCCAGCTCAGACGCCCCTTCTAATCTCGGATAAACCATTAGCCTGTGTTTATCTAGATCACTGCGGTCCCTTACAAAGGGACGGTAACTATAAATATATCTTGGTCGCAGTGGATTCATGCACGAGATTCATATGGATGTGGCCCCAGCGAACGGCTGACGCCAGAACTGTTATAAAAGATTTGCGAGTCTTTATCGGCACATACGCAATTGGCATGCTGCATTCGGACCACGGTCCTGCTTTTAGCTCTAGAGCTTATAAGGAGGCCATGGTCAGCATGGGCGTGGCATTGCGGTACTCTTGTCCATTTCACCCTGAGGGAAACGGAATTGTTGAAAGAAAAAACCGTGACATAAAGCAATCTATAACGGCAAAGGTATTAGGTTCGGGAGCTGGGTGGGTCAAACATCTAATAAGTGTCCAACGTAGTCTAAATAACTTGCCAAGAAATTCTCTGAAGGGATTCAGTGCGTACGAATTATTATTTGGAACTAGGATGTCGATCTCTGACATTGATAGTCAGACTTCAGTGGTGAAAGAAAAAAGCTTTGATATCAAAGACCGTTTGGCTATTTTGCAGGACTTAAACAAAACAAGAAAAGACCTGAGCAACATAAAGTTTAAACAACAGCCAACAACCACTGAAGAACCACCACCTGTCCCAGCAAGACCTGTCTGGATTCCAAAAGTCGGGGATCTAGTCAGGGAAAAGATTGCGGTAAAGAAGGAATTTGGGCCTTCTTACAGAAAAGCAGTTCCTGTCTTGTCTATCAACGGGACAAGATCAGTTGTACTACCGCCACTTGCTGGTAAAAAGGAGAACCGAGTTGTATCCATCGACCTGGTAAAACCACAATCATGTGGCCGATAACAAACAGTAGGCCAAGTGGACTCCCAATAAGTAGCCGAACACCAAGGTTTGCTACCAGTACAGAGGTCCTAACGAAGAGGCTCATCACATTCGAAACGCCTACAGAAGAACAACAAGGACTATGCAACAATGCAATAGAACTCAGACCTCTGAAAACCCAAAGAAAAACTTTTAGCAGAGACACACCAATCTACAATGAAGTACCAAGTGCAAATGCAAGAAACAGTGATCCTGAACCAATTGGAACAATTGACAGAACTGCATCCGGCTACTTCATAAACTTCGATGATTCCTCTGAAGGCTTCAGTGAATCAAAGACACAGACATCATCAAAAACCTTTAAAGATAAAGCTAAAGAACTTTTGAAACAACTGAAAGAAACATATCTGATTTCTCCATGGATCGAATTTTGGGTGGGTTTTGGTGCATTTATCCTCATACTTTGGCTCATCATGGTACTTACTTTGGGACGCTTCATTGAGGGAAAATATGCTAAAATGGACACAGCAAGTCAGAAAATCAACTTGATCCTCAAACCACACACATCGTCACACGTCGAGAAAAGAGAACTTTCTTCAGTCAACTTCACAGCCAATCCGATACCGGGTGGGGTAGCCTGGGACAACACTGACTATGAAATTTATGGTCCGGTCGAAATCCTGAAATATCCACACCAAATTAAGATCTCATTGAGTGACTTTGCAAAACCAAGCTCATTTGCTGATGATTGGGACTTCGAAAGCATTAATAATATGATGTCTGACTTAGTAATGTCTGCTAAATTTACCAAACATGATTATTTGCAGGGTTCTACAAATTATGATAGTATGTACTGTTATAACCACTATGGTAATCATTTTTTACATAGATCTGCACAACCTAGAAATGTTTTAAATTATAATCAATGGGAACATTGTGCAACCCCTCCAAAAGGAAGCTCAAGAACCTTTTATGACAAATATTCATATTTTTCAGGTTTTAACACAAGTAATGCTGAAACATTTTATTTCAAATTGTCAAATAAGACAGGGACAAAGACCATGATAACAAACACAAAATTGATATATTCGGACTCATTCTTTGAACAAATGAATACTTTTGGTTTTGATTATTGGGACAAAAATGTTGAATTGAAAAGTGTTTGGGGCACAAAAGAATGGCAAGTACAGGGTATAGAATCTTTGTTTAGAGCCTGCATGATCCCAGAACAAATTATATTTTTAAATGACACTGTCCAACAAACTACCTGTCTTGGCCTAGCCAAAATTAAAGACTTAAATAAACCGTCTATTCCAAAACCAACAATGTACAGCAATAGCTCTATAGATGAAGAGATAGACGTAAATGATGTATTAAACCAAAACAGAACACATCCAGATTGGAAACAGTGGTTGATCTGGCCCACAGATACTAATAACTGTCAAGACAGATTCCTGAACAAAACACAGGGGTTCAAAATGACCAGGCCAGACCCTAGATATCCTCAAAGACATCACCCAGGGATAATAACCACCTACAGTGTGGGCAAATTATGCCTTCAGTGGCTACAAACTTCCACACTGACAGAAATTAAGCAACATCTAACTTTAC
Organism: Lissotriton helveticus; assembly: GCF_964261635.1. Taxonomy (NCBI): domain Eukaryota; kingdom Metazoa; phylum Chordata; class Amphibia; order Caudata; family Salamandridae; genus Lissotriton; species Lissotriton helveticus. Next base: position 1,625,085,434 of record NC_136057.1, read on the forward strand.
TTACTGATGGTGCTGACTTGCGTGATTTCACTATGGGACCGCGCAAACAGCGTCAAAAACGTTTCATAGCAGCCTCTGTATATGCAGCATACAATGAGGCCTGGAAGGTTACTCAAATTGAAACAGCAGAGAGAATACGGGAAATTGACCGTATTAATTTGGAAAAATCACTTTCTGTAGTGGACAATGGGTTAATGACTCTGTCCTCCAGAATTTTTTCTTTGGACAGCATTGTGTCTTCAGCAATCGACATATTATCGCAAGACTTACTGTTATTACAACACGGTCAGTCTCAATTGCGTTCTATTGTACAGCTTGGCTGGACGTTACAAAATTTACGTTCAGGCTATGTGCCTTGGCGTTTAATCAACACAACGTCACTATTCCAAATCTTTAACCTTACTGATAGACAAATCAGTATGGCACAAAAGGGTGCTGATTATACAATCTTGAGCATTGAAAAACTCGAAAGATTACCAGTGACAATGTCAGAACGACCTGTCAGTGAATGGATAATACATGGGATAATAAATATTCCAATCTCAACCTTCAGGTTTCAATACTGCCAAAAATATATACAGGCTGGCATGTACGAGAAATTGGGAAAGGGGTACATCAAAACAACATGGAACCTGCCCTATTCACATGCATGTGTCAGTAATAAAGGACAGAAAGTGTTTCTTAGTGGCAATAATTGTGCGATGTCACTAAGCGGCACGCTTCTGTGTAACGGAATTAGTTTGCATGGAGCCTGTGAAGGGAATTCATACAACCTTTCATGTCACCAGCAAGGCGCACCTGCAACAGAGATAGAACCATTCTTTCAAAGACTCTATAATGGGAGTTACATTCTAATTGTAGATCGCAGATGTTGTAGTCTTATGCCCGGGACACCTTATCTCGTAACTACGACTGCGAAGGTCAAGTGCTGTGGACGCTCATTGTTCCCCAGCTCCTTTCCAGACAGGGAGGCAAGGGCATGGCCCAATTTGAAAATTACTTCTATTCGAATAGATACTTTAAGCAGAATGAAAACAGTGCTTCTTCAGACACCTACAAGGCTCACGTCATCAAAAGAAACGTATGATCTACAAGTCGCAAGGACGACTGCAGAGATACATTCATTGTTATCAACTAATTCCCCCATACATTTCGCAGAAATCCTGAATGAAATCTTAAATATTTCTGATACCAATGGGGTCTCAAAGGTATTTAAGACAGTATTTTCGATGGCATTAACACCATTCAAAGCCATACTGGGTATTTTTCCAGATTTCGTCCATTCGATTTTTGGCGGACTTCCCCTGGTCTTGGGACTAATTGCAGGAATCCTATTCTTAGTCCTTATTTTTCGTTATGGCAACCCATGTCACAGACAAAACTCTTGCGACAAGGGAAGAAACAATCCTAGCCATTGGATACCGGGACCGGATATCAAAAATCCTGGGACTCTCCCGGCTTAGAGACCTGAACATGACTTGGTTTCTATCATTTCGACCAATGTGGCAAAGATGTGTTTTACCTGTATTAAGGTGTCTGCTATGCGGAGAAGAATGCGTGTTAGACACCTGTCTAACGCTACAATCGGATGCGCCAATGGATGCAGAAACATTGTTGAGCCCGATCAAGGTTCACGCTTTGTGCTGCCCTCAAAGGCTACCAATCCTGATGACGGCATTCGTGGAAGCTTCACCACTACGATTGAGGGGTAGTGAAGTTCAAGATGAAAGCAGCATCGAACAGGTACGACCTTCTGTCAGCAATGCGAATCAGAATGTCAATGGAGAAAATCATGCGCACGAATGCATGGTTACACCTTTTTCCGAGTTAGTGGAACTTTCCCAGGAAGCTGTTGACAGCTTTTTCGAAAGCCTAAATGATATGATGTTCTCACCAGAGCAGAAATAGAGACTTTTGAGCAAGCTCGCACACGGCGTTCCCTGAATTCGGCCTTCAACTTTAAAAATAAAGTCACATGAACAATTTTACCTCCAGTTCACGGACAGCAATTTTTCAGCAGCCCCAAAATATTTTTGCATATTTTTCGGGACACTATCTTCTGCTTAAAGTAAGAACTATTCTTAGAGAACTAAGGTTTCTAAAATTTAGATAGCTTATAGACATTAGCTGCCCGCTGGTATGTTCATAAATATTTTATTCTGTGATGGAATGGTCTCGAACTTTTTTTCTGTATTAAGAGCCATTTCATGTGTAAATTCTCATATACCAAATAGCAATAATGTATACAAATGCGTGATTACTTTGGCATTATTCTACAGCTTGAGTGCATACAATACATATGATTGCAATTCTTCCGTATATTTGAAAAATTTCAAAATGCATTTATGTATTTTGGGGTGGTAAGGTATACACTATACTCTATAGTATGTTTTACTATGCATAGATTAGTAAATATGTCCATAGTTAGCGTGGAGTGGGTGTGATGTATTCCTATAGGTTCTGAATCGATCCCCCTATTCCTGACCCTATTCTGGTTAAACAAACCAACAAGTTAACTAGCAGTCAGCCCATGAGGCAGAAAACCCCCATGATGCAGATACCGTTATCTGACGCAGTCACACTACGGCACAGGAACGTGTTATCTGATTAGGTCATAACGCTTGCGATCTAATTAGACAAGCGATATTCCTCCAGCCCCTGATAAGGCATACGGAGTTCTCATAACAAATCAAACCTATGACAACCTGGGCAAAACCCTGCGGCCATTGTTTTGATTTCACCGAGAACTTCAGCAAAAGAATGTGCTAACGAGCAAGTCGTATGACATCCTTATTGACGTATCTATGTCCATCCCTACGTCAATCTCGGCACCTTAAAGGTATAAATATTACCGATATTGCCCTATGCAAACACACGCGGTGGTGACGAGACGGAGCAGCCATACTTGCCGAAGCCCAGAGCAGAGCAGACCCCGCTGGCGCAGCCCCGCCTTCCTGACGCGCTGAGAACGAGACGCGCTGCTTTCTCCTGCCGAGAAATCCAGCACCGGCGCTTCCGGGTAGCCCTCGCAGGCAGCCTGGAATATCGAGACCAGAGAGAGAGATACCATCCCTCATTCATCCTTAATTCCAGGTACAGAACTGAATAACCCCTCGCAGAGAATTCTTTAGTTATTCACTTGGCAAAAACAAACTTAACTTAAACTGTAACTTTCTATTCCCGCCCACGTATTAGGCTTAGGTCAGGTACACGGGGTAGGCGTATTTAGAAACACCAGTTGAGTACGTTTAGTCAAATGTATATGTGTATATAATATATTTTATTCATTTTAAAACATCTTATGGCTTAGAAACCATATCAATGTTTTTACAGTATTATTTTATACTTCTGCTTTTAATGTATGCACTTTACTTAACTATAAGTATTGCAATAATATCGATCCATTTCTCTTGTATGAGAAAAGAGACTGATCAATAAATAACACCTTTTTATTGAACACGCCCGTCTCTTCCTTTTCTCTACATTCTGATGAGACTAAGAATGCACGTACTGACTGAGTAAAATAAATTGCCTTTTGTTCACACGACTCTCGAGATACACTCTTGGTTAGGGGAGAGCAAAGTTGTCATGTTCTATGGTTGTCAGAAACTAAATCCCTTCTTGTCTAATCAGGGAAGTTAATTCCTTCCTGAACATTCGAGAAAGTTTCTAGTGAACTCTGAGCTAGCTGGCAAACCCAAAACTTTAAGTCTAATATCGTCAGTAGTAGACCTAGTTAACGTCTGGTCTAGGCCTTTACTATTGAAGGTATTATTCCAATGCGCAGAGCCTATTGGGATAATAGGAACTACACTACAAGAGATAGAAGGATAGAAATTGAGACAAAAAAAACGCCCCATGTATGTGCACCCTGCGCCCCCCCCCTGCCCCAGCCCCTCTCCCCCTCCCCCCCTTACTTGCCTAGTGGGTGTGCGACGACAAAGTTTCCTTTGCTCCGCCATCGTCCCTGAGGCGTTATGTTCAGTCGTTCATTTGTTATTTACTTGTTCAGACACAGCCTTGTTCCATCCAATGCTCGTTAACATCGAGGAATATTGTTCTGCGTCGATCATTTTCGCTATTGTCTCTCCCTTGTCTCCTTCCGCGTCTCTTATCTGAGGTAGCTATTGCCATAGAGGTCAGTCGCCGTCGTTTGTTCTTCGGGTGAGGGGTCCAGAGACCCATATGTGAGGTAGATTCTAGTGAGGTAGTTGCGGTGTTTTTCCCTTTTGTAGGTCCCTTCATTAGGTTTTCCCTGCATCGTCCGGTGATGCACTTCTTTTTGCTGCACCAGGGCTTTTGGTTCTGGTTTCCATTTCCTCCGTTGGCGGCCCCTGTAGGTATCTTCTTAGTTCTTCTGGATCTTCAAAGACCATTGTCCTCCAGCTGTCTGTGACTTTGAAGTGCGCTGGGCCGGTGAAGCTGAAGTTGAGCTTCCTTCTTCGCAGGGCGTCCCTCAGTGCTAGAAACCCTTTTCTAGTTTCCACTGTTGGTTTGGAGTAGTCCTGTGTGAGGACTATCTTGCTGCTAGCCCATGTCAGGTTTTGGTTTTTACGTGCAAGGGCAAAGATGGCGTTGGTATGGGTTGATCTCAGTGGGCAGCAGATTATCGCCTGGGGGGCTTCCCGTGTGCTGGTTTCCCTGCTGGTACTCGGTATGCTCTATCAACCTCAAATGGCCTATCAAGTTTCAGGCTAGTCAGCTTAGGTAGCATATCCTCCAGCAGGGCCGCGCAGGAGCCTGCTGGGTCCTCAGCACCATCTGGGACGCCCAGGATCCCTATGTTGCCTCTTCGTGCTTTGTCCTCTTGTTCCGCGAGCTGCTTCTGCATGGATCTTGTGGTCTTTGAGCACTGCGCTAGACTTTTGGAGTGTGCTGTGGTGACGTCTTCGGTGTCGCTTATGCGCTTCTCCGCGGCTTCTATTTTTGTATTGGTGCTGTGCAGGTCTGCTCTTATTGCTGCTAGTTCCAGCTGCATATTGTCAATTGTGAGCTTTATTTCTTTCACCACAGCATTTCCTTCGTTAACTCTTTTTAGGATTGTCTCTAAAGTTATCGTCTCGTTTTTGAGTTTCATCGGCGACTCCGAGTTGTCTTTCCTGAGCTTTTTCTGGTCTCCGGTCGCCTTCCCATCTTGTCCGGCCATCGTGCTAATGAGGAAAAGCAGCCCAATTTACAACCGATGCCCAGGCTGCTGGCACACGACGCCTCTTAGTTCCCATTTTTACCAGTTACCAAATAAAGAGACGGGCGCTGGGAGCGGGAGTGCAAGAACAGAGTTTTATTTCTCATGAGGAGAGCCTGTCATTTCGGACATACGCACAATGTCTTCAAGAGGTGCTCTAACAAGTTTCTCTGAGGCTTCGTCTTTTATACACAGGTTTATGATGCACAAACATTCCTTATTGCAATAAAGAAACTTTGAAGTACGAAAAGGCATGTTTGGAATCCCAGCTTCAGGCCTATTCCCACATCAGTCGCTCGGATGTAGTTTCCCCTCCCAAATGTAACATGTGATTGTAATCTTACAGCCGGACATTCCAACAGGACACGAGGGCAAGAGGGGGGGTCGTCAGATCTAAGGTTGGGCAAGCGATAAGATCGGGCACTTCGGTTGGTGTATCACGTTTTGCTATGCGTGGCCAGGGGGAGTACATCCATGAGGCTTTGTTTTATGACTTGGGACCGGGTCGAGAGGCCAGGTGTAGCCGGGGGGGTCATCAGAAGAGGGGAAGGGTGTTCCTGGGAAGAATGCAGGGGGTGTCGGTTAGGCAGGGGTGTCATTTTTAGAGCAGGGTCGCGCAGAGGGAGAGGGTTTTATGGCCTATGCATGAGAGACCGGGGGCTGTTGGGGATGCTTGCGAGGCTGGGGAGTGAGGGGGAGAGAGAGAGACGCTGGCTATCGGGAGTGGGCAGAGAGGCCTTGGTGCCTCAAATGGCTGTCGTATACGTGCGTGCATGGGCCTGTACTGGCGAGATGATGCGGGCAATGCTTCGCGGTATTCGTTCTGCTTACAGCGAGGGGTATGGTGAACACAAATGAACGCCGCTTATGTACATATACATTGTCATTTTCCACAGTCGCCGCTTTTTAACATAAGTTACTTCATTTCCGTGTTTATCATAACTGACGGGGTGTACATATAGCCATGGGTGGTCAATGAAATAGCGTTTGTTAATACTGGCGGATTGCATATAACTATGTGCAGTTGATGCGATAGACGAGGTGCAATACAGATGAATTTACATTTGTCGTGTTATGTACACATTATGGAACAATGTTCTGACTCTTTCTCCGGCGGCATCAATGTACAGTTAAAGTGACCGATGAAACATTTTTAAAGCAATACAAAGTGGTTGAGGGAGGAATTCAGTTCAAAACAAGCAATTTAGTCCAGGGGGGGGGGTAGAAAGTCCAGAAAGGGGAGGGGGGGGTCTTCGCCACAGTGTCTTTTTAGCAGCGAGCCATCACTGGTTAGTTCTAGTAGTTCGTTTTCTTCCGTTGGCGCTGTTGAGCACCGGCGGTGGAGCTATAGGTCCAGCTCGGATCCATCCTTACACGTCGCAGTGTGCGATCTGTCCTCTGCTGTTAGACCACAGTCCTGTTTCCTAACTAATCTTTTTAAGGGTACCTCATGCTGGGCACCTGCATTTCTTTCTCCTTTCGTGGCAAACCCTATTCTACCTAAATGCTGTTCTTCTTCTCAGAGTCAAAATCCATGTGAAAGAAAAGGGGGGGTTGTCGGATAATCGAGGGAAGAGAGGGCGGAGCGGGATCAGATCTTTGAGACAAACCAAGGGAGCAAAGGATAACGAGCAGGCAGGCCCATCAATCGGGCTCAAAGGGGCGGGGACTTCTGGCACGCGTGGGTCAGCAAGCAGAGGGCTTCAAGGCAGCCCTCCATCCTTTCATTTTCCGTGTTCGAGAGTGGTGCCTCGTCCCGCGTCTCGTTGCTCTGCGGCTCCACCTTTGGTCGAGGTCACATGTGCTTCATGATCTGCAGCTAGGCTGTGCGTCACGTCCGGCCCCTCTCCTCCGGTGATTGTGTATCTTTGAATGGGTACAAAACAAGCTTTAGAGAACTGGCAGGAGAAGACATTTATACATTTCAATTCCGCCCCCAATCTCAAGTAGCTGGGGATATGTTCATCGGTCACGGTCAGAAGTTATCACTATGGAGTATGTATGTGGACATTTCTACTTAGGTTGTACCAAGTCTATTTGGCGTTCATTCATGGCGTATATGGAGAGAAGTCAGACTCCTATCAACTGCGTATTTCCATCAACCTCGAAATCGGATCCTACGGTAGAGACTCGTCTTTCTAACCCAAGCCCTGGCAATCTTCTATCATTATGAGAGAGGGACAGAGGCTAAACATTCTTTTCTCGGGGAGCAACGGTTAATCAGGGTCATCGGTTATACTTCGGGATATGGAGCTGGGGTCAATCGGGAGAAACGAGGACACTTTGGACATCCGTACTTGGGTGCAGAGAAGTGGGGCAATCTGGGCATTGGGGATTGCGTTTCTAACAAACTGAGAACAGAAGGCCACTGACATATAGTCCCCCTATGAAAAAGGCCAGATTAGGGGACATCAGTCGTCTTACCTGTCCTTTCCTTCTTAGCCAATTCAAATTCCATCATTTTACAGAAAGGAGAGGTAGTAATATGGCAAATTACAATTGTTTTAGTTTCTGTCAATTTTGCCGAACACCTTTGTGTTCAGAAAAACCAATTCAGCTTGTGCCGGCGGGGCACAACGTTACCACACAAAGGAAGAGGGAACAGGGGGACCCTCAGAGAGAGAGAGTCGTCCGCATTTTAAACGAACTATTCGGTACACGTACGACATGGAGAGAGAGAGAAAGAGAGAGAGAGAAACGTGTACAATAATAGGCCATTTAGTGCGCACACAACACAGAACAACAGGGGCAAGTTATATAGAAACACAGACTGAGGGACGACGTAGATCCATACATTACGTACACATGAATTCAGGCGGGGGGGGGTAGTACATGCATTATATACAAGAATCCAAGACAAAACATAGAACAGTACTTGGCCAAAAACATTTCTTCCTGCATGCTGCGCATCCTTAGTATCCTACTTAATTCATCTGGCTGCCTTTGCTGGTGGCCTCGGTTGCAAATACTTACGCCTTTGTCAATTGTTCGGGAACTAACCTGGTTGGGCTAATACTCACGGTGGGATCTTCGAATCATTTTTAGCGAATGGGTATCCAGGCTGAGGCAACGGAGGGTGTCAGTCGGGAGAACAATGGGGCAGCTTTGAGTTTCATATCTATGAGGGTGCAAGAGGGAGGTGGTAAATTTAAACATTGACAATTTTCCTAGTCTTCCAGGAGGAGTGTACTCGGGTAAACCTCACCCCGGGATATTCCTGAACCTTTCTCTATTTAGTTATCGTATGAATTTACTCATGGGTGCACGTCATTCTTGGTTGCATTATTTGGGATGCCGGTTGGAGTCATATTCTGTCATACTGCAATAACCCGTCAAGTTTCTGCTTCAGGCCACCCTCCCAGTCGCTGGGTTCAGAGAGAGAGAGACAGTCGTTTCTAAGTAAGGGAGTGCTATATCTTTGTTTGTTCGTCGTGTATAGGCACCATGTTCAGACCCCTTTTCCCCATTCCATCGGCCGTTCGATCATCACTTAAGTAATACATAAAACATTTCCCTTATCAATTCAAACGTGTGCAACGCGTATTCAGTCGAGCTATACACATCGGGGCATACACGTGTGCATTCACATCACACAAATTCGTCACGTTCTCTGGGGCAGTCCCCATAGACAATATACAATTTTTCCGTGCGGAGCCATGGCGTGTTGCTTAGGTCTTCTCCATACTTTGGTCGGCGTTCCGATGGGTCCTGCAGAAAGAAGGGAAAAAGAAGGGGTGGGGGCAGCGTTTTAAAACACATCAGCGCGCTTAAACCCGAAGATGCTCTTACTTACCACATACTCGACCTATTTCCGCGGGATGCAATCCCTTTCATCTCGGCGTTTAAGCCCAGAGGGACCGGTAGTGCGGGAGAGATAATCTTTGATGGACTGTGTATTGCATAGATCGCCCAAGTGTGGTATTACGGATCGTGTGTAGGGAAGGGTCAAAACAAAGGGCAGTCAGTGTAAAGTGGGGGGTGAACTCGTGCTCTCCTTCGAGGAGGAGGGATGGTCTACAGTGGTACAGGGTCGTTTTTGTTCACTAGGCACGGAGACTAGAGGGGCTAGGTGGCATTCCTTCGGAGTGGCTTAGGGGCATCTGAAACAACTTCCCTGATACATGTGGCACATAAGGTAAAGGCTAAATACCGGGACCTTTATCGATTGCTTTACGTTGCACAAAAATAAAAATATATAATAAAAAACATATACACAACAAACCTGGACCATTCACATTTGCGATATTTCTGTGTACTCTGCTTTTTAACCTTCAAGTAATCGAGTGGCTTCATTTCACCTGTATTTTACTTATCGGAAACAGTGGCCATTTATTCGAAACTTACCAATCTAAGCGCTGCAACTATGTTTGCTTTTCACAAAACCTTTATTTAAAAATGTTGGCGCACAAATACGGGTCTACAACCACGTGGGCCAGCCACGGAGCAGACTGGAACTGTACATGAGGGGATATTTATTTGAACGGAGTCGGTGACCGTTGATTTCATAAAGGTGCGACAAGTGCAATAAAATCATATCGAAAATTCATTGTGGGTAAGTACCATAAGTGTCGAAACTTCGACCTTTCAATAATACGGCAATCAATGACGCGTCAGAACTTAATATCAATTCATCGTCCAAGTGTTCAATCAGTATTCATCCCCTCCCTCCACGTGCTTTAAAAAAACTGCATTCATATCTCATGATATCAAGGCTGAGCAACCGGAACACAACAGGGAGTTGCGAGTTTCATTTGTACCGGCGCCATTTTGGGTGAGGTCAGGCAGGTCCAAGTATAGTCAAAATGTCTCCACCAACTCGTGGTTGGACCAGAGCCTCTTTCGGCAGTCCAAAAGTTTCGTTAAAGGGCACAGAAGGGACCGGCGATATGAACCATCAGTCAAAGGGGGGAGGGAGGCAACAATCTTTCCTACTGGGTCATACTGGTGTTCCACCGGAACTGATCAAATTGGGAGTCGGCAGAATTTCGGTCATTCAAACTGAGGCTGGCGCCAGCATGAGAGCGCCAACGTCTCGTGGCTACGTCTTGGTCGTTCCGTGGGCAATCATGGCAGTCATTCTCCATCGGGTCCCGCGGGTGTCGGGGGCCCCTGCGGCTCTCATAGAATCTTCAAAGCTGAGGAGAACGCCTCTGGACGGGGGTGTTCATTTTCTTAGCTGGCAAGCGACCTGGCCATCTTTGCACGCCGGGTCCAAACTTGCAGAGTCGACCGCCATTTTACGAGTTCTGCGGCAACCGGCAGTCGTTGGATCGCAAGGGCAGATGGACTCCAGCCTGTCGGGCGTGGTGTTGCACCGCAACAGTGGACGAACCCTTGTCGGGTGAGTGGAGCGTTGGGGGTGCAGCTGAGGGGCCTCCACCTGGGGAGGTGGGAGAGGCTCGTCCGCGCCGCCTCTCCCTCCCAGTGCACCCCACGCCGTCTCCCGGCGCTGACTTTCGTGATGGCCGGACCAGGTGATGAGAGAGGGGGGGGGTCGGAGGCATAAGCAAGACATCCCCCCCCCCCGTGGCCTGCAAGGCGTCAGAAGAAGAGGATGGGAATACCAGTACATTCCGGGCCATCCACTCCACGACTTCTCTCCGGCCGATGGCATTCGTGATGGCCGGACCAGACAATGAAAGAGGGGGGGGGGCTCGGAGGCATAAGCAAGACATCCCCCCCCCCCGTGGCCTGCAAGGCGCTAGAAGAAGAGGATGGGAAGACCAGTACATCCCGGGCCATCCACCCCGTCTCCTCTCCGGCCGATGGCGGCCAGCCGGGCCCCGCCCTGCACGTGTCGAGGCCTCGTCTTCCGGATGGGCGTGACCGTGGACCTGTTGCACTTCGGGAGCTTCCAGAATGGGGGTAGGTATCTGCTGACTTGTATCTGTCTTATGTTACCGTTATTGGGCGTGGCGGGCGGTGGGACAGACATGTTTGGAGCAGTGAGGGGCGGCGGAGCCTAGCTACCTCGTGGCTGCCGTGATGTCAAGCTTGGCTTCTCTCACCACTTCCATGTTTCTTATTGCGGGCTATTTCTAACGTTTCTTGTTTCTAGCGAAGTCAAAAAAAACTCATCAGTGGCCTACTGATTTTGCTCGATTTCTTTTTCCTTCCTTTTCTAGTGCGTTTCGTGCTAAAGTTTCTGTTAACAGGATACGGTGATCGCTTCGTATTTTAAGTAGGTCCTTTTTATTAGGGGCGCCCTCCGGTTGAGCCAGATGATCTACCTCTTATAAATGGTCCGGGTGGAACTGGTTTATCAATCAGTGGGGAGTGGATAGGCATGACAGATTACAACGGGGGACAAAGGTCCGAATTACCTACCCTTCACTACTTGCAAAGACTAGACAGAATATTTCTATTCCACGTTATTTGCAAACAGAGAATACCTCAAAAGAACTATTCCTTGAACAATAAATGTCCAGACAATCAATCAATCAGTGGGGAGAAAAACAGGCATGACAGATTACAACGGGGACAAAAGTCTGCATTACCTATCCTTCGCTATCTGCAAAGGGAGACAGAATATTCCTATTCTTCTCTGTTTGTAGACAGGGAATATCTCAAAAGAGCGATAATCGATAAAAATCGATAACAAACATTCAGTGGGGAAAAAGATAGGCATGACGGATTACAATGGGGACAAAAGTCTGCATTACCTACCCTTTACTATCTGCAAAGGGAGACAGAATATTCCTATTCTTCCCCGTTTGCAGACAGCGAATGTCTCAAAGAGCAACAGAGCAACCAATCAATCAGTGGGGAGAAAAAAATAGGCATGACGGATTACAACGGGGGACAAAAGTCCGCATTACCTATCCTTCACTATTTGCAAAGAGAGAGGAACGTTCCTATTCGTCGCTGTTTGCAAACAGAGAATATCTCAAAGAGAACCAATACTTCAAGTAGCGACCAAGGCTAAATGAACCAATCAATGAACAATACCAGTATTTAAATACCGATTCCTAAACAATCAATCAGACGTAAAGACGTCCTACTTAACCTTACCCGGACCGGACCGTGTGGACAGTTCTTCGCCTTCCCTTTCCAGCGCCCGATCGTTCTCTTACTCCATGTTTTTACCGCAGCATTCCTGTGGGCTCCCAGTCAGGACAGTAGGTCACTTGAGAGAGGTCCGTTCGGAATCGGTGAAGTTCATTCAATCGGCAGCCGGACGAGGGCCCTCTCAAGGCAGGTATACTCCAATCGTTCAGATGTTCACCCCATCGTCTGGACCTCTCTTACCGGACCTTATGTCGCTGATGGGCCCCGCGTTGGGACGCCAATTGAGGAAAAGCAGCCCAATTTACAACCGATGCCCAGGCTGCTGGCACACGACGCCTCTTAGTTCCCATTTTTACCAGTTACCAAATAAAGAGACGGGCGCTGGGAGCGGGAGTGCAAGAACAGAGTTTTATTTCTCATGAGGAGAGCCTGTCATTTCGGACATACGCACAATGTCTTCAAGAGGTGCTCTAACAAGTTTCTCTGAGGCTTTGTCTTTTATACACAGGTTTATGATGCACAAACATTCCTTATTGCAATAAAGAAACTTTGAAGTACGAAAAGGAATGTTTGGAATCCCAGCTTCAGGCCTATTCCCACATCAGTCGCTCGGATGTCGTTTCCCTTCCCAAATGTAACATGTCATTGTAATCTTACAGCCGGACATTCCAACAGGACACGAGGGCAAGAGGGGGGGGTGGTCAGATCTAAGGTTGGGCAAGCGATAAGATCGGGCACTTCGGTTGGTGTATCACGTTTTGCTATGCGGGGCCAGGGGGAGTACATCCATGAGGCTTTGTTTTATGACTTGGGACCGGGTCGAGAGGCCAGGTGTAGCCGGGGGGGTCATCAGAAGAGGGGAAGGGTGTTCCTGGGAAGAATGCAGGGGGTGTCGGTTAGGCAGGGGTGTCATTTTTAGAGCGGGGTCGCGCAGAGGGAGAGGGTTTTATGGCCTATGCATGAGAGACCGGGGGCTGTCGGGGATGCTTGCGAGGCTGGGGAGTGAGGGGGAGAGAGAGAGACGCTGGCTATCGGGAGTGGGCAGAGAGGCCTTGGTGCCTAAAATGGCTGTCGTATACGTGCGTGCATGGGCCTGTACTGGCGAGATGATGCGGGCAATGCTTTGCGGTATTCGTTCTGCTTACAGCGAGGGTATGGTGAACACAAATGAACGCCGCTTATGTACATATACATTGTCATTTTCCACACTAAGGCTTCTCCTGGTTTGGAGGCTGCTTAGTCTTTCTTTGTGGGTAGAGGTCTGGGTTTTGGCCGAGTCCCTCTTCTGTGTCGCGATTATGTTGTATGTGCGGAACCTTGCTGGTTCTCTTATGCTTCTGGTTCTTGTTTTTGATTTTGCCCCTGCCAGCGCGTGCTTTGCCTCGTTCGCTACCGTGCGGTCTGGGGTAGTATTGTCCTACTTGGAGTTGGGCTAGTTGCTACGTGGTGCTGTGCCTCTTGTTCATTGACTTTCTGTATTTGAGTCTGTTGCACCGAGTTATACCGTATCGTACCGTAATCTTGGTTGGTCGTGCTTAGATACCTTTGTGCTGTGTCCTGTGTTTGCTTGCAGCTGACCTGTGTTCTTCCGCGCCTTCAACAGCGGTTCGGACCCTCCAGTTTAGAACTCCGTTTCACTTCCCCTCTTGTGTGGCCTGAAGTCGCTCACCGTGGTTGAGGCCTTGCCTATGCTCTCACTTCGCTAGTTTCCTTTGGCTCGCTATAGTTGAGGTTACATCTGTGGCAAGTTGGTGTGTTTCCGTTTGTTTTTGTCACCTCTGCGGTACTCCCGCCTGTCCGCTGCCTCGCTAGCACGCTTTCTGACCGGTATGTAATTTCGTCGCCACCTGTGAGGCCGCCTGCAGCGGTCACCGCTCATTCAGGGCGTTTAGCGATTGCCGCACTGCCCCTGTGTCGCATATGTATATATATTTCCTTTTGCCACCCCCTGAGGCGCTCTCACTGCTTTCTCGCGGCCTTGATTGCGGTCGATGTGCGGTTTGCGGTGACGTGCCTCGGTTGTTTCCGCCGCTGCAATAGCGCTTCCTCAACAGGCGCGCGTGTGTGGGTCAGTCTCCCGATTCCCGCTGCTCTCCGCGGTACCTGCAGCGTGTAGCGTTTTGCGTTGGTGCAGCATTGCTGCCGTGCAAGCTCAACGTATCTGCTACCCACTTCCTGCTTCTTTGTTTTGCTCCCTGATGGCTCCTTCCGGGGGATGGCGGCTGCAAAATGGCGGCGTCCTGTGTGAGGAGCAGTTTCGCTTTCGTTTCGTTACTGCCGCCAGCGCGATCTACCTGGCTGCTTCTCTCCCCCCATGGTAGATGTTGTTCGGCTTAAAGTGGTCTTGGCCTCTTTCGCTGTTATATTAGTGCTTCTCCCTGAGAGTTGTCTCCTGTGACTCCCTTCGCCGCGTTGGCTCTGGCGGGAGGTATGGTTCCTATTCGGCATAAGCGTCAGCTGCGGGGGGTATAGTTCCGATTCGGCTTAGGCGTTAGCTGCTATGTTCTATTATGCCTGCATGCGTGGGCTCTGCGGATGTGCTGCGCGATTGGTTTTGTTGCAAGCTCACCTCATTCCCTTCCGTTGCCTGCAGCTAAGCCTCTCGCCTCGGGCGTTGGGGCGCCATTTTGTCTCTCATCTCTGTCTCCCTCTGGAGGATTAAACGGCTCGTAACACTGCTTTGGCGGATTCCCCCTTGGTTTTCCCCCGCTCTGCTTGTTGCCTGTGCGTTCCGACGTTGGGAGTTGTCTCCTTTTGTTTGTTTCTGTTCCGTTTGGCTGGTGAAATTCGCCGTTGTTGGCCTCGGGACTGCGGAGCTGACGGACTCAGACGACCGTCCTCATTGCCGTCCAAGCCAAGCCCCTCGGAGGCACTGCTTTCTCACTACAAGCCGCCAAGCTCTCGAACTCACTAACAGCCAACATTAGAAGCACCCAGGAGCATAAACGCTTCTGAAGATAGTCGAAAACTTGGCTGTTTCCTAGATAACTGCACCAATTGCCTTCTGGTAAAAGAGCCCAGAAAAAGAATACACCCTCAAGGCAATCCTCAGCTTACAACATACCAATTGCAAAAAAGTTAACCAGCAAATTGCTTTCATCATTCAGATAAGCAAAAAAAAGGCTAACCTATGGGTGTATAGTTATGTATTCTATATATACCAGTTATGGCTCTACATAATACTAAACCATAATATGTAGCGGTCAGCATCAAACAGTAACTTACACCTCTTAAAGTCAGATAAGACATATCTGCAATGAGGGTTGTCCATCACCAGCACTGTGTAGCCAAACATCACCAAATGAACAGGCATGGAATAACTGAAGTGCTCTGTCACATGTTATTGGACAATTTGAAGGACTTTAATGTAGTTCATTCAACCGAGGTCCCAAATATCTACACAATCTGACTGCTTCTTTACATTTTACAAAGACACCCAGATATCGGTTGATAATAAAATATCCATCCCTGGCGCTGCTGGGTTACTCCAAAACACTACTGGTGGCCCTGAGGCGACTGGCGGATATAGCCTTGCTGACCGCTAAACGTATAGTTGCTATATGCTGGATGAGGGGGCCACTACCAACCAAGAAAAGGTGGACGTCAGACTTGCTGTACTGCTGTACACAGTCGGAGACATACAGCGAATTGCTTTCTCCGAAAAATCGACCCAAGAACTTCTGGGGGCTGTACAGGACCTATCTGAGCGCCAGAGACAGTGACGACACTGTACCTGATCTAGAGGGGGAGGAGATAGGCGAGGTACAGGATGAGGATGTCGAGTACCCGGGGAGTGAGGATTTGTACACTTAAGCACAATGCGGGCTGGGGGTAGAGGCCTTGTCCTCAAGGACTTCCTAACATAACGGACGGTCTAAGCGGGTGTAAGGTATGAGGCACCAAGGGTGGGAAGGTAGCGGGATGACGATCTGGGGTTGCTCTTCCACACATTGGGCAATATTAACAAATAGGCGGAGGACACGGGGTCAGCCTCATGACGGTCACAGGCAGCACGTAGACATGTAGCACTAATTGGGTAGGCAGGCACACATTGGGGTAGGATAGAGTTTGTTGGGGCGGGGAGGGTGGGTTAGGGGATAGGAGTTAAGGCCAGTTACAAGGAGGACACTACTTTTGGCCTATAGACCTGTGGGGTTCGAACGTACTATGACACTTTCAGCAGAGTGGTACAGTGGAGTCCTATGCTGACGCATACAGAACAGCGAAACCTTGATTGATTGCTGAGGAAACTCTGTATGCATGTCAATACTTCTTTGCTGCCGCCAGGCCCCAGGGATGCTGGCATGAAGGGTGTGTGCGATATATTAAGATCTTAAGGATGTGATGCGTTGCGCTGCTGCCGGCCCCCGGGTTGTAGGCTATAAGAGCTGTGTAAAAATTGGATGTGCAATAAAGTACAAAGTTAATTAATAAAAAAATAAATATATATCCATCCCAACAGATCTCTGCACTTCTCTGTTCCTCCAACCATGCCAGCTCAGGTACTTGGTTATACACAAAATCGACAACTCAGTGAAGTAACCAGCTTTTTTTAGGGATGCAGACATGTAGGGCTACATTTTGTTTTAAACTTTATAGTCAGTGTTCGAGTAAATTACATGTGTAAATTACTCACAAGTGTAAGTTACCTTTGTGAATAGCCCCAGATGAGTTTAGGGGGTGACTGACTCACCGCTGCCCCATAAGGATCTTGCCAACCAGGCAACACGGCACAACATAATCAAAGAGCTGGAGCGGCACAGGATGCAGCAGGACCATGAGGTGCATGGGTAGAGCTGTGTGCACTTTCTTGCAAAGGTATAGGCGGGGGGGACTTCAAATCGGGATGGCGGTGTATTGGTATCTGTGCTGAAGTCCTAGTGCATCAGTTGAAGGAGGTACTGAATGTCAGTAGCAATTAGCAACGTACATTGGCGAGCTGTTGAGTTATCCACAGCGGATGTACGACGGTACAACGCGTGGTATTACCACGCGTACCGTTACAACGCGTCTTTTACAACGCAAGTCGTTACCACGACTTGCGCTGTAGGGATGCTGGATTTAGGAATAGGTAAATTTACTATTCCAAAACCAGCCTACGTACAGTAGGGAAGGTGTTGGAATCGTAAATCTACTATTCCTTATCTTAGAGCGCCCTCCAGCGCAAGTCGTGGTTACGACTTGCGTTGTAAAAGACACGTCGTAACAGTACTGCGGGGTAACATCCGCGTTGTAAAGGATGTTCCCCATCCACTGCAGAGCAGTATTGACGGAAATAAATGTATAGGGTTGGCAGAGCTGCTGTAGGTCCCACTGACAGAACATTAAGGGCGCTACAGATGTGGATCGAGGTGCAATGACAGAGCGGCATGTGCTGGTTCCAGTACTCAAGGGTGGGAGCGGGGTGGCCAAGTAAGATTGGCTCCACTGTCAGAGTTGTGTAGAGTCCCACAGGTCCAATAGCAGTCATGGCTGCATGCAAGGATTGTGCTCATTGGCTTAACAGTGTGCAGTCTCAGCAGTGGGTAGCAATGGTTGCAGAAGGCAAGGAATGAGGTGCTTTGGCTGAGCTGGGGGGAGTACCAGCATTCGGGTAGCAGTGGTTGCTGTAGGCAGGGACTGAGGTGCACTGGCTGAGCTCTGTGGAACGCCAGCAGCGGCTGATTCAACACTAGAACAGCAGTGCTCGCTGTTGGCCAGAACTGAGGCGCATTGTCAGAGCTGAGAGGAGTCCCAGCACTGGGAGATCATTGGTTGCTGTAAATTTGGATTTGAGCTCATTGGCTAAGTCAGTGGGTCTCAGAGGATGGGACTGAGGTGCGTTGCGTGGAGTCCCCGTACTTGAAAACAGTTTTTTATTCGAGGCGAGGACGGAGATGCATTCGATGAGCTGTGTGGGTCCGAGGGCGTCTAGCAGTAGTTGCTCTAGGGTGGGCTGAGGTGAACTGGCCGAGTTATAAGAATTTTTAGCCCTGTTTGAAATGCTGTAGAGAGCTGTGGACAGCCTCAGGTCTGGAATTCGTGGCGGGTTGCAAGGCACGGGTGAATTAGGGGTGTACTGCTTACTGGTGCCTGCTGTTTAAACAGCTACAAAGGGTCAATGTGACCCCACAGGTCCAGAGCGATAGCAGGTTCCTAGCTTTCCAGGCAGCTTGCAGTGATATCTTTCGAGGGCAGAGAAACCTCCCGTGCCAGCACTGCTTTATAAGGCAGCAGCCGGCGCCATCCCTTATACAGTTATGCTTTCGCATGTTCCCCTGGAGCTGCTTGCGCAGGGCACTGAGTCACCCCCTTAAACCTCTCACTCTAACAAGCCCCCTCGACACACCACGGATCCAAGGAGCAGGAATTCAGGCCTTGGCTGCGGCCCACCGGAGTCCCCGAGTTACTCCCTTCTCTGCATCCTTTCCCCACAGCCCTATATAGTCATGATTGATGCCTGATCCAGCTGGGTCTGCACCGGTGCCGCGCTGCCTCGCGCTGCGCTGCCTCGTGCCACTCTGGGTGGTCTAGATTAGAAGACATAGAGCAACATGCAGCGGGCACCATACCAGCCACATACACACACAGGGAAGCCATCATAACCTGCACGAAGACAAGCTGAACAACGAACCGAGTTTGCCAGGTGTACCTATGATGGCAGAGGCAGCTGTTTAACTGCGGCCTAATTCAGGTGAAGATGCTTGGCTGCAATCCCAGATTAGTTTCCCATGTAATACTCTAATTCACTGAGGTAAAAACATGGATAAATGGATTGCCTTTATTTGCACTTGCTCACTCCCACAAAAATAACATGACTCATGGAAACGCCAGACTTAAAAAATAAATGATCTTAAGCTATTTTACGAAAACTTAGGAACCCCCCCCGTGGTTTCTTGACTTTGACTGAGTACTTGCAACTTTTATGAATGAACCGAAAATGTACCTACTCGAAAATTATGCGGCATAATGAGGCACATTTTGTGTTCGCATTACTTAATTATTTTGATTTTCCACTTATTAACAGTGGGCATAGGTTTCACTTCTTTAGTAACAGTTAACCCCCCAAATATAGAAAAAGCAACAGAAAGGGTACCAGGAAAACTCAGTGAAGGGTCTGCTACTGCACAGAAGCAGGTATTGCCTCACATGTTTTTACTAACTCTTGATCCATTCATGCTAGAAACATGTTTTTTGTTCAAATAAGTAGATTCTGCAGCTGATGATGGATAATGCAGTAAACGTAGCAAATTCATAACCATGCGAAAAAAACGACATGTAGAACAAATCACTTGATTCCAGCATTGCCAAAAAATATATGCAATTTATTTGTCTAATGTACACTCATCTTTCCCCAGCTAAAGACAATGGTGTTTAGTTTGAAGACTCGTCACTTCCTTTGGTGCTGTTCACTGACTCGTTTGCACTGATTTGGTGGCTTCAGCCCAGGATACAATGGTGACCGCCACTAAACCCGTCGTTACAAAAAGCATTTCTTGGACTATGCAGTGGTAGGTGCCAATAGTTAGTCCCACTAGGTGAATCTGGGATGGGAAGGGTTTGGGCACTACATTCTTCTCTGAAAGTGGACATTCTAAGACAGGAGCAGGCCTGTGTGACATCTGTGTACAGGCAGGATATTTTAGCTTCTAGGGAGCGCCACATGCTGTTCTTGAGTTAGTGCTTCTTTGTTGGAAGATGACCATTCCCTTTTTTGTTGCTGAATGCTAATGTTACAGCCCTCAAGGACGTGTGTCTTGATACAGATTGCTTTTAGGACTTGTCGAGAGCCAGCTTTACCTGTCTATTGTCAAAATGCCTGAATCATACTAGAAATGCATTTCCTTACTCTTCTTGTGCAGTTGTTCCTCCCCTGGAGCATAACTTCTTTGCCATCCTTTTGACTGGATGATGTGTATCCTTCCATTTCTCACATTCACCCTCAAACACCTGACCCGAAGTCTGAGTGTTGCTTCCCAACCCTCCCAGCTTGTTTGTAAAGCAAAATGTATATTTTTGGCAGCATATGATAATAGAGAAGACTTTAGGAGTAGGTTGTAGGTCTCGCCTAACGCAGCGCATGCGCTGTCCTAAGAGAGGGCTCTTGGAATCACTTCAGACTTTCAGGAGCCTTCTCCGTGTGGTTCTGCCTCCTCCCCCACAACCCATTGGCCTTTGCGTGTGGCTTTCAATAATGAAAGCTCTGCAAATGGCCAAAGACGGGTGCATGTCTCGCCTTCTCTCTAATCTTTCACTCCCATGGCCTAGGAGTCTCGGGAGCGCACAGTGGCGCGCATTGTACCAGCTGCATTCATCCTTGATCGTTATCTTGGCTTTCTCCCCGTGCCCATTTGCAAGGTAGAAAATGAGTGCCTCGTCACTCGAAGGCTCCTCTTGTGTTGTTGTCTTTTAATCTTCGGGTCTGCAACCCGATACTCTCTGCCCCTTCTATGTTTGAAGATTGCTGTTCCACCTAAAAATGCTCAAATGTAAATCAATGCAGTGCTGATTTTACAAGCGACATGCTTGGTTATTTGCAGCTTCAAAATGCCGAATTCACACATCCATCTATCTATCCATGCACTCATTCGTTTATGTACTCCATACACATCTCAATTCATGAGTTGTTATCCTGACCCTTCCTTCCACCCACTTTTTCGCTGTCCCTTTATTCATCGATTCATTCACCAGGCACTTGTTCATACAGCGCTCCTGCCTTTCAACACCAGTACAGACTCTCTGTAGGTATCGCTGTTTGTAAACTTTTACACTACTCCCCTCACCCTCACGTGCCAGCCGGAGTGATGGGCGGGAGGTGAATGAAGTTTTCGGAGGGAAAGGTCACCCCTTATGCCCCACGTTATAAGGGTTATAGATCTCTGCATGCTAACCAGGAGGCTCAGAAGGGCTCACATGCACCAGAGCTCGTAAAAGCTCTCCCCAGACAGGGCTGGGGTGCAGACACTGGCACCCCACGGAGGGTGAACACAACCCGTGTAAAAGAGGAAAGAGCACCCTGAGGCCTGGCAACAGAAGCCGGCTGCAGCCAAGTGCAAAGCTGAGGCCTCACTGCCCTGCACCCGGAGGGAGGGGCAGGGTGGGGTGAGGTGAGGTCCTAGCAAGTTTAATACCGGGGCAGGTGATCGTACTGAAATAACAGTCTCTGTAGCACACTCCACAGACCAGCGTGTCCTCAGGCACTCAAGCAGAAAGTAAAAGAGAACTTACTTTATCGACCTCAAGCCAGCCAAGCCAGCCCTCCCATGATCTGTTTTGCCTACTCACCTGCCTTAAGTAATGCCTTAAATTTGGTAGATGAAAGGCCGAGTCAGCCCCGTCAGACTTTGGACCTGTATTATCCACTCACCTACCTTAGGCAATACCATAAAGTTGGTAGATGAAATGCCGAGTCAGCTCTGCCATAATATGGATCTGTATTACCCACTCATCTGCCTTACGCAATACCTTATTATTAGTAGACGAAAGGCCGAATCAGCCCTGCCATAATTTGGATCTGCATTGCCCACTCACCTGCCTTAAGCAATACGTTAAAGTTGGAAGATAAAAGGCTGAGTCAACCCTGGCATGATCTGTATTGCTTACTCACCTGCGCTACATAATGATCATGCCTTCACATTGGTAGAAAATAGGCTGAGTCAGCACTACCATACTTTGCATCTGTGTTGTCCACTCATCTGCCTTATTTGATGCCTTAAAGTTTGTAGATGAATGGCCGAGTCAGCCCTGACATAATTTGAATCTGTATTGTCCACTCACCTGCCTTACATGAAGCCTTAAAGTTAGGAGATGAAAGGCTGTGTCATCCCTGCCATGATCAGTATTACCTTCCCACCTGCGTTACGTGATGCCTCAAAGTTGGTAGATGAAAGTCCGATTCAGCCCTGTTATACTTTGGATGTGCATTGCCCACTCACCTGCCATATGCGATACATTAAAGTTGGAAGATAAAAGGCTGAGTCAACCCTGCCATTATCTGTAATCCCTTCTCACCTGTGCTACTTGATGCCTTCACGTTAGTAGATGAAAGGCTAAGTCAGCCCTATCATACTTTGCATCTGTATTGTTCACTCAGCTGCCTTACACTATACCTTGAAGTTGGGAGATGAAAGGACGAGTCAGGCTCGGCATAACTTAGATCTGTATTTCCCAATCACCTGCCTTGCATGATGCCTTAAAGTTGGTAGATGAAAGGCTGAGTCAGCCCTGCCATGATTTGATTGCCCATTCACCTGATTTCAAGTTGGTAGATGAAAGGCTGAGTCAGCCCTGCCATGATGTGTATTGCCTTCTATCCTGCCTTACATAATGTCTTAAATTTGGTAGATGAAAGGCCGAGTCAGCCCTGTCATGCTTTGAATCTGTATTGCCCATTCACCTGCCTTCAAGTTGGTAGATACATTAATATTGGTAGATGAAAAGCCGAATCAGCCCTGCCATAACTTGGATCTGCATTACCCACTCACCTGCCTTACGCAATACCTTAAAGTTGGAAGATAAAAGTCTGAGTCAACCCTGCCATGATCTGTATTGCCTTCGTACCTGCGCTACGTGATGCCTTCACGTTAGTAGATGAACTACAGAGACAGCTCTACCATACTTTGCATCTGTATTGTCCACTTCGTTGCCTTACACAATACCTTAAAGTTGGTTGATGAAAGGCCGAATCAGCCCTGCCATACTTTGAATCTGTGTTGCTCACTCACCTGCCTTACTTGATGCCTTAAAGTTGGTAGATAAAAGACTGAGTCAGTCCTGCTATGCTTTGCATCTGTATTGTCCACTCAGCTGCCTTACACAATACCTTAAAGTTGGTTGATGGAAGGCCGAGTCAGCCCTGCCATACTTTGAATCTGTGTTGCTCACTCACCTGCCTTACGTGATGCCTTAAAGTTGGTAGATAAAAGGCCGAGTCAGCCCTGCCATGCTTTGCATCTGTATTGTACACTCAGCTGCCTTACACAAAACCTGAAAGTTGGTTGATCAAAGGCCGAGTCAGCCCTGCCATACTTTGCATCTGTATTGTACACTCAGCTGCCTTAAACAAAACCTGAAAGTTGGTTGATCAAAGGCCGAGTCAGCCCTGCCATACTTTGAATCTGTGTTGCCCACTCACCTGCCTTACTTGATGCCTTAAAGTTGATAAACATCATGATGTCACCTCCAGAAAGACAGGAAAATATTGCCTGCACTGGTTGATAAATCACCTGCAGTAACTGTGCCTTTACTGGAAAGCCATCATTTGGGGTATAATGTGCCAATAACAGGAGCCCCCCTCCTGCTTTGCAGGAAAGGGGGCCCAGCTGAAGCGATGTCTCATATATTCCGGCGGACTCACCTTTCAACATCGCCCACTGGTAGAGCATTGTGTACACCCCTAGGGCTGCGTTCAGTTCTAGCAGCATCGATCCGGAGTACCGTGTCTAGACTTGGGACACTGGAATTATGCGGCAGGGGAGGACAAAATTATGCGGCAAGTCCAAGGTCAGGATGGGACTGAAAGTACGCTGGGGCACCACAACTGAAAAGGCCCCATTTAAAGCTAAAACAGTGGCCCCCTTTTGCACCTCGGGCAGTTTAAAATTGTAAGTACACACGGTACAGGTGTTTTGCATGGTTTAGGAGAATGAATGCAGGTGTGCTTGCTGCATGCGGTGTTTGTGGTAATATCAGGGAAATCAACAGTAAAAGTCGTTCCACCAGATTATCAAACAGGTCCAGAAACTGCCAAAAACGCACATATTCACTGACCTGTGGCCAGACTGTCTAATATGCCAGTCTGACCCTGGTAAGTGTTGACTCAACTATGCAGCAAGAAAAGGTAAATTATGAGGTGTAATGCACCACATTTTGTGAGCGTATTACTTTGTTAGTTTGTATTAATACTGTTTTAGCAAATGTTTCACCTTATTAGTACAACCTTAACCTTTAAATACAGCTATAGCTACTGAAAATTGACTGCTAACCTCCCTGAAGGACCTTCCACTGCCCAGCAGCACACATTGCTTTGTTTATGGTAACTTTCGATCTGGTTGAGCTAGATACAGAACATTGTTTTCTAAAAAATCTGCAAATTATGCAGCAGATGAAGGATGATGTGGCAAATATGGCAAAATCATAATTACATGAAAAACAGCAGGGAGGCACAATAGCACAATACCAGTGTCCTGGCCTAGTCATAGAGGCCTTGTCTGAAGTATTGTGCCCAGCACTGTGCACCGCATCCAGAGTATTGTGTCCAATTCTGACAATTTCATTTGTGAGTATTGTGTCTAGTCCTACAGGCCTTGTCTGAAGTATTGTGCTCAGCACTGTGCACCGCATCCAGAGTATTGTACCTAATTCTGACAGCATCAATCTGGAGTATTTGGCATTGTAAATGACAATGCCTTTTATTTATGTTATAAAAACGTAAACAAAAACAAAGAGGATTGTTATTTGCAATGTCAATAGCTGAAACTCGCGTAAATTCGAGACCTATTGCATTGCAAATGCTTGTTGTTTTATGTCTTGCATTCCACATACTATACAGAAGCACTTGACTTGGCACATAAACACTTTCATGGCACTAGGTAGGAGATGCTGCTGCAGTCACTCAGCTGCAGCAGTGGCTGGCATGGGTAAAAGCGGTGCGGCGGCGAGGCAGGTGGCGGCAGATTCGACAGACAACGGAATAGGTATAATTAAATAAACATCTTTCAGCTTCCCCCTGCCGCGCCCCGCCCCACTGCCCTACCGAGCTCACCTGTGCCACCCGCCACTGCTCAGCTGGAGTTTGAGGCAGAAGATGTACTTAGCGTAACTGAAAAAGAGATGGCGCTTCTAGGCCTATAAATCTGATCCCTGGACTACTGCAAAAGACGAAAAGGTTGGATCATTTGTTTCTGTTCTGAATTCAGTCAAGACTAAATTAGGCCTCGGAAAATGTTTTCCTTTAATTCTGATACTTCCTTATTCCTTTTTAAATTCTTAAAAATTGCTTTTCCTCCAACATATTGAAAGGTTTTTTTCGTTTACTTTTTTTAAGAGTGCTTCTCAAACAACATTCTCAAAGCCAGCAGCTGGGCACTCTCAGGTGTGACATATTGGCTTTGCCATTGGTTGTCTTTCCTTCTTATGCTTTATCATCTCAGGCGTTCTACAAGGCTGACTCAAGCACTGTCTTAAAGGCGATCGTGTTCCTTAGATGCTGACCAGTACACCAAAATAAAAATAGTTGTTACACCGGGGGGCATGTGATTTGCAAGCGGGAGGGGGTTGGGGAAGAAAAGCGAATGTGTATGTTATGATATTTTAACTGAGTTATGTGTAGAGCTGCCTTGCCATTAGCAGGCCTCAATGATTTTGTCACAGACCAGGATTCTTTGTGTTCTGTTGCAGGTTGTTTACTATTGTGGTTGGCGCTGTTGCGAGCTTGAGCATAATAACCAACTGTATGGAATATCTGAGCAGTGTTGTACAAGGGCCTAATGTTCTGTCTAAAGTGGTCTGTGGGTGTGACCTAGTGGGACTGTTACTGGCAAAGCGACTTTGAGATTTAGGTGCATCGTACACATCTCCTCGCCTAAATGCATCGCCAAGAAGTTTGCACTATTAGAGTGGTGTTAATTATCGTGTGTGCTGATGAGAACGTCACCAGCTGTGTTTACATGTTTGTGTGTCTAACTAATTATCTGAAAGCCTGTAAATATCTTAATGAGAACGTCTTACGTTGAAGGTCTCGGAGTCAATCATTAATTTATAACTTTTCCTATCTTGTGCGTTTTACCTGGGTAAACAGGTGATCCATCTGATGGGAACATTGGCACGTTCTTAAACATGCTCCTTTCTGTAGGGGTCGAAGTCCAGATTCATCATTACCTTTCAAACATCAGGCATCTGCAATGTGCTCATCGACTGGTTTGCAACGGGAATTTGCTAATCAACCTGTGTACTAATAGGCTGCATTGCAAACCGTTCATTGCAAGAGTGTCTGAAAATTAACTGCATAATGAATGTTATCTTGGAAGGTCGCAATGTGTGGACCCCGTGAGTGGATTCCGCTGAAGCAGACCCTTTAGTGCATTTGTTTTTAAAAATGGGAAACTTTTTATTAAGTAGTCATACCTATTAAAATCACTTGTGATACTTAAAAAAAACGATACAAAAGGGGATGATGGACGGAGCGTTTGAGCAAATCACACTCACCCCCAGTCAACTGATCTGGGTTTAATCCATCACCATTCTTTAGCCCACTCAGCCACCCCATTTCAGACATGGCTATATGCAAATCAGTCTGACCCTGTACCTCATGGGAACAGTCCAGCCCGCACTGTCAAGCCATGTCTTCCATGGACCGGAAACAAGCATCCTGGGACCGGTTTCGGATTCATAATCCTCATCAGCCAGGCTATCTTGAATCCAGTGGCCAAGTGAGCAAGGGACTCACGTCTGAGCATACCCTGCCACACTTAGGGCAAACAAAGCTCTACAAAAGGGGATGATGGACGGAGCTTTTGAGCAAATCAAACGTGAGTCCCTTGTTCACTTGGCCACTGGATTCAAGATAGCCTGGCTGATGAGGATTATGAATCCGAAACCGGTCCCAGGATGCTTGTTTCCGGTCCAGGGAAGACATGGCTTGGCAGTTCGGGCTGGACTGTTCCCATGAGGCACAGGGTCAGACTGATTTGCATATAGCCATGTCTGAACTGGGGTGGCTGAGTGAACTAAAGAATGGTGATGGATTAAACCCAGATCAGTTGACTGGGGGTGAGTGTTTGATTTGTTCAAACTCTCCGTCCATCATCCCCTTTTGTATCGCTTTGTTCACCCTAAGTGTGGCAGGGTATGCTCAGACGTGAGTCCCTTGTTCACTTGGCCACTGGATTCAAGATAGCCTGGCTGATGAGGATTATGAATCCGAAACCGGTCCCAGGATGCTTGTTTCCGGTCCAGGGAAGACATGGCTTGGCAGTTCGGGCTGGACTGTTCCCATGAGGCACAGGGTCAGACTGATTTGCATATAGCCATGTCTGAACTGGGGTGGCTGAGTGAACTAAAGAATGGTGATGGATTAAACCCAGATCAGTTGACTGGGGGTGAGTGTTTGATTTGTTCAAACTCTCCGTCCATAATCCCCTTTTGTATCGCTTTGTTCGCCCTAAGTGTGGCAGGGTATGCTCAGACGTGAGTCCCTTGTTCACTTGGCCACTGGATTCAAGATAGCCTGGCTGATGAGGATTATGAATCCGAAACCGGTCCCAGGATGCTTGTTTCCGGTCCAGGGAAGACATGGTTTGGCAGTTCGGGCTGGACTGTTCCCATGAGGCACAGGGTCAGACTGATTTGCATATAGCCATGTCTGAACTGGGGTGGCTGAGTGAACTAAAGAATGGTGATGGATTAAACCCAGATCAGTTGACTGGGGGTGAGTGTTTGATTTGTTCAAACTCTCCGTCCATCATCCCCTTTTGTATCACTTAAAAAAAACGTTTCCCATTTGGTAATATATCAGGGAGAGCAGGCAGTGGTCCTCTCGAGTGATGTCTATTCCACCTGTGTCTATCAACATGTTTTACAAATGGAAATGTGGCCAATGGACACCTTCCTCTTTGCCACTCACATTCCGCCCTGGCGCGAGGGTCCGTACCTGATCAATGGTTTGCAGCTACAATTGTGGGTTGCCCTTGACCATTTCTTACGCAGGTCGCTCCCCAAGCTGCACAGCACCACCTGTGTGTCCTGCTCAGGAGAGTTTGAGGCCCTCCTCCACCCGCAGGCTACCACCTGCGCTCGACCCTGTTGGCCAGTGGTAGGCCGTAGGTCTGTTCTACTGTAATTGTATTTGCTTCTGTCTTATCTGTCTATTTGTTTCTTTCCCCCTTGCTCCTTGTTTTATTTTTGGGCCCTGGGCCCTTTTGCCTTCTGTTTCCCTCGCTGTAATTCTATTGCTCCTGTATTATTTGTTCAATTTGTCTTGTTTCTTGTTTCATTTCTGTGCCCTGTGCCCTTTTGCCATCTGTTTCCCTCGCAGTTCCTGCCCCCGTTTTCCTGCCGCTGCGTCCCCTGTGGCCCTGCCCCTGCTCGCCCATTAGCCCGCTCCCTCCTCCCAGCTGCCTCCTCCCTCCCACCTCCCCTTCTTACGGCGGCCGCTGCGAGGTGAGGAGAGCAACCCTTGACCCTTTCTTAGGCAGGTCGCTCCCCACGCTGCACAGCACCACCTGTGTGTCCTGCCCTTGAGCCGCAGCTGCCGCTGCTGAGGAGAGTTCGAGGCTCTCCTCCACCCGCAGGCTACCACCAGTGCCTCATCCCTGGTGGCCAGTGGTAGGCCGTAGGTTTGTTCTACTGTAACTGTTTTTGCTTCTGTCTATTTGTTTCTTTCCCCTTGTTTTATTTCCGCCCCCTAGGCCCTTTTGCCTTCTGTTTCCCTCGCTGTAATTGTATTGCTCCTGTATTATTTGTTTAATTTGTCTTGTTCCTTGTTTCATTTCTGTGCCATGGGCCCTTTTGCCATCTGTTTCCCTCGCCGTTCCTGCCCCTGTTTTCCCGCCGCTGCATCCCCTGCGGCCCCACCCCCTGCTCGCCCATTTGCCTGCTGCCTCCTCCCTGCTTCCTCCTCCCTGCTGCCTCCTCCCTCCCACCTCCCCTTCTTATAGCGGCCGCTGTCTGGCCGCGGGCAGCGGGCTCGCCACTGGCGCGCCTTGGGCTCGCCTAAGGCAAGCTGTCTGCACCCGTCTGCTCCTGGACCGCACCCAGCGCCAGAACCCCTGGCCACCACGAACGCCACGACACCCGCCTCCGCTACGATGCCAGCACCCTCCTCGCACTCAACACCGGATGCCCGCGTCACCTGCTTCCTAGTCGCCCCGAAGCGCCCTCAAGGATCCTTCTCCTGCCGGAACTGCAGCTTCACCAGCATCCTACCTTCAAACCCACCCACCGTGAAAGAAAGTAACCACCTCAGATGCATTCTTCTAACACCGGCTCCGCCTGCAAACACGCCATCGAACTCTGGGACCTACTCGACTCAACCTCCCCAGACTTCGCCTTCCTAAAGGAGATCTGGCTGAACCCCTCCTCAGCGACCGACATCGCCATTGCCATCCCGGACGGCTACAAGATCACCCGCAGGGACCGCACCAACGGAGCAGGAGGAGGAATCGCCATCGTCCACAGGAACAATCTCAGAATCTCGACCAACATAGACGACATCCTCAGCACCGCCGAACACATGCACTTTCAGATCCACACCGATCCCAATATCATCCTCAGAGGAACCCTCATCTACAGACCCCACCGGACCCCGACCACAGTTCAGCGACTTCATCAGTACACACGCCCTCGCCTCCACAGACTACATCCTTCTCGGGGACCTGAACTTCCACCTTCGAGAACAACAACGACCGCAACTCCACCACCCTGATCGCCAACCTCGCCAACCTCTGACTCAGACAACTCGTAACTACACCCACCCACTCCGCTGGCAACACGCTTGACCCCATGTTCTCCGCAAGCTCCCACGTCTTCTTTAACCACACCACCGAACTCCACTTGACCGACCATCGATGCATTCACTTCACCTTCCGGAAACCCACCACGCACCACCACAACCAACAAATCCTCCGCCGCTGCTGGAGCAAAGTCACCGAAGACCAGCTAACCACCACCCTCGCCCGAAGCCCACCCTCCGACCCGACTCCGCCACCCGCAACCTCAGACAATGGATAAACGACTGTGCCAACACCCTCGCCCCGATGAAGAAACCCTCCAACAGACACACCAGCAAGAAAGCCAGATGGTTCACTGAAGACCTCCAGGCCTCCAAGCAAACCTGCCGAAAGCTAAAGAAGAAATGGCACCATGAAAAGACACCGGACAGCTACGCAGCCCACAAGAACGCCACCCGCAGACACCATCACCTCATCAGATCCGCCAAAAGGGCCTCCTTCAAAGACCACCTAGACATCAACTCATACAACAGCAAAGAGCTCTTCAACATCGTGAAGGTACTCTCCAACCCCAGCTTCAACACCAACGACATCCCACCTTCGCAAGACCTGTGCGACTCCCTTGCCAACTTCTTCCATCGCAAGATCGCAGACATCCATGACAACTTCAACGCCATGACCGTCCCGACAACCACAGAGACCTCTGTCCCCACAGCCAACATCCGCACTGACCCCCTGCTCTCCTGGACCAACATAACCGACGACGACACCATCAAAATCATGAACACCATCCACTCCGGATCTCCGTCAGACCCATGCCCACACCGCATCTTCAACAAAGCCAGCACCACCATCGCACACCATCTCCGGAGAGCCATCAACATCTGCTTCGAGACAGCAACCTTCCCGGAGAGCTGGAAGCACGCCGAGATCAACGCCTTACTCCAAAAACCCAAGGCTGACCTCAAGAACTTCCCGCCCATCTCCCTGCTCCCGTTCCCAGCGAAGGTCATCGAGAAGACCGTCAACAGACAACTGACCTGCTACCTCGAGGAGAACAGCATCCTGGACCCATCCCAGTCAGGGTTCTGCAGCAACCACAGCACCGAAACTGCCCTCATCGCCGCCACCGATGACATCAGGGCCCTGCTGAACGACAGAGAAACCGCTGCCCTCATCCTCCTGGACCTATTAGCCACCTTCGACACTGTCTGCCACCGCACCCTACGCACATGCCTCCATGATGCTGGGATCCAAGACAAGGCTCTGGACTGGACCACCTCCTTCCTCTCCGGCAGAACCCAGAGTGTCCGCCTCCCCCCTTTCCGTTCTGAAGCCACCGAGATCATCTGCGGCGTACCCCAGGGCTCATCCCTCAGCCTGACATTGTTCACCATCTACATGGCACCGCTCGCCCACGTCGCCCGACTGCACGACCTCAACATCATCTCCTATGCTGACGACACCCAGCTGACCCTCTCCCTCATCAAGGACCCCTTCACTGCCAAAACCAACCTCCACGAAGGAAGGAAAGCCGTCTCCGAGTGGATGTAGAACAGATGACTGAAGCTAAACTCGGACAAGACGGAAGTTCTCATCCTCGGCTTCACCCCCTCGGCCTGGGACGACTCCTGGTGGCCGACCGCACTGGGAAAAGCTCCAACACCCACCAACGTCGCACGCAACCTAGGGTTCATCCTCGACTCTACTCTCTCCATGACAAAGCAGGTCAACGCCGTTTCGTCCTCCTGCTTCAACCAGCTCCGCATTCTCCACAAGATCTACAGGTAGATCCCCACTGAAACAAGAAGAACGGTCACCCAGGCCCTTGTCAGCAGCAGGATGGACTACGGAAATGCCCCCTTGAGGTGTGGCGCCGCGGCCAGGGCGACTGACGCTGGAATCTGGGGATCACGGTTCGATCCCCGGCTCCGGCGGCAGGTTAGCCCAGCACCATGCGACTCTGGGCAATAGCTTGCTTAATCTTCCCGACGGCCCCCAGCGCCTAGAGACCCTAACGGGTGATTGTGCGCTATACAAATGTGGATTATTATTATTATATTATTATTATTATTATTATTATTATTATTATTATTATTATTATTATTATTATTATTATCTACGCAGGAGCCTCGGCCAAACTCCTGAAATGACTTCAAAGCATCCAAAAAGCCTCTGCACGCCTGATCCTTGACATCCCTCCCCGCAGCCACATCACACCCCACCTGAGAGACCTGCACTAGCTCCCCGTCAACAAGAGGATCACCTTCAAGCTCCTCACCCACGCACATAAGGCACTCACAACACTGGACCAGCATACCTCAACAGACGACTCAGCTTATACACCCCCAACCGCCAGCTCCGCTCCGCCGCCCTCGCCCTGGCCACAGTCCCCCGCATCCGAAGAGTGACCTCCGGCGGCAGATTGTTCTCCCACCTCGCCGCCAAGACCTGGAACACCCTATCCATCATCCTACGGCAGACCCAGGACCTGCTTACCTTCAGAAGACACCTCAAGGCCTGGCTATTCAAGCAGTAGCAGCACCCCACGCCTTGAGACCCTCACAGGTAAGTAGTGGGATTTACAAATGTTCTGATTGATTGATTGATTGTGGTCTCAAACCATTGACACATTCCTTTCCGAATCAGAAATATGAGGAGGGCACCCCTTTCAAGTTCCCTCAATTTGGAAAGCATTTTTATGAATCAAAAATAATTTTACAACTCTTTAACCTTAAGAAAAGACGGTTTATGTTGCAAACTCCGTGATTTCGCAAATTAATGGGTTTGCAACTGCAAACTATTATTTATAGTCGACTCTTTGTCCATAATCACAATGCTGGACACAAATGCACACTGAGATTCAGGGTTCAGATAGCAAGTGAAGAAGTATTTCCCTCCACAGGCCCTAGATGTGGAACAGAGACCCCTTCATATGCATTCCCAAATGCATCGCTTTGAACCTCTCTGAGTATGACACATTGTCAGATCTACCCTGGCCATAAAAGTCCAGGAAATTATATTTGGTCTAACTTAATCACAGCAGCTTCAAGGTTCACAAAGAGAGTTTCCTCGTGAGTGTTCGTGCGTCCTGACACTTATTTCTGACATTACACATTGAGTAATGAGCTCTACAACTCCCACCGCACTTCACAGGTGACTAATGTACGCGACTACGCGGTGACGTCAGTGAACAAAGGATGAGTGAGCCGGACATGGATTCCGGAGTGGGCGCTCATGGCTTTTAGTCTCAGAAGGGGGTGTGGGGGGGCTATCATCTGCGTAATATAACTGAATGACACATGCGATACACCGCTGATGTTTGGTTGCGTCGGTGGATGACGCTCCAGCATTTTATCTTCCTTTAAAACTGTTATAGATCAGTCGAGTCCTTAAATGGTGTCACCCTAAAGCTGTCTTGCATGATGTAGAGTGTGCATTCTAGCTTATGCACGTCACGTCAGACGTGACGTGCGGCGGCCATGTTGGCGCGCTGCGCGCGCATCCCGGATTGCGCGCCGGGGAAGCACAGAGAACGGCAGCGCCGGCCGGCGCTCCTCCAATTAACTCGCAAATTAAGATATAAATAAATATACTTACTGGAACACAAACAAGTGGTCCGCCTGTTATTAAACCTGCAACTTTACAGTGGCGACGAGGTCGGGAGGCTCCAGCTGACCACCCACGTGGAAAGAAGAAAACACGGATCCCCACGTGGACAGCAGCAGGGAAGGCAACCCCACACACTACTACAGCAGGTAGCTGAGCTGCCCCACACAGCCCACATTGCAGCGGGTTCATGGGAAGGCACAGCTGAGCCACAACACGAGCGGAGGAGCGTGGCAGTGCCACAGACAACTGAGAGGCGGCGAAGAGGCTGGAGAGGCTGCAGCACGCCCCACAGGAGACAGCCCACGGTGCAACCCTCACCACCACACCGGGCCTTGGAGGTACAGCGCTGGCTACCAAGGAGGAGGAGGTGGGGACTAGCACTGAGAGTCCCCTGGAAGACACCACCACAGAGGTGAAGGACAGCACCCCAGGGAGCCCCACCAGCAAGGACGTCAAATCGACAGCGATCAGGGAGGTGAGGATGAGCACGCCAGCAGGCTATGCGATTGCGCCGGTGCAATTCCTACCGAAACCAGGGGACCCCCTGATGAAGTGGGAGGACTGGAAAGAATATATCGACAATTTCATAGGGGTCTTGGAGGATGAAAATGAAGAGTCGTTCACCCCCCAAAGGAAGAAAAGGATCCTATTACTGAACCTGGGCCCGGAGGGTCTCAGGATTTACAAGAGCCTGGTGCCCAAAAAGAGGGACGATGCAGACAAGGATGTATATGCACACGCATTGGAAGACTTAGACGAACGTTATCGCCCCACTATATGCGTATCAGTGGACAGGTTTAACTTCCAGCAGAGATGACAACGGCCGGGAGAGAACATTGAGGAATATGTAGTGGCCTTGAGGAAGCTAGCTGCCCCATGCAAATACGCACTGTGGGAAGACGAATTCATAAAGGACCAGATCGTGATGCATACCACCAGCACAAATGTCCAGGACAAGCTATGGGCAAGCGGCGACACCACGCTCAAAGACGTAATGGTCATTGTAAAAAGGGCAGAACTCGCACGGAGATGTGCCGATGCGACAAAGAAAGACATAGCGCCCCCAACGATGGTGAACAGGATCCAAGAAGGAGACCACCGGAAGGACCAGAGAGGCAAAGAACCGATGGCCAGAGGAACCAACAGATGGCAAGGGAAACAAGCAGGCAATGAAGGCAAGAAATCGTGCTACAGGTGCGGCAGTTGGTCCCACGACGCACGTGATCGAAGATGTCCCGCGTTCAGAGCTAAGTGCCTACACTGCGGCATCTTGGGCCACTATGAGAAGGTGTGCAGGAAGAAAAATCCCAAGGGAATGGTGAAAAGCATAGACCAAGGCGAAGAAGACCTAGAGGAGATCGCAGAGGAAGAGGTGATCACAGTCTTATGTATATACGACCAAGTACTAAGCGTAGAAGGGAAGAAATCCACGAAACCCATTCTGGACATGTCGATGGGAGGAATCACCATCACGGTAGTGGCAGACACCGGATCCCCTTTCACCATTATCCAGCGAGCAGTGTGGGAAGAAATGTTCAGACCCAAGTTGGGCCCAGAGCTGGAGAAACTAGACATTCGGCCGGTCACTTACAATGGCGACCGCATTCCAATGATGGGGTTCCGGCGCTTGTTGTTTGAATTCAGAGGCCGATCAGCGTGGTGCAAGCTATATATAGCGGAGAAAGGACCCTCCGTCCTAGGATGGCTGGACCAGGGTGACTTGGGGATAAAGCTGGATCCTGGTGGAAAAGAACAAATACTACTCGCAGAACAAGAGGAATGGCCGAACTTGAACAAGTGGAAGGAGAGCTACCCAAAAGTGTTTGGAGGCACAGTGGGACGGATGGAAAAGTTCCAACACAAGATCGTGCTCAAGGAAGGGGCCATACCGGTAGCTCACAAGGTGAGAAACGTGCCGATTGCGGTACGAGAGGCGGTCCAGAAGGAACTTCAGGAGTTGGAAAAGAAGGGGATAATAGAACCGATAACATGTGCGGAATGGTTGGCGCCCCTGGTGGTCGTGATGAAGCCCAATGGAAAGGTCCGGCTCTGCGTGGACCTGAGAGAACTGAATAAAAATATAGTGGTGGAGAAGTTCCCTCTCCCCAGAATTGAAGAAATGTTGGCCAAGACCAGAGGAGTGAGGTGGTACTCCACTATTGACTTGACATCAGCCTATCACCAAATAGCACTCCACCCGGACAGCAAAAGTCTCACCTCTTTCATCACCCCGTTTGGTTGCTACCAGTTTTGTCGCATGCCGTTCGGGCTGGCCTCGGCGGCTGCGGTTTTCCAGAAGATGATGCACCAACTATTCAGAGACTGCAAAGATGTCCAGTATTTCCAGGACGACATCCTGGTGATGGGCCGAGACAAGCAGGATCATGACCGGAAGCTGGAACACGTGCTACAGACGCTGGAAACAAAAGGCCTTACAGCGGAGTGGGCGAAGTGTCGGTTGGGACTACAGTCGGTAACGTACCTAGGACATGAGATCGGTCAACAGGGCGTCACACCCAAGTTGGAAAATGTAAAGGCCATCGCTGATGCTCCACCACCCAAAAGCAAGGAAGAAGTCAGGTCATTCCTAGGGATGGCGGAGTATTACAGCAAGTTTGTGGTCCACTTCGCCTCAAAGACCCACAACATGAGGTTACTGACCAGGGAAAGCACTGTGTTCCAATGGACACCGGAAGCACAAGCTGAGTTTGAAACGATGAAAAGGGACGTAATAGGAGCTGTTCCCCTCCAGGGCTACGATCCACAAGGCACCACTGTACTGACGACGGATGCCAGCGACAAGGGCCTGGGCGCTGTGCTCATGCAAGACAGAGGAAGAGGAGAAATGGAGACAATCTGTTTTGCGTCCAGGGCACTGACGGATACAGAGAGCAAATACAGCGTGATTGAGAAGGAGATGCTGGCGGTTGTGTGGGCCATGGCGAGGTTTAGGCAATTTCTGTGGGGAACACATTTTTTGCTCAAAACAGATCACAAGCCATTGGTGAAGGTGTTGACATCGAGTGGACATGCCAGTGCCACTCCCCGAATAGCCAAGATGTCACTAAAGTTACTCGAGTTTAGGTATGACGTGGAGTACCTTCCCGGGAACCGGAACCGAGTGGCGGATTTCCTGAGTAGGGCGGCCGCCATGGAACCAGGAGAGGAAGACCATACAAGCAAAGGAGAGCTGGTAGCCCTTATAGAGGACCAAGAAAGGTTGATAAGCTTACAAGAATGGTCAGAGTCCTATGAGGAAGACGCGGACATGCAAGAAGTAAAAGAGAACATTGTTCAAGGATGGCCTGAGAAAAGGAATGTGAGGGCGAGCCTCAAGCCGTACTTTGAAGTCAGAGAGGAACTGTCAGTAGGGGACAAGGGGGTATTCATCTACAGAGGAGACAAGGTGATTCCCCCCAGGAACCTCACCTCGAAACTGTTGGACCTGCTACATGAAGGACACCTAGGCATAGGTAAACTCAAAGCAAGGGCAAAGCAAAATTACTGGTGGCCAGGCATGGACATAAAGGCTGAGAGGCATGTCAGGGAATGCCCACAATGTCAAGGAGCAGATAAGACCTTAAAACCCTTGAGACCAGCAATAGGGAAGTTTGACCCTCCCGCCAATCCATGGGAAGAACTATCGATAGACATTTTGGGACCCGTCTTAGATGACCAAGGCACGCAGAAGTACATGTGCGTACTCATGGATCGATACTCAAAATGGCCGGAGGTGAAAATAGATGAATCCATGGACACAGAAAACATCATAAAGTTCCTGTCAGAGACTTTCACCCGGGAAGGAATACCCAAATCGATCTTAAGTGACAATGGGCCCCAGTTCACGTCGGAAAGGTGGAGCAAGTTCATGCAAAGGAATGGCATCACTGTCAAACACACGGCGATCTACCATCCGGCCGGTAACGGCCTAGTGGAGAGATTTAACCGGGTAGTGATGGGAGCCATCCAAGCCGCCATATCCAGTGGACAGAGTTGGGAAAAGGCGTTAGAGAACATGGTGTGGGCGTACAGAATAACCCCCACTGGCACGGGGTACAGCCCATTCCAAATATTGAGGGGACGTGAACCCTTCACCCACGACAACAGGATCTGGAAGGAAAAGGTCGTCACCAGCGAATGGTCCCCTGCAGTGGTGCGGGCCAACCTGGAAAGAGCACAGACAATTTGCAGTGACCACTACAATAAACGGAGGAATGTCAAAAATACAGGATTGGAGAAAGGAGAGTGGGTGAGAGTAAAGTTGGCCACCCTACAGAAGAAGGGAGACAGCAAGTACAGCAAGCCGATGCAAGTGGTGGAGGTGTACGACCGAGCCGCTTTACTGAGCGATGGAAACGTATGGTCTCAGGACCGGATGGCCAGGTGCAATAAGGTTTTGGGCTGGGAGCAACATGGAAATGAATGGGAAGACATGGAAGGTGCGAACGTGGAGAAGAGACAAGAAGCCGGCGAGCAGCAAGACAGAGTAAGGGGAGAAATGGATGGAGAAGAGGAAGAAGAGAACGGAAGTAGAGGTCTGGAAATGGACAGGTTGGAGAGAAGCATGAGTGAAGAGAGAGTTGTGAGAGAAGGAGCAGAGAGCCAAGAGGAGGTGAGCCAAGAAACTATGGAGAACCCGGTAAGGGTTACAAGAAGTGGGAGGCCGGTGGTACGGCCCTCCAGATTTCGAGATTTCGAGTTGGACACTGGACTGTAAGTGACTCAGTTATATTTTGATAAAAAAGGGGAGATATGTAGAGTGTGCATTCTAGCTTATGCACGTCACGTCAGACGTGACGTGCGGCGGCCATGTTGGCGCGCTGCGCGCGCATCCCGGATTGCGCGCCGGGGAAGCACAGAGAACGGCAGCGCCGGCCGGCGCTCCTCCAATTAACTCGCAAATTAAGATATAAATAAATATACTTACTGGAACACAAACAAGTGGTCCGCCTGTTATTAAACCTGCAACTTTACACATGATACTGTTTAGCTGACTTCCTCTGCTTAAAGTCCTCAATTTTTTTTATATAAGAAACAGAAAAAGGCTTAAGTGTGATTCCGCTTTTGGGTGCTGGCTGTTTGGCTACGTGGTTGTGTGTTGTTCGAGACTCGACAATCACAAAGTCTCTACCCCACTACTTCTCTCGCATAGCACCAGGAGCAGGTGTGACACTACAGCAAGTTACAAACATGTCACGCATGTCATAGCCTCTGTGTCTGGCTGCTCTGTTCCATTGAGTGCCTTTAACACCACGAGTCTCCCCAGAGCACAGCAATATTTTCCCATATTGGTCATTTGGATCAATGTTTAAGAATATTTGAAGCCTGGAACGTATTTGTTCTTCACTACACGCTACAACTATTTGGTGTTTTTGTGCACATCTTAAAAGGGCCATCCTGTGTAAGAAAAAAAACAGCCCTCTTTAACCAGTCCCCCATCACTAACAGCCACCAACAATAGGTACTCTAGAAAGTTGCTATGTCTGATGGGTCAGCTTGGGTTTAGATAGGTCTCACAGGATGAGCCCATTAATTGTAGAGGCCCATTTTACTTTAATGTAAATAAAGACTGATCTTTCATAGAGGCAAAATCTCTGACTGGACCTTATGTTTATTGAACAGGATTAACTGCAACCTGTGTTATCTGATATTTGAATCCACTGCAATCTCCTGGAGTAAGCTTTCACTGCTTGACATCGCTACCCCTGGAGACTCAAGTGCTCAAAAGGAGTCGGCTAGGCTACCCAGCTGGATTACACCAGCATTGACATCTGGGGACACCAATAGTCACTAAAATGTTCCATCAGGGGTATTGTTATTTATCCCCTGCAGGCACTACTTAGTACCCCAGACCACTAGAAGGAGTATCACAAGGAGCAAGGTATTACAATTCTGAAAGGAGTTTATGGTGTGTCAGCACTCTACATTGAACAAGCTCCTCTCAGAGTAATTGAGGAAGTGAAACAAGGAACTAGTAAATTGGTGTATATGTCAGTCAGTCAGTCAAAATATCTTTATCCGGCTGACATTCAGCCATAAAAGAAAACATCATAAAAAGACATTTAAATAATGGATTAAAAAAGTGGTACAGACATTGAATGATATGTTCCGAAGCAGTAACAATTCAAAATCAGAATGTCATAATAATGATCAATAAATGAACACAAAATTACCGCATGAACTAGGGACAGGGTGTAATAAATTCATAACAACGTTCTGTCCCATGAACAATAAAGCCAATACATAAATCTTTAAGGCAAGTAAAAGCATTTCCCAACAATATTGCGCAAACGGACAGCCGAAGAGATGTACCCATAAATCATTAGACAAGTAAATTCATCATTTAAAACCTGGAGATGAGTTAAAGCTTCCTGACGCTGCCTAATGTTTAATAACTTTAAAAGAGGGATGATAAAATCACGCCTTGGGTTAGTGTAAAGTTGACAAAGGAAAAAAAAGTGGAACATGCACTGGGTAT
Organism: Lissotriton helveticus; assembly: GCF_964261635.1. Lineage (NCBI taxonomy): Eukaryota > Metazoa > Chordata > Amphibia > Caudata > Salamandridae > Lissotriton > Lissotriton helveticus. Next base: position 1,625,125,143 of record NC_136057.1, read on the forward strand.
ATCAGTATCAGGAAGATGACTGAGAAGAGAGTGAAGCCTCAAGTTTCTGTCCTTGATGGCAGCACTGTCTGTGAACTAGTGAGGGTCTGGATAACTGAAAGGTATGCCCTAACAATTGAGAGATTATGCTCTGTGTGGCTGTCAATCTGCCTTGTGAGATCAAGTAACTGGCCAGATGAGCGCGTGTTAGTCAGTGAAGACTTCTTGAACCATCACATTCTGCAAATTTGAAAGTGACTGCTTTGAAGAGTTGGTGTACGAAACAGCCTCCAGTGATCTGCGTGCTCTGCACACTGAGGGAGCATCAATTGGGTGGTCTTGCCTTTCATGGGTCCCTTAGGATCTGATTGGACATGAGAATGATCCCGGCAGTTTGGGACAGCTGCTAGACCTTGAGTCAAAGTCAGCATCTTCAAATTCTGCAGACCAAAGTGCTGATTCAGACAACTGATATCCACAATGGGGCAGAGTCATCTGCTCATTTTTCTTACAAGCAACTGATGGGATGGGTAACCCTACTCATTTTCTGTATCTAATGTTCTTGAAAGTAGAGCTTCTCAATTTCTTGAAAATATTATTAGGATGCCAACTGCGTTCGAGGAGATGTTAGTGTGGGAGCAGTAGAGCGAAGACATTTTTCACCACACAGAGAACCCATGCCTCATTGGTTATCTGGGTCCAGTAAGGAATGAAAAGATAGTCTTCCTCCGATTAAAGAGAAGTGGGATTCCAGAGATAGTGAAAGGGTCCTGGGGTTTTTGCTGAGGCCATAGGAATGGGTTTGTTCCTACCCCTGAAATATAGGGTCACCTCTTTGTCTGCCATTTACTTCCTTAAAGAACATGATAGTCCAAGCAGCGGGTTGGAATAAAAGTATGATTAAGTCTTAGAAGGCTAGAAGACCTTCAAAGGGCGGAAGAAGAGAAGTGGTCATGGCAGTATTACTTAAGGTGGCACTCTGCAACTTTACTGTGACAATGCCTGTTTTGTGCAGCTGGAGGACTTTGAGTAATCAAACAAAGTCCTCTATACTGAGCTGTTTTGGTAGATTCGAAGTCCAAGAGCACTAGCTAGTGCTGAGAGCATATATATATATATTACCTACTGGCGGTCGCCAGTAGGTATATATAGTTAGGATTTTTTCTCTATGGGATTTTTGAAAATTCTACGTCTAATAACTTTGGCGTTTGTGGACGGAATTGGCTGAAATTTTCAGGAAAATGGAACATTTTGTTTCTGAGCAGCCCCTGAAAATTTGGGGGGGGTTGGTCAAGGGGGGGCCGAGAAAAAAGGGGGTCCCAAAACGTGTTTTTCCCATGTTAATTTCCATAGGGCGGTTGGCCTCACTTTTAGCCCGAACGGCTGAATGGATTTGCACGAAACTTGGCAAAATTGTAGGGACTGGTAGCCCGATGTGCCTTTGCTAGGTCTCAATATATGTGATCCAGTGGATTTTGAGAAATTAACGTTCAAAAAAAGATATATATCTGTAAGCGCGCTCCGGGCAGCGCTCCGGTTCGCGTACTTGACGCGTAACGGAACTTCACGTAGCGAAGCTGATTGGCTCTCCAGTGTCTGTCAACATTCTAAACAGTCCGGAGCGGCCGCCATCTTGTCTCTCGGTAGAATCGAGAGACAAGAGGAGGCCAAAACAAAGGGGGAAATGACCATAAGGGGGCATAGTAGATCCTCCCTGACCCCCTAGGTTTGATGTAGAGGCTTTAAAAGGGCCCCGCAGGGCAAAAAAAAAAATAATCTTTTTTTGTTTTTTTGCGTGGGGAGCGCCCGGTACGCGCACCGGGAAGCGTTCTGGGGAGCGTACTAAAAGGAAAAAAGAATGATAGACTTTTCTAATATTGTATGTTAATTGATTGTTTGTTTTGTTGATTATTTTTTAATTTCTTTATTTTTTAAGCAATTATTTATTATTGTGATTGTGTTTCAAAATTTAATAAAATGTCTAACATTTCACAGTCTGAAATGTCGTTATTTTCATTGAACATAGCTTGTAATGTTTGAGTGTGTAAAATGTCCTCATTTTCAAGGAGGACATCTACTGCTTGCACACATTGCAGTAGTTCTTGGTCCCAAGTTTCATCCATAAATTCTATATAATTTGGATCAATTATTTCTTGGTTGCTCTCTTGCAGGACAATTTGAAATGAAACTTTCTGTTCGCCTTCCATTTTGCCTGAAATTTGGATTAAAAAAAATATATTAGTACAGATAGGGCACTGTTGGGATTAATTTTAGATAGGCAGTTTTTATCAGTGAATTTATCTTTGGGCAGTGTATAGTATCAGAGTGGAAGTAGGAATATAAAAAAGTGTATGTGATTTAACGTAAGTAAATTCATAATTATACAAGAGAAACCTAACTCCATCCATAACTATAACAGAGAAGTCTATCTAAATCTATAACTACTACAGAGGGATAGTATATAACTATCAGAAAAAGTTTACCATATTAACTTATAGTGCACAATATACTTCAGTTTTTAAAATAACAACTTACCTTTACAAAGAAGTTGAAGTCATTAGTGAAAATCCAATTGAAATGTACACTAGGAAGTAGTAGTCAAAATGGCTGTGTTTCCTTCTCTTCCTTTAAATATATTCAGGTATATAACCAATCAAATGTCAGGTAAAAAAAGTAGAAAATGAAAGTAACATTTTCATTGGTTGTCAATTCCAACACTTCAGATGTGTTTTGTGAAGTAATTTACCTCACGGTATTTAGAGAAGTCAAAAGGCTAAACGGCTAAATGAGAATTTCAATCAAATTTGTGAAAATGGTAGGGATTGGTATGTAGTATGAGCTAATCTATATTTGGTGAAAGTGTCTCCAGTCGTTTTTCTGTAAATTACTTTCCCACCTTTTTTGATGGAGCGCTTCCCGGGGAGCGCCCCGGTACGCGAACTGGCGAGCGCCCCGGTACGCGAACCTGAAGCGTTACGGGAGTCCACCATTTTGTGTTTCGGTCGAATTAAGATACAAGATGGAGGGCAAATAATGTTCAGAATGGGTAGAAGGGGGCACGGTAGACTTATTTTGACCCCCTAGGTTTTCGGAGGGTGGCTGAGGAGGCCCATATGTGCGGGAAAAAAACATTTTTTTTAAAAAATTTCACGCGGTTAGCTTCCGGTTCGCGTACCGGGTAGCGCTCCGGGGAGCGTACTTTGTTGAAAATTAGTGAAAAAAGTTAGAGTAAAAAAATTATTGTGAGTGATCAGATGTAGGGTAGCTCTGAGAAGAGCTTTTGGGTTTATGGTACATTTAGGTACTTATAAGTATGTACCAATGCACAGTCTTAAATTCAAAATGAAAATTCTGTTGCCCTCATCTGAGAAGTGAACTCCATCTCCTCTGTAGATATCTTGCATGTAGTAACGCAAGTTATTGTTGTACATGGAGCCCATTCCATGGTCTCTCATGTAAGCTGAAACAGATTTGTTTACATGCTTCCTCGACTTCTCAATTTGTGGACAAAATTGGTTCGACCACCTCCATTTCTGTCTTTGGCATATATTTGAATATACCAAGGCAGTTTGAGGAAAAAGTACCATCAATTGCTCAAAGGTGTCCTTTAAAAGCATTTCCAGACCTACCCCAGTCAAAGTGCCCAAATCATTACCTCCACAGTGCACAATTAACAAGTCAGGTTTTGGCAAATGCATTAAGGTTTTCACCAATGGTATCAATTGGTGACATTTTAATCCTCTGTGGCCAAACCACTTAATTTCCACATCTTGTAAATTGAGGTTAGGTAAATTTCTGTTATCAGCATACCTCTGAGCCCAGTAGATGTAACTATGTCCAACAATCCAGACAGAAAACATGGTGAGAGAAGGTTCTGCTGCAGTCAGATGAAGTGTGGCAATGAAATGGTAGTTGAAAAAATAAGAGTTTAAAATGAAAAAAACTGTGGAGTTTCTGTGTTAATGAAGCAGTAACAGTGATTGGTGGATTTTGATTGCTGAAAACAGAAAGTTAGGGTGCATGGATGAGTTCTTTGAAAGATGTATTTTGAATGGTCAAGAAAAAATCATTAAATGAAAGATTGCACTGGATATGCAGGTGCACTGAGAGTTCAGAGTTCAATTGAAACATTGTTGTGTGAACTTGCAAACACCAGAGGTCTTCCAGGAGGTGGTTGCTATGCAAAAAAGGCAGAGAGGGCAGAGGGGGGAAGGGTTTTGATTTGAAAAAAGTGAGGGAAGAGTTTTGATTGGGTGACATAAGAGATATGTGTGATGAATTACAGCATTTCTGTGCTTTCTATAGCTGCAGCCTCTGGAGTGCATACCCTTTGTTCTGCTGAAGACAAATTGGTGTATTTCTGAGACTGTTTTGAAACTCATAAAGTATTTGCTAAGGTGAGAAAAGATTTATTTAATTTAGATAGAGAATAGTGTGCTTTAAGGAGAAAATTATGAAGAAAGTTGTGTTTTTAAAATGTTGCTTTGTCTCAAGTGTTTTACAAATAGATTTTGTTTCTTTGAGAAATTGTAATTGGAGAAAATGTGAAGTATTAGTACTGACAGGGTGTTTTTGTGCATAGGAGCTGTGCAGTGTTTTCAAATTATGACTTGAAAATCGTTTTTGAGGAAAAGGAATGCTTTTAAAATTTATGACAAGGACATAATGGTGTCTGCTTCTTTATAAGGCATTTGAGTGTCTCTGATGTTATTTTTCCCATTTTAATTTAAGACCTTTCTCCGTGGGGCAACTTCCTTGTAAATATGCTCGCACCTGTGCTTGGCAAATTTAGATTTTGATTCTTTGAGTTACATAGCCATGTTAAAAGTGACCCAAAAATACTGCAAAGGCAATCAAAAAACGCTTTCATGTGTCTTAAGGACATTTTAAGTCATTTCCCCATGTGCAGTGTTTTCAAATTATGACTTGAAAATCGTTTTTGAGGAAAAGGAATGCTTTTAAAATTTATGACAAGGAAATAATGGTGTCTGCTTCTTTATAAGGCATTTGAGTGTCTCTGATGTTATTTTCCCATTTTAATTTAAGACCTTTCTCCGTGGGGCAAGTTCCTTGTAAATATGCTCCCACCTGTGCTTGGCAAATTTTGATTCTTTGAGTTACATAGCCATGTTAAAAGTGACCCAAAAATGCTGCAAAGGCAATCAAAAAACGCTTTCATGTGTCTTAAGGACATTTTAAGTCATTTCCCCATGTGCAGTGTTTTCAAATTATGACTTGAAAATCGTTTTTGAGGAAAAGGAATGCTTTAAAATGTATGACAAGGACATATGAGTAGGCCTCACCTTAAACAAACCTCTGGAGAGGCCACACCTTATCGTCATCCTGAATCAATCATTTAACATGTTAGGGACAGATTTATGATAGCCGTGTGCCTCTTTTGCGCCGCTGTGCGTCACTTTTGTGACGCAGCGGCGGTGCAAAAGATTTGCTATGTGGCGACAAAATTACAAATTGATTCATCTAGGCAGATGTGTCATGCTGTAAAAAACCCGTGCCACATGAAACCGATGCAGCAGTGATGCAAAAGATGCACCATGTTGCAAGACAGGCCTCACTTCATCTCCAACAAGATAAGAAGCTGAGTCTTCTGTAAATGTGAAAATTGTTGTATACACTGCTCAACTTCTGTGTACTCTTTGATATGCTAGACTCCATCTGCACTATGAGGTACCTAAGCAAAGGAAACACAGGTGATGTAATTGTAAAATGAGGAAAAGAAACTCCACATTTTTCAATTACATCACCTGTGTTTCTTAAGTTTACGAATGACATTGTGCAGATGAGGTTTAGGCCTGTTCATGGACACAGAAGAGGTCTGGCCTTTGTTCAAGAGTGAAGTGGACATGACTTACTTCATTGGTAGGTCTTCACATGTATTATCTCCTCTATACTCTTCAACAAGCGTAAATTTAATCTGCAACCCTGAGTAGGCCTCACCTTAAACAAACCTCTGGATAGGCCACACCTTATCGTCATCCTGAATCAATCATTTAACATGTTAGGGACAGATTTATGATAGGTGTGTGCCTCTTTTGCGCCGCTGTGCGTCACTTTTGTGACGCAGCGGCGGTGCAAAAGATTTGCTATGTGTCGACATATTTACAACTTGATGCATCTAGGCAGATGTGTCATGCTGTAAAGTCCTGTGCCACATGAAACCTGCGTCAGTTTTCATATAGGTGTTTTGTTGCAAGGTATGCATTAATTTGCATGAAAGCCCTGTAAAACTAACACAGTGAAATTTAGAAGATTTCACTGAGTCAGCTTTATAGCATTGCTGAATCAAATCCTTACGCCTGTTTGAAACAGGCATAAGAAGTGATGCACCATGCAATGTGAGGGTTCCTCCTGTGCATTGCAGTAGACATGTCGCGCTTATGACGTGATTCCTGCAATGTGCTGCTTTTGCGGCACAGATGTGTGACGCATCTGTGCTGTTTTTGCTCAATGGTGCTCCACATTGTAAATGCGGCACACTATGGGTGGCAGAGCAGCGGTGCACATTAACTGGTGCATCCGTGGGGATGCGCCACTTAGCATAAATCTGCCCCTGTACATTTAAGTATGAGCAGGGGACACAGAGTCGGTGAGGCTTATCCAAGGTTAAGAAGAGATGAGTCCTGTTCACTGAAAACTTGGACATAGGCCTCACCTCCTCAGCATCGCTGGACATGGCTAAATAATAGCTGCAAAATGTTACTCTTGTTAAACAATTTTACTATTATAATCTCTGAGATTTGTCTCTTTCTTTAAAGATAACGACAACATCAACCATGAGTGACAATCAGCAATCAGTTGATTATGACATTATCATTGAACTTGTAATTGAAACGTCAGTGGAAGTAGATCCCTTGGATGATTTAAATTCTGAGGATGATGAAGAACATGATGAGGATGCCGATTTGTCAGAATTGTATGACATAGGGTGGGAAGCTGACGTGCTTGAGCCTATGGAACTATGAACATTTATTTTTAAAATTTATAATAAATGAAAAGTAAAAATGTAAACCGTTTGATTTAAAATTAAAGACATCTTCAAAAACAGGTTATGTCTAGTGTCTTCAATAAAATATTAAAATATGCTCATAAAATTAGATCAGATTCACATATAAAACAGCACAGGCTATTTGTGTATTATAAATTTGCCAAAGCACTAAAAAATGTTCTATGTAAAAATGTCAAGTAGTGTGTTAAGTTTTTGATGACTGTTATTGATTTACTGTTTGGTAACAGTGGTTAATAACATTTTTTATTATATTTTACCACAGATTCAACTGCAGATCATTTCAAGATTTGAGCATGCCAACCAAAGAAAGACTTAGAAAGGCTGCAAAACGTCAAAGACAGCAGGTCCATGAAATAATGCAGCAGTCCTCTACCAAAAAAACTTGTCAAGTCACCAAGAAAGCACCGGGTAAGACCACGAAAACATTCATAAGAAATATTTGTAGTAAAAAAAGTATTACTACAGAAAATGTTTCAGTCCAGAAAAAGAGAAGCAATTTAAACGGAAAGGAAAGGCCAATGAAAAATGTTACTGCTAGAGCAAGAGATAACTCTGTGCATGATAGTAGAAGGAAACAACAGTTTAGGGACATTCGTAAACGAATGTTCCGCAACAGGATAATTGGCAATTTGTTAAAAAATATTAAGAAAGGTCAACAGAAAGTGGTTTTTTATAAGAGAAAAAAAAAGTTGAGAAAGTTATTGATCAGGCATTTGAAATTAAACGTAAGTTATTTATTTTGATAATCAATAGAATTAGGAAGCTAAACAAGGCAATTTATGATTTCAAAAGAAATAGTATAGTTAATCGTAGTAATTTTTGTGAAGTTTTTTCCGGAGAATGGATGCATAGTTCAAGTTGTGAGGCATTTTTTAAAGAGGAGAGTTATTTCCAGGATAATGATTTGGTGCATGCAGTTGACACCAGTGGTCGAGCTTATGAAGTGAAAGATGGTTGTCCAGTTGAAAAAGAAAAACTTGTGACAACAGAGACAGAAGAGGTGTTAGGTAATGAGGTTTTAGGAAGACGTCCTAAGGGTCCTGTGTACACCTGGAAGTGTAGTAGTATTTGCAGTGTGCGACAGGATTCCATCAATTAGCTTTGTGATTTTGTACGGACATTTAATGAGAAAAGTTTGAAGCAGAAAATGAAGTTGTTGCAAGAATTAGATCCTTGCAGAGTGAGAGAAGTGACAGGTTTGCATGGTCATTCACTGGCTTGTCTTTCCAAGAGAGTATGCCAGAGTGTTTTTCATCATTTCAGGATGCTAGCAGTGCATCATAATAAAGTGAGGAAATTAGTTAGAATGTTATATTATGCGAAGAGTCCAGCAATTATGCTTAAACAATTATGCGCTGCTCTTTTGCATGGTTCTGAAATAGATGTGAAGAATATTTGTGAAGAAATTGAGCTTTGTTACTTTGGAAGTAAAGAGGAGAATGTTGAAATTGACCAAGAAGAAGAGGGTAATGTGGAAGATAGTGTACAGGTTTCCAGTACAGATAATTTTCAGAGGGAAATTGCGACGTTTCAGGTGAAATCAAGTGAGAGGCCTAATTTCACTTGTGTGTGTTGTCGACGCACTTATTATAAGAATCAGACTAAGTTAGTGGATTTATATGCAAAAAGTGAAAGGGAAAATAATAGTGAATGGAAGGATGTCACAACATACTTGATGGTAGAAAATTGTTTTGATTTGGGATCGGATCAACGTGTGTGTACTTATTGTTGTAACAAATTAAATCAAAACCAGATGCCTGCTAGAGCAGTTCATAATAATCTGGATTTGGTTGAGATTCCTTCTGAATTGAAGGATTTAAATACTTATGAATCTATTTTGATTCAAAGTATCCATCCCTTTCAGGCTATTGTAAGAATGGAGCCAAAGACAGGGAAATTGCCTCCATCAGATTTACAGAGAGGATTAAAGGGAAGAGTTGTTTATTTGCCTCTAGATTTGAAGAAAAACATTAACACAATTGGAGTAGAAAAAGTGGAAGAGGAACCTCTGGTTATCTTAGTTAATTGGGTTCCGACAAAGAATAAGAAAATATGGCAAGATTTAGTGGATGTTAGGAAAGTCAAAAAGGCAACATTGTATTTGAAAAAAAATAATAAGTATTATAAGAATGTATATGTTGCAGAAGAGGAAGTAAGTGAGGAAGAGGATAGCGATTTGTGTGCTGGTCAAATTGAGAAAGTAGAACCCTCTACTAGTGAAGAAATATATGAACATTATAGTGTTCATTGTTTGCATTTCAAGGAAGTCATGGGGAATGCTATTGAGTTGTTTCAAATGAAACAAGCCAAAGGGAGTCCCATTAGTGTTTGGGAGGAAAGTTTGGAAGCTCGGTGTTTCCCACAGCTTTTTCCAACAGGTCAGGGAGGAAGATATGATGAGCGATCTCATCAAATTCCTGCTTCTGAATACCGGACTTTGCGATTGTATGCAGGAGATGCTAGGTTTCGACAATGTATTCCCTATTTGTTTCATCTCCTGTTTGAAAGCGATCTGTCTGGACTGTCATATGCAGTGAACCACATCTTGAAAAGTGGTATACACATGCAAAACATCTCGGCAAGTGACTTTATGGATAAAGTCAATGTCCAAGACAGTATTTTGGATTGTCACCTGATTAATCTCATGGCGTGTCAGCGTGGTACTAATGAGTACTGGTACCGTCGCCATGGTGATTTAAAATGTATGCTGAGGAACTTAGGAAGTCCCACATGGTTCCTCACTCTGAGCTGTGCCGAGTATGGCTGGGAAGACTTACTTGAATTTCTACGAGAGGCAAATGGAAACATTGAAAACATCGAATTCAAGACACCCGGAGAACTGTGCTCTTTGGATCCAGTCAATGTATGCAGGTACTTCAATCATAGATTTGAAGCTATGATGTCTTTCATCATGAATAAGAAGAATCCACCTCTTGGAGAGGTGTTGGATTTCTTCTGGAGAAAGGAGTACCAAGCAAGAGGTGCTCCTCATATACATATGCTGCTGTGGATCAAGGATGCACCTAAATTTGGAACAGATTCAGAAGACTCAGTGATGAGTTTCATACAACAGTATTCTACGTGTGCTGTTCCAAACGCGAAGGAGAAGAAAAGCCTAAGAGAAAAAGTTCTACGTTTCCAAAGCCATCGTTGTGGAAAGTACTGTCGTCGTAAATTCCGAAACAAGGACAAGTTCTACACCAAATGTTGTTTCGGCTTTCCACGACCGGTGATTTCTAAAGGAAGAGTAAACAGTTTGATGTCTTCGCTGCGACATAATGTGATGAAGAAATCACCGAAAAACACATACAATTTGAAGAGGAACGAAGAGTCCAAGTACATCAACGACTACAACCCAGTGATTTTGTCCATGTGGAATGCTAACATGGATATACAGTTTGTGGCTGATAACTGTATGGCTGTGGCTCGGTATGTGACATCTTACATCACCAAAAAAGAAAAGACAGAATTGAAGGATATGTGGGAGGACATTTCCCATGAAAAGAGCCTCAGTAAGAAGTTGTACAGTTTCAGTCTGAAGATGTTGTCGCATCGAGAAATCGGAGCTTACGAATGTTCTGACCGGTTGTCTTCAGCAAGTCTCTATGCCAAATCTAGGAGTATCGTTTGGGCGAGTCTTGGTCTTGCTGCAACGCGTAATCGAGTTCTGAAACCTGTGCGGGAAATTGAGTATTTGGCGGAAAAGGAGCCAAACAGTACCGATATTTTGAAGACCAACATGTTGGATACATATTATCCAAATCGAAGCAGTCACCTCGAGAATGTTTGTCTGTATGAGGTTCTACAAAATTACATATTCAAGAGGAACATCAAAGAAGATACTGAGAAAGGAGTGTATGCTGTAATTGGAAGTGAGGGATGTCTGGTCAAGCAAAGAAAATGCCACTTGGTAAACCATCGAAAATTGAGTGGCGAATCTCCTGAAAAAAAGGAGTTTTTCTATTTAGCACTTTTGCAACTTTTCAAGCCTTGGCGTGCAGAAGAGGAACTGCTTGGAGATTTCCTCTGTTACGAAGACTCTTTCACTGCCGCCAAGGAGACCATAGAATGTCCTGCTTTTCCCAAATATCTAGAAATGTTGAATGCGGAAATCGAGCAGGAAGCAACGATTGCAGCCGAGATTGCCAGAGACAGTTCTCAGGACAGTCAGAGTTCTGTTTCATTGAGTCAGGATCCACTAGGAGGACCTGTTATCGAAAATGAAGCTGCCACTGCCATGAATGAAGTGGAAAGAGCCATGGCACATGCTCAGGAGGATGCGGTTAACTTAGAAGACTTGGAAAGACAAGTCAACGTTGAGCAGAGGAAAATATATGACGAAGTTACCAAGCAAATTGATCATGGATTAAGTCATGAGAAGAAAGAGTGCTCATGTACGTCGTTGAAGCCTGTCCGACTGTACGTGAGTGGAGAAGCGGGAACTGGAAAAAGTTTTCTGATTAAAGCAATTGCATCTTATCTGCAGAAAAGGACTGAGTCATCGTTGTCTTGTGTTGTCACCGCTCCAACTGGACTGGCAGCACATAACATTAAAGGGATTACTTTACATCGTTTACTGATGCTGCCAGTGGAGCATGACAACAAATTACAATATCACAAGCTATCTGGAGATGCTTGTTGTGAAGTTTCAAGAGTCTTGAGGAAAATGAAACTTCTTATCATTGACGAAGTAAGCATGGTTTCCAATGTCATGCTTGCCTTTGTGCATTTGAGAATGCAAGAAGTTCTCAAAACAGAGTATGATGTGTTATTTGGTGGCAAACACATCATTGTTTTCGGAGATCTTCTGCAGCTGACACCAGTGAAAGGACAACCTGTGTTCAAAATGCTCACGCATGAAGATACCAGGAAGTGCCTAGGGAGCATTGGCAACGTCAATATATGGTTAAACTTCAATTATGCAGAACTGCATGAAAATATGCGTCAGGCGAAGGATGAAGTTTACAAGAATATTCTACAAGATGTTAGAATTGGAAAAGTGACCGAGCATGGGAAAGAGGCTTTACATGCACGATTACTGTCAAATTTATATCCAGAACAAGATGTTGTGCCTGAGAATATTTTTCAGAAAATTACTGAGAAGAAATCTGGAATATGTTTGATGCCAACTCTTGCAGAATGTGCCATCTTCAACAACAAAATGTTGCATTTAGAAAACCAAGAGATTGTGAAACTGGAAGCTATTGACAGAGTAGAGCATATGGGATCAACAATTATTTTGTCTGAGAATTTGAAAACAAAATTGGATTCATTAGAGAAGACTATATCTAAAACTGCAGGTTTTGAAAAGACTCTGAATGTGTGCTTAAACTGCCGTATAATTTTAAGAAGGAATTTACATGTTGAAAGAGGTCTGGTAAATGGATCAATGGGTAATGTTGTTGATTTTGTGAAATACAGAAATAGAGATGGAATTGAATTTTTAAAAATTAAATTTGATGGCATTGAGGAAGTACAGCTAATTGGTCGTTGTTCTGCTAGATTTTTGCTTGTAAAAGACTTATATGTTCGCCGTAAGCAGTTTCCTGTTTGCGGTGACAATCCATAAATCGCAAGGTTTAAGTGTAGACAGTGCATTGGTGAATATTGGCAGTTCTGTGTTCAAGGAGTTAGAACTTTATCGGGATTGTACTTGATTGAGTGTGATGTCACAAACATTTGTGCGGATCTAGATTGTGTTAAGGAATACAATAGGTTAAGAAGAGAGTATGCGCCACATTTGCCTCAATATCCTTTGTTTGAGAAACGTGTGGTAGGCCGGAAACGAAGAAATGTGACCAATACTAGGGAGGTTGTAGCAAAAAGACGAAAAGTCGATGAACCTGAAATTATAAGCAGAAACACAAAGGATTCTGTTGAAGATGTTGTTGGTTTTCAATTTGAAAACAGTTCTGGTGTCAACTGCTATGCTAATGTAGTGGTTAATGTTTTGTTTTCTCTAGAAAATGTAAAAGAAGAGATTGTGGTCAATTCTGATCAAAGATTTTGCAGTTTGTTAAATTCTGTGTTAGAGAAATGTAGCACTGATAGAACAAAAATAGAAAGTGTGTCTGAAATTCGAAATCTGTTAGACAGATGTTCAGGTCAAACACAATTCTCTCAAAATATTCAGCAAGATTGTCAGGAGTTTTTAATGTATATGCTTGATGTATTGCATGCTGAAGGTGTAGATGTAGATCACCTGTTTGGGCTTTCTTATCAATGGCAGCATGACTGCGAGAACTGTAGGGTATCAAGTACTACTAGTGTAGACTCAGAAAGATTTATAAAAGCAGCTGATCACAACATGGAATGTAGCCAATGTAAATCTGAAATGATGTCATCATTATTTATACGAACATATGGCCAGTATGTCATATTAATGTTCCAACGATGTAGGCCTGATGGAACAAAATTGACAACTTTAATTAAACATTTTGTGGCTTCACAGTTGTCAATATCAGGAAGGACTTTTGTAACTGCAGCAATTATATATCATGACGGTCCTTCAATAACATCAGGACATTACACAGCTTATTTAAAGTCTAGAAATGGCTGGTCATTCTGCAACGATTCTGTTTTAATTTTCACAAAAAAATTGCCGTATGACCTTAAAAATTCTTACCTGGTGTTTTTAAAACCAAAATTTTAGGGAAAGAATCTCGGGATGTGCTCTGAGGAATTTCAAGAGGTTCTAATGGCTCCTAGACGATTTGGCCTTGAGGATAAGTGTAGTACAGAGACATAACTTCTTACCATAACAGTTGACGTCATGGAAAAATAACTGCACTTTGAATGAGTTCAGAAAAACTGTTTATTTTTATAAGCTAATTGAAGCAGCCAATCAAAACATGGAGTAGAGGGAATGTAAGTCTGCAATGCTGTCTACTGTTTGATATTGCTTTGTGATTAAAAGTGATGTAGAGAATTAAATAATTGTAGTAGTCATAGAGGTAGTGTAAGTCTGCTTCATAGTAAGCAGTATCAGTGTCATAGGAAATGTAGAACATGAGTGAGCAAGAAGGGTAAGATATTACTAGTCCAGGATTGTGAAAATGATCTTCAACATTTTAATTCTGAAAGTTGCGGAAATACAAAATGACGGGATTGGCTTACAAGAATTTCAAGAGTTATAAATGGCTCTTACATGATTTGGCCTTGTGGAAACGTGTGGTAGAGAGCGAGAAGTCATTTATTGTATGTAACATATTTTTCAAAACGATGGAGGTTTTCTTTCAGAAATTGGCGGGCTGAAAGTAATAATAGCACAACAGAGTGTAAGCTGTTCATAGGACATCCTTCGACGTCATGGAAAGTAAGTTAATTTTAAGGAGTTCTGAATTCTGATTTGTTATGTTGTATGGGTTTTTTAAACACAATCATTTTGATTGTGTTTTTTTTCCCCCGCTGTTATATGATGAATACCTTCAAGTCACTGTTTTTAGTGAAATTTGATACATTCTGAGAACAGCAAAAATAAACCATTTAACATGTATAATTAATTCTGTACTGTTTGCATTTATGATGTACATTTAGAACTGTGTAGGAGGCATGGAGAAGGAGAGGCTTCTGTAAGTGTCAAAGTTGTTGCATACAGTGCTCACATTCTACGTAGTCTTTCATATGATAGACTACATTTCCACAATGAGATACCTAAGCAAAGGAAACACAGGTGATATGATTGTGGAATGAGCAAAAAAAATTGCACGTTTTCCTATTATATTACCTGTGTTTCCTAACATTACACATCACATTGTGTAGATGAGGTTTAGGCCTGTTCCAGGAGACAGAGGAGGTCTGACATTTGTTCAAGAGTGCAGTGGGCATGACTCACTTCGTTGGTAGGCCTGAACATGTATTATCTCCTCTGTATTCTTCAACAAACCTAAATTTCATCTGCAACCCTGAGTAGGACTTACCTGAAACAAATCTGTGGATAGGTTACACCTTATCGACATCTTGAAACAATCATTTAAAATGTTAGGGTCAGATTTATGATGGCCGTGCGCCTCTTTTGCGCCGCTGTGGGTCACTTTTGTGTAAAAGATGCACCATGTTGCAAGATAGGTTTCAGTTCATCTCCAGCAAGATACCATCAGTTTAAAATGTATATAATTAGCACTGTGTAGGGGGCATGCAGAAGCTGAAGCTTTTGTAAGTGTCAAAGTTGTTGCATGCAGTGCTGCACTTCTGGGTACTGTTTCATATGCTGGACTACATCTGCACAATGAGATACCTAAGCAAAGGAAACACAAGTGATGTGATTGTGAAATGAGCAAAAGAAATTGCACGTTTTTCAATTACATCACCTGTGTTTCCTAAGTTTACGAATGACATTGTGCAGATGAAGTTTAGGTCTGTCCACGGACACAGAAGAGGTCTGGCCTTTGTTCAAGAGTGAAGTGGACATGACTTACTTCATTGGTAGGCAACAAGCGTAAATTTGATCTGCAACCCTGAGTAGGCCTCACCTTAAACAAACCTCTGGAGAGGCCACACCTTATCGTCATCCTGAATTAATCATTTAAAATGTTAGGGACAGATTTATGATAGGTGTATGCCTCTTTTGCGCCACTGTGCGTCACTTTTGTTAATGCATTGGCGGTGGAAAAGATTTGCTATGAGGCGACAAAATTACAAATTGATGCATCTAGGCAGATGTGTCATGCTGTAAAAAACCCGTGCCACATGAAACCGATGCAGCAGTGATGCAAAAGATGCAGCATGTTGCAAGACAGGCCTCACTTCATCTCCAACAAGATAAGAAGCTGAGTCTTCTGTAAATGTCAAAATTGTTGTATACACTGCTCAACTTTTGTGTACTCTTTGATATGCTAGACTCCATCTGCACTATGAGATACCTAAGCAAAGGAAACACAGGTGATGTGATTGTGAAATGAGGAAAAGAAACTCCACATTTTTCAATTACATCACCTGTGTTTCCTAAGTTTACGAATGACATTGTGCAGATGAACTTTAGGTCTGTCCACGGACACAGAAGAGGTTTGGCGTTTGTTCAAGAGTGAAGTGGACATGATTTACTTCATTGGTAGACCTTCACATGTATTATGTCCTCTGTTCTCTTCAACAACTCAAAATTTCATTTGGAACCCTGAGTAGGCCTCACCTCAAACAAACCTCTGGATAGGACACATCTTATTGGCATCTTGAAACAATCATTTAAAATGTTAGTGTCTTGCGACACTTTTGTGAGACAACAGCAGTGCAAAAAATGCACCATGTTCTAAGATAGGCCTCACTTCATCTGCATCAAGATACTGTTAGTTTAAAATGTATATCTTTAGGACTGTGTAGGGGGCCTGGAGAAGCAGAAGCTTCTGTAAGTGTCAAAGTTGTTGAAAAACTGTTTCTCCTTCAATCTTTTCCCTTGTCTTTTCTAATTTTTAAATACATGTTTTAATATTTTTCAAATGTTTGTTCTCTCTTTCACAGATTGAAAGTATAAAAATAAAAAGTGAGTAATTTAACGACAATTATAAGGTAAATGTTTTGTAGTCTTTTCGTTACATTTCTATCACATTCACCTACTATTAGTTCCACAGCTTCATTTCTTTAACCCTCAGTTTCCTGCCTTTGCTACTTCCCTCATTCCTTTCTCTATTACCTACTTACTCTACTCCTTCCACTCCTTTTCTCAGTCCCTCTCTTCTCATAGTTCCTCACTCTTGTTCACTCACTCCGTCTCTATTACTCTTAGTGTCTTTGACTGATCACTCTTTCACTACTTGTTCATTATGCTTTTTCTGTGTAGTTGAAGCACACTAAGGGGCATATTATGAACACAGCCAATAAAATTATTGCTGTTTTTATCGGCAGAAAACTGCTGCAAAAGTGGTTTTAGCGGCAGTTTTCTGCCGCAAAAGCGGCTTAAGCGACACATTTCTGCCGATAAAAGCTGCAAAACTTTTATTGCCTATGTTGATAATATGGCCTTATGTTATTTACATTTCTTTGCTGTTTCAATTATTCTTTTTCTGTTACTTCTTCTTTTCTGCTTTTTGTTTTTTCTCTCTGTTATTCCACATGTTTTAATCTTATTTTGAACATTCACTCATATTCTCTAAGAAACTCTTCTTTGTTATTGTTCTACTCTCTTTTTTTACTTTCACTTCCTTATCTATTTTGTTTTTCACAATTATATCCTCTTCCCTCTTTTCTTCGGTAAATAAATCTATTAAACAGTATCTCTGGTTTAGACCCTATAGCTGTCTTTGTTTTAACATTACTCTCTGTTTACTTCCCTTATACTTACTCTTTTTTTTTTTTTAAAAAACAATTTTTTTGGTTCGCTCCCGGTTCGCGTACCGGTGAGCGAACTAGGAAGCGAACCAAAAGAAATACAGCTTGCCAGAGTGCTAAACATTCTAGCAATATTTTTTGAAAGGGGAGGTAGTTCTGAAAAGAACTTTTTTTTTAATGTTTTTGTTGTTTTATATTTTTTTTATTTTTCTGAACATTTTTTGTTTTTTTGTATTTTTTGAACAGTTTTATGTTTTTTTTGTTTTTTTTGGAGGGGAAACAACAAAAAACAGGCATTGGAAAGGGCTCAACAGGAGCAAAAAAATAATTTACTTTCTGGGGCGTTTAGAGCACTTGTGATTTTCAAATGCTCTGTTGATTAAGTTAATGCTCATATTGGCACATGACAGTAATGTACCGCAATACAAACAGGTAATCTTCATATGGACAAAGTTGTCCTGAATGTTTGGCACGGTTTCCCGTGCCTCTGGTCCTGACAAAGATACCTGTGTTGATGTCGTGGCCACAGGAGTTGGTGGGTTGTCCTGCAGGTCACGCATCTCTGCCCGGCTGTAGTTTAATGGATGCCACCTCAGCATGTGACGGTGCATGGTGTAGTTGCCGAAGCTATACTTTTTTAAGGTGCCTCTAGATAAGTCCTCTTTACATATGAGGCACGTCACATATCTAGCATTAACTTTTTTCTGCCCTTCAGGGATTGAAAAAAACTGCCAAATAAAACTAGTTTTACGATGAGAAACCCGGGGCTCCTCTTCTAAAAACTGTGGTCCCTCTGTCTCCTCTTCCTCGTGTTCATCCTCTTCCTCCTCTGTGTTGCTGATGAACTGTGGAGGTGGTCCTCTCTTCCCACGAGGAGGTGGTGGTGGTGGTGGGGGTCCACCAGCTGAAGCTACCAATGAAGCCATTGCTCAAATATCAAAAAAGGTCTTCCTCTCACAAAGATGAAAGTCAGAGTGAGGAAAGAAGGAGGGGTTTCCATCATTTGGGAAAAACAATATTTCTAAACCAATGAAAAGTGTTATTTTTAGGTCACCTGACCTAGCCTTACCTCATTAGGAAACCAAAAGTGAAATGAACCAATGAAAAGTTTTATTAACAAGTCACATGACCTGTTACGCTTATGTTACGCGCTGCGGAACGCGCCCCGGATCACTTCCGGGTCGCTGCGCTTCGCGCCTCGGTTCGCGCTCCGGAGCACTTCCGGGTGCACTAACGCGGCGCGTCATAAGACGCATTACGCGGCAACGCGATACGTCACGCTTTCGCGACGCGCCCCGGATCGCTTCCGGGGAGCTGCGCTTCGCGTCTCAGTTCGCGTACCGGAGCACTTCCGGGTGCACTAACGCGGCGCGTCATAAGACGCATTACACGGCAACGCGATACGTCGCGCTTTCGCGACGCGCCCCGGATCGCTTCCGGGGAGCTGCGCTTCGCGTCTCAGTTCGCGTACCGGAGCACTTTCAGGTGCGCTAACGCGGCGCGTCATAAGACGCATTACGCGACAACGTGATACGTTGCGCTTCCGCGACGCGTCACGATGTTGATTTCTAACGCGGCAGTTGCGCAAACAGAACGTTTACCGGTTCGCGGACCGGGTCGCGGCATCAAATTGAGCTAACGGGAAGCTTCCCGGTTCGCGAACCGGGAGCGAACAAAAAAAATATTAATTTTTTTTTATTAATAAACATATAAAATATATTTTTGGATTTAAAGAAGAATACATTTTACAGCTACAGATATTAGCTTTTAAAAAACCAATGAAATTCACTGAAAAAAACATAGGTTATAGACCATATATAGTTAGGAATTAGCATTTACAAAACCTTGAAAATTCACTGAAAAAACCATAGGTTATAGACCATATATAGTTAGGAATTAGCATTTAAAAAACCTTATTTTACTCACACAAAACCATTGAAATTCCATATATAGTTAGTTGCACTAACTATATATCGCGCACCCGCAATCCACTGCTGATGATGTCACATATTACATCATTCATGACATGGTCAGTGACATCACTGATGACATCACTGATGACATCTCAAATGACATCACTGATGACATCACTGATGACATCATCCAGTGACTGTGTGTTTCTGTAAAGTTTTAATATGTTTGATATATTGAAGAATGAGTGGATGTATAAGTGTCTGGATGAAGGATTTAGTAGGTGCGTGACTGACTGTATGAGTGAGTGAATAAATGTGTCGTACTAAATGCATGGGTTAGTGACTAAACTGTCTGAATGTGTGCATCAGTATGTCTGTTGTGATGTAAACTGCTGCATGTGTTGATCATTAGCTATACAAGAGGCTATATGTGTTATTGATTGGTTGCCCAAGTATTTGTATGGGAGATTGAGTTTGTGTGGGGGTGGCTGGGAGGTGTGTGACTCTGTGCATAGATGTGTGAGCAGTTGATTCACTAGGTGTATGAGTTCAAGAGTGCATGTGGAAAAAGCTACATGGGCGGTTGACTGTGTGCATGAGTGTATTGATGAGTGAATGGATATCTCAATGCTACATGTCATAGTAAGTACATATGTAAAACACAGTACATGTGAGAGTTGGCATATATAAATAACTGTGCATGAGAGCCACTGAATGTGTGAGTGGATGTATGGATCATTGTGAACTTGTATCAGGGATTGTATAAGAGAGTAAATATGTGTTAGTATATGTTTGAATAAGTAAGGTGTGTATAACTGTATAGTTGAGGAAATGGAGGTGAGATTGTTTCTTTGCATGACTGACTAGGTGTGTGAGTAACTCCATGGATGAGTGACAGTGTGTGAGTGTCTGTATACACTGAGTGTATCTAAGGTTATATTAGAGTCTGAAGAGGTTTATCGTATTAGCACAAGAATGATGTCAAATGAGATGTCATCAGTGATGTCATCAGTGATGTCATTTGAGATGTCATCAGTGATGTCATCAGTGATGTCACTGACCATGTCATGAATGATGTAATATGTGACATCATCAGCAGTGGATTGCGGGTGCGCGATATATAGTTAGTGCAACTAACTATATATGGAATTTCAATGGTTTTGTGTGAGTAAAATAAGGTTTTTTAAATGCTAATTCCTAACTATATATGGTCTATAACCTATGGTTTTTTCAGTGAATATATATATATATATATATATATATTTATATCACTACTGGTTAGTTATAGTTAGGACCACGTTTCCACAGGAAATATATTTCTGGGTGTGGTAATAAGTTTGGCGCTATTAGACAAAACCTTCCAAACTTTCCAAAAACTAAGGGGCCCATTAGGATGACGGGCGGATTGCCCCCGCCAGGCCAGTGGTGGTCACCGCCGGCCTGGCGGGGGCAATCCGCCCGCCATCTTCTCCGGAATGACCCCCCGCCATATTAGTATGGCTGGGGGGTCCGCGGCGGACGGAAAGACCGTCCGCCGCTTTTCCGCCCCGGTCGCTTTGCGACCGGGGCGGAAAATGGTTTATATGGTGGCTGTGTCTATCAGACACCACCATCCATATTAGCATGGGCTTTAAACAATGCCTTTCCGTGGCAGCAATGCCGCCATGGAAAGGCATGCAGAGACTCCCTGCAGGGGCCCGTTGCGGGCCCCCAGGGACTCCGTGGGGGTGGTGGGTGCACATGGGGGGTACCTATGGTACCCCCCAGCAGCTCCATGCACAGCATACCTGCCATGCTGTGCATGGAAGAGCACAGCATGCCTTCCTGCCATTATGGCCGGCGGTGCTGAGTGCACCGCCCGCCACAATGGTAGGAATGCAGGATGCGCCCGCCACTGTGGCGGGCGCAACCTAATGCTGCCCACAGGACCCCCGCCCTTATGGCGGGCGGTCCCTTTCACCGGCAGGATGGTGGGCGGGCAAAGTCCGCCCGCCATCCTAATGGGCCCCTAAGTCTCATCCACCCCCACTCCTACCTGCAAAGTTTCTGGGTGATCCAGCAAGCAAGGGCCAAGAAAAAAGGGGCACATTTTCCTCAAGCAATTTTCCATAGGAAAATTAAACACAGCTACTGCCAAAACAGCTGAACATAATTACATCAAATTTGTCAGAAAGCTAGAACTTGGGCCAAAAAGCATACTTTTTGTGAATTGGTGTAAATTTGTTCAGTAGTTTATGAGACATTAAAGTTCAAATTGTATGTATCTGTTGCACTGCGGAGGGTCAGTGGACCCTATAGATCTAAAGATAAGATTTGATTGTCTGCCAAGAACATCACCAAAGATGTGGCAGTGGCCATCTTAGGAATCAGGGACTGAGTCCACCTCTCCTAGAAAGTTATAAAAAACATATAGTGGGCAGGGTATGAATACCCTCAGAGAGACGCCTCAGGAGGCAAGAATGTAATTGTTTCTAGCAGCACCACAGATTCATGGATAAGATCTGGATTCATGGAGACGGTTAAAAAAAGAGGGGATATCTGCCTTTTCAAAAATAAGCCCCCAGGTGCAGGCCAGGGCCCAGTAATACATTTTATTTTTGGGCTGGGGGCATACGGCCTCCCTCCCCGTGTGTTTTGGAGGCCCCAGGGACCCTATTCCCAGTGCTAATTCATTATTTATGAGGAGGCGGGTGTGCGGTCCTCCCTCGCCTGAGCCTTTATAAGGCCCGTAGACCTCATCCTCCGGCTGATTTCTTTTTTTGAAAGGAGCAGGGCATGCAGACCTTCTCCTGAAGCCTGTGAAAGGCCTTGCGGACCCCATTTCCAGGGACGAATGCTTTTATTTTGGGGACATGCTACCCTTCCCATGTCCCAGCTAGGCCCTGGGACCCCTTTCCCAGTGCCATTTATTTTTTGGTGAGGGGGCTTGCTATCCTCTACCCCGTGGCGTAGACCAGCCATGGGGACCTAATCCCCCAGAGCCCAATTGAAGCAGTGTCCTGGGGACCCAGTCTCAGGGACAGTACTGTGTCCTGCCCATGATACAAATTTTGTTCTCTGCCAGTATTCTCTTGGGCAGGGAATCCAACTGTGCATTCACCTAGCAGGCACACAGAAATGAGGCTCATGCCAAGGCGGTGAGCAAAGCAATGGCACCCACTCTGGGTGCTGGCTGGGGAGTTGAGGGGCCACAGGACCTTGGGGATCCCTCCCAGCTCCCAATTTTTGCTATGTGGTTTGAGCTATGGGTGGGCACTGAGGCACCCACAGTAAATAATAAATGGCAGGCTCCTGCTGGCACCCCTAATGGGTGCTCATTGGGGATTTGGTAGGGGCCTTGGGGATCCACCATGGCCCCCGAATTATCGCTATGTTGTGGGGACCCTGGGTGGGTACTCAGGCACCTATGATAAATGATAAATGGCCAGCTCCCGACAGCAGCCACAATGGGTATTTTCTGGGGAGCCATTAGGCGCTGCGAGGACGATGGGGCTCCCACCATGGCCCCCAACCATTTCTGTGTTGTGGGTGCCCCAATTGGGCAATGGGCACCCTAAAAATAATTTATCCGATTAAAAAGAATAATAAATGAGTGCCAGGAGTCACTCATTTATTATTCACTGCTCCAGGGAAGGAGTGCCCCATAATTCCCTGTGAGGGCTTCTTATTTATATTTTTGGATCCTGGTGGGGTTCCTAAAAGGGGCAAGATCATCATCAAGCATTGGTGCTAATGTTGTGCAGGGTTGCATGGAGTGCAGCAGCTCCACAGCAACATAAAAAAATAGTACGTCTCCTGAGCAATTGAATTCAGGACCCCTGGAGCTCTTACCACAATTTCTTAAAGCACTCCTCGGGCTAACAACACTGTGCATAGTGGGGACAAGTTATTTAGGGCATAAGTTATACTTGCTTCTTATCCATGATGTTATTTCAGATGTTGCAGTGATGTTATCAATGATGTCATAGAACAGGTAATGAGTGATGTAATATGCAAAGTAATTAGCAGTGCATGGCAATGGCATGAAGTTTAGTTATAGTTGCTTGAGATAACTATAACTGGTGAATTTCATTGGTTTTGTTAGTTTAAAATTGCATGCTTTAACATTTTCGTCTTACTTACATCCCTTTAATCTTTTTTTTTTTTTTAAATGTATGTATTCTCTGTTACCCCTACCTCCAAGCAGGTGATTAAGGGGGCTAACTAGAGTATATTTCTCTGTCATTGAAATTCTGTTCTCCTCAGAGACTACTTGCAAGAGGGAGTGTACAAATAAACCCAACAAGCAGGGTTTATGGACAGAGATACTTTCTTCAAAAGGTAACAATCAGTTGTCAACGACGTCAAGAGGAAATAAGGTTTAAACTATTTCACAAGACAACAAGAAGCCACACCGTTCAGCTAAACCCTTAAAAAGGTTCACAATATGGGCATGGCCAAGATGGTGGTGGAGTCGGATGTCGAGTCACCGAGCTCCGAACTGGCATATCTAATATCCTGCACAGATCCATGCCATTGTGCTGCCTATTACACTGAGATTGAATGCTTAAGTGCCCTGCCACTGCAGAAGACCTGCCAGAGCTCCGTGGTGCCCACCTACTGCCAGTTAAAGCTGCAAGGCCAGGAGGCTGACATAAGAAGCGGAGCATGAGGAAGAATGTGATGGAGAGGCCGCTCATCCCCTGTGGGTCTCAGCCGATTTCCCTACTCCACCGGCATCCAGAGAGCCTGCTGTGTCATGCCTGCTCTGGGTCAGGACGGAGATGCTGCAGTCGCTGGGGCCCGGATGAGTGCTTGCCCCGGAGCCCGGCGGTGAGGACAGAGCATTATGTTCCCCTGCAGCCCACCGGTAGTAGTGTGGCTTAGTCAAAACGCCAAGCACAAGGTTTAGAGGTGAAGGTCGCGGGGACACTACTGGCCTCGGAGCACGATGCTATGTCTGGCCACCCCCTTGAGAGGTGACGATCTGCCGGGAATGGCCTATTGGCTGCGTGAATAGTTGGGAAGAGAGCTGCGGGGATAGCAGAAGCTGCGCTGGGAAGAAACACAAGAGGTCTGGGCAGCCGGAGCCGGGCGGTCGTAATCCGTCTCGGCTCCCGGCTCCAGCGCTGCTCGGGAGCTTAATTTGGTGGTTCCCCAGTGGCCCGGGGCTGTTTCCAGCACGCCTCAAAAGCGGAAGGTGCGGCGCTCAGCTGGAGAGCGCTTAGATGCTTCTGGAGATGCAGGATCGTCCCTGGCGCGACCTCGGCGGGATCTCGTGTTTGTGAGACAAAATGGCGGCTGCCAGGCGGCTTTGTTCACCGGATCCTGTCGTGCCAGCGGAGGTTGCCACCTGAAGACCTTGGCCTCGCATGTTACAGCAGCACTAGAGGTGAGCCGGGCCCCACCGCAACTAACAGGGCGACCTCGCTGCTCTTCTCAGAGAAGCGCTCCAGTCTGCTCTGCCCCGGGACTTGCCTGACCCCAAAATGGCGGCACCTTAGGGACATCGGTGCCAATGACTCCCCGGACAGACTTTCAAGCTCGTGATCGGCTGCTGCCTAAGCATAGCCTGAAGAGCTCTCCTCCTGATCCCTCCTCCTGTGCCTCCTCCTGTGCCCATCCAGCGTCGGCGTTGCTGAGGCTCCTCCAGTTGGCCCCAGATGATGTGGGTTGGCTTTGTGGCGTGTTCTCCCCTCCTCCCGGGACTGCCTCCCGTTCTGCGAACAGCTGTTTTGGCGCCTGTGGTCTTTCTTCCCTGACTCCTGGTACCCGGGTCGAACTCCTCTGCCCCAGCTCCTCATGGACGATGAGGCTGTGACTTTGCCGCGGACTGCCTTTCTCCCCCCGGACTTGCTGGCTATGGCAGCCCTCTTCCTGGACTTTCGGACCTGGAGCTCTGAGTTACCCGCCATTTTCTTTTTATGACTCGCTTCTTCTTCTACCTTTCTCCTCCACCACTTTAGCGATCTCTGACCTCCCCCTCTGTCCTAACGACCTTTCTATTGTCTCTCCTGCTCCCTCTGACACACTCCTCGCTGTCTTACTCGTTACTATCTGCTTCCCTCTCTGGTTTGCCTCACTTTCCTGCCCTTCTCTGTCCCTCCCTTGGTGCTGTGATTGCATCCCCCCTCCGACCCCACCTAATGGAACTCTGCTTTTCTGTATATAGAGATAACTCTAATCACTAGTATATGCAGTAGACCTTTGTACTCTCTACCATTTCTATGTGACTCTCATGGACTTCTTTACCTTTTCTTTTGTCCTTGCCGCCATTTTACTGCTGCTCTCAGCCGTTTTTCTCTGGACCACGACCCGCCATCTTGTCCATTCCCTCGTCTTGTACCCTTCTCCCTCGTTTCCCCCTCGACGATCCTCAAATGTTCTTCCCTTTTCTGTTTTGCCTTTTCTCCATACCCTTGTATCCCTCCCACCCTCCCTTGGTGCTGTGACTGCGTCACCCCTCTGACCCCACTTAATGGAACGCTGCCTGAGAAAATCTACTATGTGTGTATATATATGTATATAGAGATAACTCTAATCACTAGTATATGCAGTAGACCTTTGACTCTCTACCATTCCTATGTTTCCCTTAGAGTATATCCATTTGTATCTCTTCCTTATGTATATAGAGATAACTCTAATCACTAGTACATGCAGTAGACCTGTATACTCTCTACCATTCCTACGTGACTCTTAGAGTATATCCAGTCATATCCCTTCCCTATGTATGTAGAGATAACTCTAATCACTAGTATATGCAGTAGACCGCTGTGCTCTCTACCATTCCTATGTGACTCTTAGAGTATATCCACTTGTATCCCTTCCCTATGTATATAGAGATAACTCTAATCACTAGTATATGCGGTTGACCTTTGTACTACCTACCATTCCTATGTGACTCTTAGAGTATATCCATTTGTATCTCCTCCTTGTGTGACTTTACATCTTGTACAGTTGCAATTTTTTCTGTTTGTATCCTTTATGTAACACATGTAATCCTAAGTCCTTATGTTTCTCAACTGGTTCTTATGTAAAGCGCTCTGACACCTTCGGGTAAAGTTAGCGCTATATAAAATCGCATAAATAAAATAAAATAAAATAAATAAATAAGGTCTGGTGACCTGGGCCTGAGACTCAGGGAGCTAAGGAGAGGCCTAGGGGTGGCCTGGAGATTTGCTGTGTGGCCTGCCGCCCTGGAATTCCTGTTACTGTGAATGGCTATTGGAGGCTGGTGTATGGGTGCACTAGGCTTTCCTGCATTGAGCGGAAACGGCTGGCGTTAGGCTGGTGTGGTTTGTTTGGGCGGGGTGCCTCTTTGCTAGCCCCCCCGGAGCTTCAACTGTGTACAGCCCTGCGGCCAGCCACAGCACCAGTCTCTGGGACTAATCCTCCTCTTCTATCTACGTAAACACCCTGGATTCGAACAATCCTCTGTGTACCCCTTGCCGGCAAGCTGGTGCCCCCCTCCTTGGTACTGCAGAGGTAAATATACCATAGGTATGAGATGTTAGGCTTGGTGTAAGCCTGTTCTTGGTTCTGAATTGCAAAACTAATAAAGAGATCAATAAAAAATAAATACATAAATAAAAATATATATACCGTTGGTGGGGGAGTGGCAGCACCCAGAACTGCTCCTGTAAGGATCCTGATTGAGTTTGGGGCACGAGAATATCTATGCACATTAGCAGATACTGGAGACCATCTCTAGGTACTGACTGGGGCTACCATATGCACCCAATATCCCACGGCATGTCCCATTACACAGCTGCTGTGAAGCGGTAAGCAATCATCAGAGGAGGGAAGAACTTGAAGCTTCTCGTTGCCTGATAACCTACCTCCTTTTGTGGTGGGGAGCTCCAGTGGGGTGTGTGGTGGGCATATAAAGGCTTCTGGTGCCCTGTGGAGGCCTGCAATGGTGGGAGTTATGTCCTGGGTGTCGCCTGGGTTTCCTGCCACTGATTGAGTCTTCCTTGCCTGGGCACAAACCTTGTAGCCCTGAAATGTTGCCCAGAGGAACCTCCTCTGTAATACAAACTGCTAAAGACAAGGAACCCAAACCCACCAGTCAGGGATAACTTGATAAATGCACTAGAGTGGTGACCCCCCACCGGAGCCTTCTGTGTAGCCCATGCCTGATAATGCTGCACTTCTACTGACTAAACAGTCTTCCTGTGAGGCGTTGGAAAGCAGAGTGGGCAAGGTGTGCTCGGAAGTCACTCTCTTGCAACAAAATCTCCTCAACGTAGCTGAGCGGGTCATCTCCGCGAAGTTGAGGATATTGGAATTGGAAGACACAGTGTGACTCTCCGCAAAGGTGCCACCAAAACCCGAGTTTCTGGCAAGGGAGGCCTGTGGAGACTAGAGGATGGAGAAAATCAGGCCCTTAGAAACAAACTCCGATTCATGGGATTCCCCGAGGGAGTCGAGGGCCCCGACATTGTGCAATTCCTGGACACCTGGCTGCGCTCCCAGGATATATTTTCCTCCTTTTTTGCAAAAGAGCAGGCACACTGTGAACAAAGGGAGCAAGCCTCCACCTAGGGCACTCCCTAGGACTGTGATTTCACGATTCCTGAACTTTCGAGACAGAGATATGATCCTCACATAGAGGCGTAAATTGGTGGAAGTGCGCCACGAAATATTTAGAGAGTTGCAGAGGCAAAGACGTACCTTTGACGAGGTGAAGGCGATACTACATGGCATACAGTTACAATACTTGCACCAGGGAAAATCCTTCTTCTTCCTAACACCTGAAGAAGCTTGGACTTGGCTAGAGGAATGTCCCGGTCCTCAGAGGCAGCGGGAGGAGGGGCGCGACTCCCACTCTTACACATTGGAGGGGCCCAGGCTCAAAGACAAGCTGCACCCAGGAGGAGGGGTCTGAGGCAGCTGTGGAGAGACACTGATACACCATGGCAGAGACGAAGCTCTCCCGAGCGACAGCAGACTTCCTCGGACTCGGTCACCAGCTGGACACCACGTGAGCCATCAATACTGATATAGAGAGGGTACCCTCACATGAATCACCAAGAGGGGGTTAAGAAACGTAAATGGAGATTCCCCACCCTCTGGCAGCAGCCATAAATGACCTTGAAGAGGCTCCAGGTGGCACCCCTTTAGCCACTACAATTGCGTACCCTTTAGCAATACTATAAAAAGCACTTTGGCACCATATCTAGGGCCAGTTAGCAGCAAACTAACGGTATCCGCACCTGTCGCTAGCCCCAAGGGCATGATGATGAACTAATTGGTTACATCTTATCGGGTCACTGGTATAAGGGACAGTTAAACCTGTTGTTACTGTTGTGGGTGGCCGAAATTGAGGTAGTGGGAGGGGGAGGTGGGCTACAGGCCTCTCAAACTGGAGTAGTAGTTTTCATTTTCTGTGATGAGGTGTTTCACTCGCAGGAGTATTTGTGGGGTGGGGGTGGATATTGGGAATTGCTGGGAATTTTTCACCTGTGAAGTTCAAGGGGAATTTTTGCTTTTGTGCCGACAAGCGCCTCCATTGGACATAGACAGTGATTTAGTTAGAGAAGCAAACCTGCATTGCCTCCTTCATTTCCATCCGGGTGGTCTGACACCCAGCACCCAAGGTACTTTATCCTTCACTATACCAGTGAAATGTCGTCCTTATTGGTAGACGATAAGATGCCTTCAGTCTTATCATGGAATGTGAATGGCCTTGGCGACAAGGTCAAGAAAGGATTTGTCTCCCAACGTACAAAGCGAGTCAACCCATATATGGGGCTCTCACAGGAAACACCTCTCAAGGAGTCACAGGGTACATTTTTATGAAGGGGAGCATATGTTACACTTGCTGGATATACCTGGGTCCAGAGGGGTAGCCATTCTTGTTAGTAAAAACCCTCCCTTTGCAGTAACAAAGAAGTGGGTTGACCCACTATGACGATATGTTGGCGTGAAGGGGCTTTGGGGTTATATGGATATCACACTGATAGCGTTATGCACCCCCTGACTACAGGCCCCTACCTTGGAGAAAATTGATAGTATCCTACTAGAGGCGGGGTCCTCATTTCATATCACAGGTTATGTTAAGAAGTTTTTTTAAGTGCTTGAATGCCCATGGGCGTCTTGGCTCTAGCTGAAAGACCCTATGATAGAAACCCCTGAAGAGATTAGTAGGACCTGAAGAGCCAGGTTTTTAGTAGTTTCCTAAAAGCCAGCAGATTTGGCATTGATTTAATGTAGAAAGGAAGATTATGCCAGGCTTTAGAAGCATCAACGACAAAGCCTCTACCTCCACAGGAGGCACGCCATGGAAAGGAATTTGGCAGAAGCAGATCTTAATGAACTAGAATGGGAATACCCGCTAAAACTGTTCTTAAAGAATTCAGGACCTTGGTTATGCAAGACCTTGTAGACAATGCAGAGAGCCTTAAAAAGCACTCTCTGCCTCACAGGGAGCCAGTGTAGCTTTTTGATGGAGTCTACAACAGAGTGAGATCTCGGGATTTTTAAAAAGGTCCGTGCCACTGCATTCTGTAGTGTTTGCAATTTGTTTAACACCTGCTGATGGGCATTTAGCTATAGGCCTTTTGCATAGTCAATTCTAGACATCACCAAGGAGGTGACTACTGTATTCTGTAAGTGTTTAGGTATAAACGGAAGAATATTTTTAATTAGTCTCAATGTATAAAAAGCAAATGAAGTTACTGTATTGGCCTGATCTAAGAAAGAAAGAGAGTATTTTATAATTACTCCCAAATTTTTTGCTTTCCTCACCGCAGAGGGGGTGGACCTAGCTCAATTGGCCATCATTCCGGGGACCAGAAGGAAGGTGATGAATCGAAGAGAAGCACCTCTGTCTTTCCTGAATCTAACTTCATGCATTTCCTGGCCATCCAAGAGCTAACAGTTAACATGCAATCTCTGAATCTTTTGCCATCAGTTGCAGCTCCACTATCCTATTAGACAACTATCTGTGTGTCATCAGCATAGGAAGTTAATGTGAAGCCAAAAGATTTGATTAAATCTACAAAGGGGATAACGTACACATTGAAAAGTGTGGGGCTAATTGCCAAGCCCTGGGGAACAACATAGGGCAGCGAGAATTCCTGAGACGAAAAATCATCAAGTCGGACTGACTGTACCCGTCTGTGGAGAAACAAGTCTAGCAGCTTCCAAGCCGCCTTAGTTACCCCTATCATGCTCAACCTCTCCATCAGCAGCCCATGATTCACCATATCAAAGGCCGCTGATAGGTCAAGCAGGACCAGGGCCGTTCTATCCCCATTATCTAGAGATCTCCTCATTTCCTCTGTAGCTTTTAAGAAGACTGATTCAGTACTGTGCCCAGACCCAACTCCGAAGTGAGTTGAGTTCAGTAAGTTGTTATCCTGAACATGGCTAGCCAGTTGCTCATTCATAATCTTTTCGATCAGCTTGGCAGGAAGTGGAAGGCAGGATATTGGGCGGTAACTATTGGTGTCAGAGGGATCTAGAGAAGGTTTTTAATGAGCAAAAAACAATTTGCCTTTTTCCATTCTGATGGGAACTGACCCCAGCAGCACATACAGTGGAAAATTGCTGTGATCTTGGGCGCAATGGTGTAAGCCACAAGGGCTGCTATTTTGGGTGGACACGGGTCACAAGGCAACCCCGATTTAGCTAATCTGAGCATATCTGCAACCCTCTTGGAGGAAGGCGGAACAAAGAGATTAAGAGTACTTTCCAATTGTGGACTGGAAAGAATCTCTGTGTCAGATGACATAGACCGCTGCGGGCGGATAAATTATTAAAAATATCCTCAACTTTCTCCTTAAATGCAGTTGCTACAGACTCACAGAAACTTGACTGTGGTCTAATGGTGACCGAGGTAAGTTTCAGGACTGTCGCAAACAACTCTTTAGTTGAAGTCAACGCTTCTTCTACTTCTGAGGTGTAGAAGATAGATTTTCCTGGACAATCAGTTTATTGTAGTCAGCTATACATTTTGTATAGGTGATCTTCTTGTCAGAGTACAAGGCTCTCCATTTTTTCCTGTCTGCGACAGCACTGCTTAGCTGCTCTAAGTTTATCTGAAAACCAAGGTGCATAATGTTTGTGTCTTTTTTTTAATGACCTTTTAACTGGTGCCAAAGCATGACCAGCTGCGTCCAACCAGCGTGTGTACTGCGCCACTTCAAGATCCAGCTCTTCCGACTGATTAGGAGTGGCGCTTGCTAGCAGAGTGGCCAATTCATCTGCTCGAATATCATGCCACTTACATGAAGAGACCCATTTGGGGCAGCCTGTGTGACCAGAGGAAAGGTCGCTAATGTAAAAAAAGATTGCCCTGTGATCTGACCATGAAAGCGGCAATGTAGCGATATTCCCTAACAAGGGACAGTTAGAAAAAATTCCATCCTGCGAATGGCCCACTGAGTGCGTAGGCCCAGATACCCTCTGAGCAAGGCAGAGGACCTCCATATTCTGAAGTAGATTGAGTGTGTCGACATCACAGGGCGTTTCCAAATGAAAGTTTAAATCCCCTAGGACAGTAAAATTGTTAAGTAAAATATTGGCTTCTAACATGCTATTCAGGTCTCCAGACAAACTAGCACGGAGACCAGGGGGCGATAAATCAGCATGCCATTAAACGAGAAATTGTCTGTTAGGTGTGCACCGAAAGTGAGGGCTTCACATGATGCAGGAACAAGATAGTTACAGCGCACCTTGATCTGGGAAGTACAAACAAACGCAACCCCCCCCCCCCCCCCCCTCTCTCACCACGCTTGTCAGCCCTGTCGAGTTTATACAAGGCGTATCCTTTTGGAATAGCCGCAATACAATCTGGATCAGCTTGCAAATTAACCCGTCTCAGTAACAAAGATGAGGGCCGGAATGTGAGTTTCGATCAGCAGCTTGAATTCTACATGATGCTCAATCATAGAGCGCGCATTAAGAAGTAATCAAGGCAAACTAGATACTTCAGGATTATGGGGTGTAGTATTGCCCTTTGTCCTATGACTAACTGGATCGAGGCAAGCCCAAAGCCTTAGCCTCGGTTGTAAAACCCAACTGGCAATGCTGCAGGTAGACGGTCTCCTTCAGTATGCAAAAACCGCGGTTCATAAATTGAGCCAATTAACCCCTTGGCTGCAGCGGTAATTCCTCCGCAGCGCTAAGGGGGAGGGGGGGCGCGCGGCGCCGCCATGCTCGTGACGGAACCACTCCGTCGCGAGCCTCGGGCGCACTGTGCTTGTGACAGAGTGGTTCTGTCACGGCCCCGCCTGCTCAATAGAACGCTCAGCGCAGGCGCGAAATCACTGCCGCGCAGGCGTGGCGGCGAGGCCGTGACGGAACCACTCCGTCATTGCACAGCCCGTCCGTGGCTGGTGATGGAGTGGTTCCGTCACCAGCAACCAAAGGGTTAAAGGACTAAGTTGTGGGTTAAGTGCCAGCAAAGCGTCTCGTAAGTAGATCGCTCTTCAGCTCAGAAACGGGTATAATGGCTAGCGCTGGCCGTGTTCAGGACTAAGACGGGCACAGACGTGATGTGTGTCTAACTAAATAGCCCGCCATGACTTGGGGGCGTGGCGGAAGCATACGCGAGATCGCACTGATGGGGTTTCAGGTCAAGTTTTCTAAAAACAATTGGGAAAATGAAAGGCTGAAATAAACTAGTGTCCAGCAACCCCTGCTTCCTGTATCAGGCTCCCCTGACAACAAGAAGATACTGGTAACATAAATAATGTTAAATAAACAGTAAAAAATTCAACACATAAAATAATTAAAAAGGGAAGTTATCCCATTCAAGATGTCTTTCACTCTAGTCCGGGAGCCAGGCACCTCCCAAAAGATGGTGGCAAGCCACCTACAAGGAAATCAAAGTCAGCAGCAGTCTCAGCAGCTGGGACCTTTAACAATGTTATGGCACCAGACCTGGATAGGTCAAGCTCTGTGGGTTCCCATGTCAACCCCGCCCCAATTGCGAGCTTCATGAACACCCTGGGGCTCTCAGATCTATGGAGGAGGACAGACCCTTTACATAGGAGCTACTCCTACTTCTCAGGAGTCCATGGAGTCTCTTCTTGTTTAGACTGTATACTGCGCGCAATTTTTACTGCCATGTCTACCTGGCAAGTGCATCCACTTGCCTGGCCCAAACCTTCCCTTTTCTTACAGGCAGGCCCAAGGTGCGCCCAAGGGCAGGGTGCAGTGTATGTGAAAGATATAACATGTACTGGTGTGTTTTACCGGTCCTTATATTGAAAGACTGGTATTTCGTATTTTCACACCGCAGAGGGCACTGCGGCACTTTTCACCACAACCCTGGTTTCACTTCTACCGATGCCGCTGCCTGCACCCTGACCTTTGGACACCACTCATAGAGAACATGGCGCATCGTCCTGCTTCGCAACACAGCCCTGGTCTCACCGACGACGACGCTCCAAGATGACCTCGACGTTGCTGCCTGCACCTTGAATTGGGGGCACTGCTCATAAATTACATGACGCACCGCCCCATCCCACACCACAGCCATGGCCCACCGATGCCAGCGCCATTGACTCCAGTTTGTCAACCAGTGCTGCTGCCTACACCGTGACCCATGGGCCCCACACACTGCATTGCCCCCATCTCGCACCGCAGCCTTAGGTCTACCGACGGCAGCGCTTCAGCAGCAACGAGTCCGCTGCTTACACCGTGACTTGTTAGCTTGCAATGAGCACCGCCCCACTTTGCACCAAAGCCCTGTTCTCACTGACACCGCTGGACAACCCTCACCAAGCCGTTGCCTGCACTGCGACCTGAGGGCACCGCAGATCTCCCCTTTCTGCTTCACACCGCAGTCCCGACATCTTCCAATGCCGGCGCTCCTGACTTCAAACCCACAGAATTCAACCTGCAGCGCATGTGACTTCAAGGGCCCGACGACTCCTGCACTGACTTCCGGAACGGACGCCTGCCGACGCCACTCCTCCAGAGCTCACCACAAGGTCCAATGCATTTCCAAATGTACGGTTTTACGGCTCTCCCCGACACCGTAGCTGGCCCGGGACGCCACAGTCGGCCAGAAATGTTGGATTTTTCTGCTCACGACGCCATGATAGCCCAGGACGGAGCTGTCGAGTTCAAGGAACTGTATATAAAGTCTATTTTTGCTTTATTGGTATTGTGGATTATCGTATGTTGGAGTTTTTTCGTTTTGGTCTTCTTTTACACAGATAAATACTGGATATTTTCTCAAACCGATGTGGTGTCCTTTTTTTGTGTTTTCACTGTATTACTGTTAGTTATGTGCAAATGCTTTACACACTGCCACTGAGATAAGCCTGACTGCTCGTGCCAAGCTACCAAGGGGGTGAGAAGGGGTTATTTTAGATGTGTAATCCCCTTATCCTCTAGATTGGTAGATTCTGCCTGGCTTAGCTGCATACCCTAGCCAGCCAGAAAACACATTGCTAACAGTTTGTCTGTCACCTTTGTCAGGGCTATGGTGGAATAGGGGAGCTCTTATACAACGTGAAGACTGGCCTTTAGCTTAAAGACCACATTTTAAGCAATGATTGCAGGCGAAATAAGAGATGTCAATTCAGAGTCATGGCATCAGTTTGAATGAGATCCAGTGATCTCAGCAATTTTTGTTCCACGACTTGTCTGCCCAAATTAAGGACAAACCTGCACTTCTCCTCCATGGCAGTCTGGGAACAAGGATGTGTACCTGTTGAACCTGTGCAAATCAGTAACTAGTCATGACGGAAATGGCCTTTCTGAGGAAGCAACCACCACACTAGTATATTTTCTTCCCAGTTATTTCCATAGGGCAGACCTTGCTTATCTTTTCCTCGAAATTGATTCAAAACAAGTTACCCTTGAGTACAAAATACTCTCAAACGTTCCAGTTTTCATGCAAAAGCCCAACTTGAGTGGAACTTTCTGACGATTGTGTATTCTTTGTAATTTTTACTCACAGTTCATGACATAAAAAGGCTTTACAAATTCTCTCACACCTACTATCGGCTAGCTATGTGTAAGCAGATCTGATGTTTCCAACACATAACAAGCTGGCTTTGTGTCAGCGCGTGCTCAGTATTCGATGCCTTTGTTACTAGTAGTCTGCTCTTGATTCATTGGTTTTCCTCCCTATTCTTGTGCTTATCAAGCCCATAAGCACTTCGATCTCACAGTGCTCTGAATTAATAAGTTGTATCCTTCCAATGCATGCATGAGGGGACTTCTTTATTTACTATTGAGCACTCAATGAGAATGTATGTGTTTCCTTGCTTCTTCTCCTCCCGCCCTCACCTCGCACCTGTGCACTTCGGTAGTTATGGGATGGTTTTCTTTAGTATAAAACCCATTCCAAGATTGTTAGCCATTTATGTGGCAGGCAACTGGAAAAAAGCATTGGCAAAGCCATTAGCGAGGCCTTTTGGAGCAGAAATATATTGGGTTTAACAGTGCTTGTTTCATGCTTGTACTACAGCTTTTATGTTTTACTTGTATTTAGCATATATTTTTTCGTTTCCCGCCAATCTATTCGTATTAACTATTCTATTAGGTGCCTGTTCCAACAATTGTTCACGCTCAGTCAAATATGAGGAACAGAATCCCATATTTGTTACACCTAGTTCGTCCATCTTCCCTTTCTAAGTTTCTCCCCTGAAGCTTCAGTTCAGTCGCCATATCCTCATTTGTTTCTTATGGCTTGCCTTTAAATGTAAGCATGGTCATTTTAATCCAAGATCCCATTTATTTTCCAGTGGTACAGCCCTGGCCATAATCTCAGGTCCGCAATGCAATCCAATTTTTGCTGTTCTCCATTGATCCCATATGCACCCAATCACGTTTTCACTCTCTCACTACTCGCTCCAGATAACCTGGACCCCTTAATTCTTCCTTTCTGTTGCGCTTCTAACTTTTAGTATTCATGTCTTCTTAAAAATCATTTCTAATGTTTTCATTTTTTCGTGTACCGTTACCTTCACCTCACTATTTGTGCCGTTTAATTGTTTATCAGCGCTATGGGAGTCTAATTAAATTGAAATGTAACTACATCGGGCCTCCGTCCGTCTTCCACCAACAGACAGGGAATGGTAAAGTTCCACCTGGATTCCTCCGCGCAGTGCCACAGGTGAGGAGACCGCCGGGCGAGCTCACTGTGGCCGAGAGGGGGGGGGGGGATGCAAAAGTAACAGACCTGGAGACTCTGGAGAAAGGAATGCAGCCGTGGGGCCACCGGGTGTGTTTCAAACTGAAGTATATCCTTATCACAACATTACTATGAAGAAGAAAGGTATTTATAATATTTGCAATAACATTTATTTTATCTTAACCGCTGTTGAAGCCTGTAAGAATCTGGTCACAGTGTAATAATCCTAGCGAGAGCTTTGAAGCTGCCTTGGTGGCATCCAGCGAGATATAAGTTCCCAGAAAACAAACCATAACCCAGAACACATGGTGCCCATCTGCAGATCAACCACCCGCAGAAGCAGAGCTCGGCATCTGCACAAATAACACCGTTCACTCAGATATGTGGTACATACACTTGTCACCCACACACACTGGAGCGAGTCAGTGTCACGCCATAAAGCGGTCTTCCAGACAGCCATGATTTCTGGCGTTATGGGACCAGGCTCTCACACCCTTCCATTGACCCCGGAAGCCAATCATCCAGTTATGGAACTTTGGTATTAATTTAACAGCTGGGCCTGTGCCTTTAAAAGGCAGATAGGACTGTGGTCCACTCAAGTGATGACGACATGTGGATAGGAGCAACTACAGCCCGATTAAACGTCACGAAAGCCAAAGAGGTGGGTCTTGAGTTATGTGCAGCAGGGATCTAATGTTGGTTTCATCAAGAAGCAGCAGTGATAATGGGTTCCAGAAGGAGGAGCCTAGCTGGTGCAGCGACCTATCTGCAAACTGGTTCAGTCTTAGCAGGGGTAGTCAGAGACGGTGCTGAGACCTCAGGCGTCTGGTCAGGTAATAAGAAATTGAGAATTTAGAAAGGAAGCATCATATTGACTTCTGGTAATCGGTGAGTGGGCAAAGCTCGACTTACCACACTCCCCTCGCCCAGAGGAGAGTCCATAAGAAGTCCCCTTTGCCATGAGTCCATTTTAAAACAAGCATTGGCACAGCCAAAATGTCTCACGTAGGCAAAAGCTATTGGCTCAGCCAATATCTTTTAGTTATGTTGGACAGCAGTGTGGCTGTGCAGGATGGCTAAAAGTAAAATTAGGGGGAAAAAGTGCAATGACATGGTCAACGCTGGATGCGTCTAAGCACTTGTTATTCTTATGGCGGTTGGGAGTGTGCAACACGGATAATGGGAGGTTGTGCACCAATGGCAATGCGACGTTCAAAAAAGTGCGATGATGCAGCCAGCGCTGGCCTCATCATATTGCTTTTATTTGCTCATGGCAGTGTGGGGGGCAACACGCACAATGTGGGATAGGAGGGAAGGAACCACATGGACAATGGGAAGCTGCTAGTGGGAGGAAAGAAGTTACACAACAGGTGGGGGTGTAGGAGGGATAGAAGCACTACAGACTGGAAGACTACATAAATAGTACCTGCAGTACAGTGAGCAGTGGATGGACAACGGAAGGACACTACTCATAGTAAATCAATCACTACTTGGTCCATGCTCCAAACTGAAGAACAGAATGTGACATTGGCAAGTTCTGGCTAATTAGGAGGCAGCAAATAGAAGTGACAATGAAGCCAACAAATGGTAACTAATGAGTGAACTCCACGCCCCTTACAGACAGTACACAGTACGTCTTGCAGCGACAGCGCATGTGCTGTTGGCAGACGAAACTTAAAGCTGTGTTGGCGTGTGTGAGGTTTCTGGGAGATAGATTTCATGATTTAATTTCACATTAGTGGTGTTATCCAATAAAGATATTAAGTGAATCCAGATAAATGTCCTTTGACTAGAAAATTCAGGGCACGAGCTCCTCAACATCAGAGTCATTATAAAAACATGAGGTTGCAGCATTTTTATAAACTGAGTGGCCCTAGGCACAAACAACCAGCTAATAAAACTAGTATTATCTAGAGGCAGGTTTACTGTTACAAGGTCAACGGCTTCAGAAGTTGCATAGAAGCCCAGAGGGTCGTAACTAGCAAAATAAGAGTCAGCAGCTGTGCAAGGATATTCTGAGCTCCAAGCAACATGACATTTCGCCATACGTGCGCCCCCCCCCATCTCCCGCAACAAGGCCTTTATGCAGACCAGTTGTTGCAATCTATGGGCCTACAGTAGCAAGACCCTCATATAGTTTGCAAATGCTATCCTAGAAGAAGCAACTGCAAAAGCCAGATATGAGCTTAGATTCAATATAAGGAGCCAGTGCTTATGTTGATTGTCATATATGCACACAGAAGGCCCCTCATCCCCTCCTCCACCCAAAAGCCATGAAGGGCAGCGCTGGCGGCGCCCCTGCAGGAGACAGGAGCCACCCAAATGCAAAAGTAAATGATTTTAAAGCACCCTTGAAACCATTTGTTTGTGTGTTATGCGTCTGAATACTTGCCTGCCGTGCCGGAGTCTTTCTACGTGTATCTGTGTGCCCGCCAGTGCTCGGATAGCGCCCTGGGCGGAATACAATTTGGCACCGCGGCTGCAGCTGGTGATTAAAATGGAGCAACATGGGACACATTTTGTGCCCACAGTTCAGTCACACATCAAAGCAGCCGCTGACCTGTGAGCATAAACTTCTCGACCCCTCCCCCAAATATTCCGATTCACTCACAGCTGTGGCTTGATCACACTAGTGTCAAGATGCTGGTGGTATGAATGGCAGTCTTGTTGTCTGTCAGCACGGAGTGAGAGGGAAAAAGAAAGAAGGGGTAGACAGGGGGTTGATGAGGTATAGACCGGCACTTGAGGTTAGTAACAACTAGTAAAAGCAGTTCAGTCTGCATCATTAGTGTCAAGAGGGACCCTGCTGTCTGTAGGACTTTAATGTGCCCCTCTGAAGATTGGCGCCCGGGCCAGGGCCCAGCTCGCCTGTGCCAAAGGCCGGCCCTGTGTGTGTGCCTGTCTGTATATGCACCCACTGCAACGAAGTATATATTCAGATTTGTGTTTTTGGAAAGGGAGGGGATTCAATAAGGTCTCCTGGTTGTAATATCAAACTCTGAACACAACAAATTCCATTTTCGCTGCATCATTATCTGCTGGCAACACGAAGTCTGTCCTCCTGCGTGTCTCCATGACGCACTTGGATTTTGATGTCGGTGTGAAAGTTCCCTCATTTTGAAACGGGCCTCAGTCGAGAAAGTGATAAGCACATTTATTTATAAAGCAATATGAAGAACAAGAGCCCTTTGTTGAAATCAAATATTGTCTAAATTCACCTGGGCTCGTCTAAGAAAGACAACATTTGATTAGTCTTGTGAGGTGATTGTTTTTAGACACCTTCATTAATTCTATCACAATAGTTAATAATACCGCCTGTTAATCTAAGAGCTTTGAAATGGCAGAACTGTAGTTTACATTTCTATAGAAAAACACATTATTATTATACCTCTAAATGTAGTTTAAATTTCTATAGAAAAATACGTTATTATTATGCTTCTAAAGACCCACTTAGAGCGGATGGTTACCCTAGATTGGTCTCTAGCAGAAATTAGGTAGAAGGCACAAGGACATATAATTTGCTTTTAGTTTAGCACAATAACTTCCTACCTTAAGGTCTTAATAGTAACCAGTCTGGAAATTTCAAAGAAAGAGGCAGAAGGGGTGAGGAACACGACCCGATGTGTGCCTTAAAAACTAATGTGAGGTCGTGAAATATAACCAGTGGGAAAGTATAGTGCTCTAATTACCTTCGTGTTGACTTCGCGCTATATAAAATTGTAATAAAAATATGACGGGAGATGGGCGGGAGGACAAAAAACAAGATAGGAGGCGGTTGGGTGTATGTGACGGTGAAGAAGCTACCAGAAGCAACACAGGAAGATAGAAAATAGAAGAATAAAAAAGTAGCTGAATCGCAGAGCGAGCAGTGGATGGACTGAGGATGCGCGCTAATCAAACTAAATCGAGCAGTATATGGTCCATGCTCCAAACGAAAGAGCAGGAATTGATGTCAGCCAGCGCTGGCCAATTACGAGGCAGCATATAAGCGTGACAATGAAGTCAACATGGTAAGTTATGGCCCCAATCCCCTTATGGTAAACAATACCCTTCACAGCAAAATCTCATGTGCTGTCCACAGGTGAGATCTAAAAATGGGGCCAAAGGGTACATGGTGAAGGGCGGAGTGCAATCTGGGAGGCAATGGAGCAGGGCGTTTCCACCATCCAGATATGAGAGTCCTCGAGTTTGAACAGCAGTTCTGAAGTGGCTTTCTAGGGGGAACAGTTTCACTTTTTACAGTAAAAAGAGCTTTGCCCCTCTTTATTTTCCTGGCAATGAGTTCCTTAAGGGTGATGTTGGTATCAAGGGTGAACCCATATAATTTGGCATTGGGTAGAAGTTGGGGCTTCGAAGCTGTCAATGTTCATATCATTGAGCTAGGTGTGTACAAATTTGTGTTTAATATTCTTCGCACATTAAAGAAATTCTGTCTTGGTGTAGTTAAGATTCAGATAGATGCTAAACTTCCGGGAATGGATAGAATGCAGACAGTGTTTGAAGAGTCTGATAATGCAGAGGAAAGTGGTTTGAAGTGGTTACCATGAGTGACTGAGACACTCCAAAGACCACCAGTCCATTCCCCAAGACGTAGTAATCTTTAATTCATAGTCTCATATTTTCAGAGTTCAAATATTATTCATTCTAAATAGTCACAACAATATCATTGCTGTTATAAAAAAAATTACACTGATAAAAAGCATTGGCAAAGCCAAAAAGTCTGATTGTTTTAGGTGTGTGTTTGTTTTGCAATATGTATGAATACAGTAGGAGAAAATTTAGTGAGAAGCACCCACACACTAGTTACGTTGAATTCTGTGTAGAACACAGGATTCTCACTCAAATGTTTTAAGCCACACCCCTAATTGCTCTTGGATATCTAGTTGGGCTTCTTTCCCAGATCCCTTTTAAATCCCCGCCAACTTTTTATCCCTATTAAAGCACTGACAAGTAAGTGTAGTAAATCAGTGCTTACCTATATGTACTCATCTACACGATAATGAGATAGGCAATATTTTAGCGACAATATTTTTGTAGCACAATATTTTTGATACAATCTTCTGGTAGAACACTGCTCTGCCAGAATGGGTACCATTCAACCGATGAGCTGGATGAGGTGGGTATGGAACTAAGGTACTGATTCATCAAGCGAAATGCACTCGCAAAAGGGCCAGATTCTGAGAATCTGGCCCTTTGCGAGTGCAATTTTTGCGTTTGGGATTCATCATCCCAAATGCAAAAATCGCTAATAAAGATTTCGCTAATATGCGAGGATTAGCATTTAAGGAATCTCTATTAGAGATTCCTTAAATGCTATTCATGAAACATTTAAAAATTGCGAATTCGCAATTTAGGACCGCTATTTACCACGAAGTCAAACCTCGTGGTAAATAGCGAAAACTTAGAAAAATGCATTTTAATGCATTTTTCTAAGTTGCATGTTACACACACACATGTCCTTTGGACATGTGTGTGCACAACATCAGTGTGAATTCACATTTCAGTGGTGCTACAGGGTGTCCTTTGGACACTCCTGCACCCTTGAAATCGCATCCTTATTTGCGATTAGCAAATTGCTAATCGCAAATAAGGAATAACTCCCCATTCAACAGGCCCATAGGAATGCATGGGGAGTTATTCCTTATTTGCGATTAGCAATTTGCTAATCGCAAATAAGGAACATGTAGGAATCGCAATATTTTTTGCAATTCCTACATGAATCCCGTTTTGCAAGTCCTTAATAGCGATTCCTTATGTATCGCTATTAAAGACTCGCAAAACGGGTCTTTGATGAATCTGGCAGTAGGTTCCTTACTGACCAGGTGATAGAGTGAAGGCCCTCACTGCTCATGCTGTCTGTCATAATGTGGGGTTATGTCAGTCCCAGCCTGCCTAGTGACTGTAACATTGATTTCACATGGAATGCTGGGGTGAGCTGGGAAGGTGACTGCTGATGGAGAGCAGGCGAGGGAGAGGTTCATGTTGTAGTTCGTTAAAAATAAATATACTGAATGTATAGTTCTTGTCCGTGGAAACTTCTTCAATTTGGCGACGAGGATGGGATCCAATAACGCATGCATGCCACTGGCCTGACTTTAGTCCAACTAATTTGACCCCTTTTAGGAGTGTTGGCGGCAGATAGCGAGAGGCGGCTGGAGCGCTGGCAGTCAACCAATGCCCATATTAAAGAAACCATATTTCATAAAGTAGTTCCACCCTTGCAGCTCACTGTTCCATCGCGGCTCCGACCACAGCAAGCATGAATGCGCCGTCACATGGGGAACGGAAACAGCATCATCGTGCTGGAGTTGAAGGTTTCAGGAGTCAGGCCCTTTAAGGACAAAACTAACTGCAGGAAATGTAAACGACGCTCCGCTTTCCGATCTTGTTCTCGAGGCACGCACTGAGAAGGCTTCCTGCCTCCGAGGAACTCCAGCCAGCATCATGTTCTCTGGTGTATGTAAAGCAGCTCCGTGTTTACTCTGCCAAGGAACACCAAAGCTTGCTCATTTAACCTGTCTGCTTTGGATAAAGCTGACACTGTTTACCTTCTGGGGCTTAGCAGACTCTGAGGGTGCTGGAAACATAGATTAATGCCATTTATAGAGGAGTTCCATTTGAAGTTTTGCAAAGTTTTCAATGGGAAATGGGAATTATTTCACAGAGAAAATGGAAAATAGATTTATATTTGGTGCTCACGATTTTGAGGGTGGATGGGAATAACTATCTAACTCAGCTGACTTGTGACCAAAAACCGGTGGCAATATTTTTTATATTTTACAACTCAGCATTATAAATGGTAAATGTATACAGGGAAAATCTGGAATATCTGTAGAAAAGGGGCGAAAATATACTTTTTTTCTGAATTTGAAGCAAAAACTAAAATATTATTCCTAACTCGCAGAGTTTTAACTGAAATCGTTACCCAACCCTTTGGTTTGTTTTGCTGTGGCATCCTTCTCATGGGCATGCATACGGAAAAGGAAATACGTGACTTATGAATGAATTTTGGGTGTCCTTACATTGCTTGTGGTTTAAAAAAAACTTTTTAGTAACTTTTAAATCTATTGTATCTTTTAGGACCTTAAGTGTGTAGTAATGGGGGCATGGATTTATGAACTTAATTAGGTCGGACTTTTTCAGATATGAATTGTGTTTAGATGTGATTTTATACAGTGGTTTTATGTATTTTTTAATGTACTTTTATGATCTGATTGAATGAAAGATCGAATTAAGTTTTCTATGACGTTGAACTGAAACGAGTCCCTCCAGGCATCAGACCGGGTAGTAATTGAAAGCTAACAATTAAACGAGTCCTTATCTGGCCCTATAATCATGCCCTCCCTAACTTTGAGTAAAATACCTCTGATAGACTTCTGAACAATTAATGTATATTAAGGTAATCCAAGTCAGGGATTTAGTTTCAGTTTTTATTTCACATGTTTTGTCTTCCGTTCTTTAAGTCTTGGATGTTGTGTTTCTGTAGTTTTTTTGGGGCCCATCGGTAGAGGGGGGGAGACAGCATCGACCACAGACATAGGTTAAGGTGTGACAAAGGCCGCTTTATTGGAACCAGGTGCACCTTACAAACACAACAACCCTTGGCCTGTGCCGTACAAAACTAAACCTCCCTAAATATGAACTGCCTAACATCCCCCCACCCCCACCCCTAACATGGTTCCCCCAAGAACAACATAACCACAATATACCAAACTGCACAGTGCCTAACTACCTGACTAAATAACTTTTCCCTGTAAAACTCCCCCCTCCTGTAGACAACCCCAGGCCTTCCTACCCTGAATTCCCCCCCATGGACTAGGAAAACCCCACTCGAAGGTCGCAGTACCGACTTTCGACCCCCCCATAGGACACCTACACCTTCGGGTATCTACGCATCCCAATAGCCTGATCCAGCGCCTCCTTCAATTGAATGATATAGAGCTCCATCCCATACCTGGACAGATGTACGCCATCTTCTCTAAAAAAGTACACCGCCCCATATCGTAACTCCGGGTGCTCCATCCCACCCAGTCCCTCCTTTGCACAAAACCCATTCATCTCCCTATTAATCTTCCTCCTTGTCCTATCTATAGCTGCTGGCCTCTCTGCCCCCCGCCAACACCTTTTAGGAACAAAATCCGACCAAATCACATGACACCCTGTCCATTTACCCTTTACCTCCAACAAGTCTCTCTTCATCTGTTTGACCAATGCTAACCCCTTACACTGGACCAGGTCATTTTCTCCCAAATGTAAAACCACCACATCCAGACACCCCCGTGCACAACTTTATTCAATGCTGGCACCAACTCGTGCCAGCGCATGCCCCCTTTGCCCAACCAATGACAACGAAATAACCGCTCATCCAACTCCAAATTAAGGTTCCGGTGCTTGTCCCTTTCTGCCCTTTCGGCTCTCTTCACAAAAGAATGGCCTACAATGCAAATGTCCAGTGCCGCCGCAGCTGGCCCCGCTACCGCACCTGAAAAGAAACACATGTAAGAGGCAGGAAACACTGTCACAGCATCACTCCGCCCCTACCTCCCGCATCCTCAAATAAGTCCTGTAGCAGTCCGACTTCCACCGCCTCAACCGCTTGATAGCCTC
This sequence comes from Lissotriton helveticus, assembly GCF_964261635.1. Taxonomy (NCBI): domain Eukaryota; kingdom Metazoa; phylum Chordata; class Amphibia; order Caudata; family Salamandridae; genus Lissotriton; species Lissotriton helveticus. The sequence continues at coordinate 1,625,170,009 of NC_136057.1, forward strand.
CGTCCCCCAACCTCGACGTGCCGCCTCCGTTGCCGCCCTGATGCGAAACGAATGCGTCCCGAAAGCCTGGGGATCCTCACCCATGTTCTGTAGGGCGTGCCGCAGGACCCACATCACCTGAACCGCAGTCACTCTTCCATCCCCCCAGCCAAAAACCTCCCCCGGCAAGGTCCTCCTGCCCGCCACCAAACGCCTTCCCCACACCGCCGGGCACACCTCCGTGGACCCCCCGGACCTAACACCACCCATGTACCCGCACCCCGCTGATCTGTCTTCAATCGACGCAATCGCACCGCCACCTCCTGCTCCCGGATGTCCACATCCTCCCACAACACCCCAGGTCCCCCCTTAAGACCTACCAACTCCGAAACCCTGAAGGCTCCAAAAAACATCCACAACATCAGTGTGGCAAACAACACCGTCTCCCCCGAATCTCGACAAACCGATGGCAAGGTCCGCACCAGCAACCCCAACATTTCCTCGGTAATCGGCCTCCGCCTACTCACGCGTGCCCCCTTCTCCCTTGCCCATCCTTCCAAGAGACGCGCCCCCAACTCCCCCGCCGATGGCGTATAACCCCACCACAACTTCCCCATGAAAGCCACCGCCGACAATTTCCCAGCGATCGTTACCCTCGACAGCCCCTTGTCCATCAAACTCAACATGAACTGTACCACCTGCTCCTCCCTCCGCCACCGGTCCCCCTGCCTTACCACTCCAAAATGCCGAAACTTCTGCCAAGCCTGCTCATAATCCTTCCAGGTGGATGCCGCAACTAACGCCCTCACCAGCTGAATGACCCGACGTCTCCCACTGACCACAGCGCTGCTAGCACCGGCGTTCTGTGTTCGTCCGCCTCCGTGGCTAGCCCATGGAACCTCTGCCACTGTGAACGAGACAAAGCATCCGCAATGTCATTGTCCACTCCCGGCACATGTCGAGCTTGAAACAATATATCGTGCTCCAGACAACGCAGCACGAAAACGCGCATCAACTTCAACACCTGCGGGTCCATGGCCGACTGCCTGTTAACCACCTGCACCACAGACATATTGTCCACCCGAAATAGCACCCGCTTATGCGCCAGCTCCTGCGCCCACACCGTCACTGCCACCACAAATGGGAACGTTTTGCCAATGGGACGGCCACTGCTCTGCGCACCAACGCCCTGCTCAATACAGTACAAAACCGCTGACCCCCGCCGCATCCAATGACATCGTGACGTCCCAATCCCAATCCTCCGGCGGAGCAATGGGCACCCCCATGAAGCGTCCCAAAAACGCCTGCCACATGCGCAAATCCTCCTTCTCCCCCGCCGACAACCGCAAGTGATGATGCTGCAGCATCAAACCGGACAATGCCAAACCCAGCGACGGCAAAACGTCCGTCCCGCCCGAACTACCTGGCACGCAAAATTCAAATGCCCCAACAAAACCTGCACCTCCCACACTGTCACCTTATGCTTGTCCAACATGGACCCCACCAGCGCCAACATAGTCTCCCGTTTTTCCTCTGGCAGGCGTGCTTCCATGGCCGCTGAGTCGAGCTCTATACCAAGAAATGACAGCAACGTACTGGGTCCGCACGTCTTCTCTGGCGCCAGGGGCACTCCCAAGTAGCCCATGAGATCCGTAAAACCATCCAGCTGTCGCTGGCAGTCCATCGAACTCGGCCACCCCACCAGGAAGAAATCATCCAGATAATGCGTCACCGTCTCTGAGCCTGTGCGCCAGGAAAAAGCCCCCTGCAAAAAGGAGCTGAACCTCTCAAACAACGCACATGATGTCGAGCACCTCATGGGGAGCGCCTTATCCACATAAATGCCTCCATCGAACTGGATCCCCAACAACTGGTGATCCGCCGGATGAACCGGTAGCAAGCAGAACGCCGACTTGATATCGCATTTTGCCATGAGGGCGCCCCGACCGACCGCCGTCACCAACTTCCACGCCACGTCTACCGAAGAATACGACACCGACGTAAGCTCCGCCGCTATGTAGTCATTCACCGACGCCCCCTCCGGCCAGGACAAATGCTGAATTAGATGGAATTGCCCGACTCCTTCTTGGGCACCACCCCGATCGGAGAAATGATCAAGTCCGTGAATTGAATTGAATTGAAAAGGGATTTATCCAGCGCAACATTGCCCGTAGGCATCAAGGCGCTAACGATGGAATAGGCTGTGAGGAGAGGGGAAGGTATTACAGATAGGTCTCTCTGAAGAACCAGATGACAGGAAAAGAGAAGACATTACAGATAGGTCTCCCTGAAGAGCCAGGTCTTTAGGGCTTTACGAAAGAGAGAGTAGGTCGACTGACCTTTAATATCCGCCGGGAGGATATTCCAGATCTTGGGGACAAGGGAATGGAAAGACCTCCCGCCCCATCTGGCTTTGTAGATTCTGGGGATCATCAGAAGATTTTTGTTGGCCGATCGAAGGACCCTACCAGGGGTATAAGGTGTTAGCAGGGATTTGAGATCTTCCGATCCACCGGCATACAAGGCACGGTGAGTAAGACAAAGAACCTTGAACTCTATCCTGGCCTGCATAGGGAGCCAATGAAGAGCCCTCCTAATGGAGGTTGCTGTTGAAAGTCTAGGGGCATCAACGACAAACCGAGCAGCTGCATTTTGTACCACTTGCAGGTGTTGTACCTGCTGTTTATTGATAACCAGGTACAGTGCGTTGCAATAATCTAACCTAGAGGAGATTAGTGCAACAGTTGCAGTTTCCCGGGCCTCTGGGGAAAGATAGTGCACCAACTTCCTCAGGGTTCTAAGAGCTCCACAACAGGTGGAGATCGTCCTGCTGACCTGTTTGTCGAAAGAGAGTTTATTGTCAAAGATGACACCTAGATTTCTAGCGGACTGAGAGGGCTTAGGGCAGACCCCAAGGGCCGGGGGCCACCAGTCCATTGACCATATCTCTTCTTTGCCTCCGAAGATCAGCACCTCTGTTTTTTCCCCATTTAGTTTGAGGAAATTCCTCACCATCCAGCCAGCAACTGCTTCCATGCAGTTTCTGAAATTCTGGGCTGTGATGTTGGCAGAGTGTGAAAGGGAGACCATGATCTGGGTATCATCGGCATAGGATAGGACTTCCAGCCCAAAAGATCTTACGAGTCTGGCCAGCGGTGTCACATAAATGTTGAAAAGTGTGGGGCTCAGGGATGACCCCTGAGGAACCCCACACTGCACTGGTTTTACTGGCGAGAGAAAGTCGCCCAGCTTGACCCTTTGTACACGGTCATCCAAAAAAGATTTCAATAGGCTAAGCGCCGGCCCGTTCACTCCTATCTCCTTGAGGCGTTTAACTAAGATGGAGGGAGATAGGGTGTCAAATGTGGCTGTAAGGTCGAGCAGGACCAGAAGGGTAGTCTGGCCACTGTCGACCCTGGCATGGATGTTACTGGTGACAACTGTGAGAGCGGACTCGGTGCTATGCGCCCTTCGGAAACCGTGTTGGGAGGGGTCAATAAGGCAGGCGTTCTCTAAGAAGGCACTCAAATGGATGTTAAGATAGGCCTCTAACATTTTTGCAGGGGCCGGAAGCAGGGAGATAGGCCGATAGTTTTTTAAGATACCGGGGTCCAATGAGGCTTTTTTAAGAAGAGACTTAACTATGGCCATTTTCCAGGACTTGGGGAAGGCACCTTCCAGAATTGAAAGATTAATTATTTCAAGGAAAGCAGGAAGGAGAACATCTCTGCATTCCTTAAAGATCTTAAGGGGGCAGGGGTCAAGGGGAGAGCCTGACTTCAGCTTGTCTAGGTGCAGGTTAAGTTGTTCTAGTGTAAGCTGAGGGAAGTTGTTGAGAGTGTCATGAGATACTTCAGCGGGGCCTTCTTCCGTAAGAAGAGGAACAGAGGTAGTCAGGATTTTTGATTCCTGATTGAGAGCTTCTAGACTGGAATAGATATCGGTTATCTTTACATGGAAGAAAGTGGATATCTGGTTGCAGAGCTCCTGTGATGCCACAGTAGGGTCTGGAGATTGCAGAGCTGATAGGGAGTCAATGATTTTAAACAATTCCCTGGTGGAGCTAAGGGAAGTGGTTATCTTAGAAAAATGTTGTTTCTTTTCCACAAGCACCGCAGATTTATATTCTTTAAGTAGAATCTTATGTTTTTGCCTTTCTTCCGGATCTAAATGAAGTCTCCAGGCTCTCTCCTGTCTTCTACATCCCTGCCTGAGGGACCTGAGGGTGTCAGAGAACCAAGGCGCCGAAGGGCGTTTTCTGGCAGAATACTGTGGCTTGATAGGAGCCAGTTTATCTATTGCCTTCAGAATAGAATTGTGCAAGTCAAGCGCAGCACTATGTGTGTTCCATGTGGGTAGCTGGGCATGGTTGGGTAGCAGAGGAGCTAGTGTGTCACAGTTTATTCCTTTAAAGTTTCTTTTAAGTTCCCACTTACTGGGGTTTGCAGGGGCTAGGATGGAATTTGAATATCTAAAGGCAAGGGGAATGGCCATGTGATCCGACCAAGAGGGCGGGAGGGGAGTCCCTGTCTGTACCCTGGGGTCGTTAGAAAAGACCCCGTCCAAGGTGTGTCCGGCTGTGTGGGTGCAGCCATCCACTCTCTGGCTCAGGCCATATGAGGCTAATAGGTCCAGCAAAAGGGCAGTGTCAGTAGAGTTGTCCTTCTCGAGATGAAAATTAAAATGCCCCAAGATGGTAAAGTTAGGTCTGTCTAGGTAGGGCTCCAGGACTTTAATAAGATTTTGGCAGAATTCTGACCTACGACCAGGAGGCCTGTAAATCAGGATCCCGGCAAAGGTGATAGAGGGGGAAGGATTCAGGGCGAAGAAAAGGGCCTGATAGGGATCACTGGGGGAGGATAGGTGCTCAGTTTTGCATCTGACTGCGGTTCTGTGTAAAATCCCAATTCCACCCCCCTTCGTCTCTCTCTGTCCATTCTGGACAAAGAGTAGCCCTCCGGAATGGCATTCAAAAGGTCTGGTCCGGAATTGTCAGTAGCCCAGGACTCCGTGATAAACAGACAAAGAGGTTTTCTCTCGGAGACAAAATCCCTAAAGGCGAAGTTGTTTTTGATGAACGATCTGACATTAATCAAAAACCCGTTCTCTGTGGTCGACCTAGAGGGTATGTGATTGACAGGCCTAGTGTATTTATTGCGAGGGGCAGATTTCCAATGCACTGACACGCAAAGGCTTCCAGGACCCGCTCAGGAGTAAAAGTATGGTGGCAGGGCATGGGCAGGGGTTTGGCAGAAAGCAATAACTGTGGGGAGTATGGAAACCTACCTGCCCGATGGGCAGAGACTTGATCAGCCTGCCCGGCCACCGCCGGCTCCTTGGCGCTGACGTGCGCAGACGGGCAGGACTCTGGCATGACTCCGGCATGAGTCCGGTGTGTCCGCTAGGCGCGTCCGCTGCGCGGAGGGAGGCCGTCCCCTTTTTATAGGCAGCTAGAGCGCGTCAGAGTGCTTAAACACCCCCAATATGGCCGCTGTAAAAACTACGGCTCCCTGGGACCGAGCTCTCAGCGTCGATGCTCAGCTGAGAGAGGCCCAGGCAGCGGTAAGAAGTAAAAAGGTTAACTGGCAAGGTGGAAAGCTTTGTAGATCAAGCTGAAGTGCCAGACACAGAGTACACAAAAAATAAAACAATTTTTAAATCAAGCAAAGTTACGAGTGGCAGATAGTGTATACCACTCAGAATAAAAGCAGTAAAGGAGGACCTCTCGGCTTCCGCCTCAAGAGGGTGAAATCACACAGCTAGGTAAATGCCGGGAACAAGAACGCCCCTTTTATAGGCAGCTAGAGCGCGTCAGAGCGTTTAAACACCCCAATATGGCTGCTGTAAAAACTACGGCTCCCCGGGACCGAGCTCTCAGCGTCGATGCTCAGCTGAGAGAGGCCAGGCAGCGGTAAGAAGTAAAAAGGTTAACTGGCAAGGTGGAAAGCTTTGTAGATCAAGCTGAAGTGCCAGACACAGAGTACACAAAAAATAAAATGCTTTTTAAATCAAGCAAAGTTACGAGTGGCAGATAGTGTATAACACTCAGAATAAAACCAGTAAAGGAGGACCTCCCGGCTTCCGCCTCAAGAGGGTGAAATCACACATAAAGGGGCATATCATCCGCCCCTCCTTCACCTCCTTACACAACTTCTCCCTCACAATGCCTTTGTGTGCATTGACGGACTTCAAATTGTCAGCACACCTTGCGATCCGAGGACCTTCGTAGCCCAACCGAAAACCTTCCCTGAAACCCCGGCGCAACATGGCCGCATCCTCCACCCACGGATAGGCCGCCAGCAAAGGCTCCATCCGGTCTGCCCTAACCGGCGTATGAGCCTTTGCCCATGGATCCGACCCTCCCTTCCCTCCCCCTCCCTCCTGTTGAAGCCCCCCGCTGCATTCTGCTGCCCCTGGGCGGGGCCCCCTCCGAGCCCCCAGCAGCGCACCACTGGGTGTCTCCATCCGCACTTGGAGCACTCAGGTCGGAAACGGCACGCCTGCCTCATGCACGCACCCCTGCTAAAGTCCCAGCAGGCCCCAACGGTGTGCTGCGCGGTGGACTCCCCCTGCCCACCCCCCCACGGGTGGGGCAGGCCGAAAAGGAGGTCGGCGCTAGTGGCAAACCACTGGCCGTATACACGGTGCGCCCAAACTTAGCACCGCCCATTGTCTGCTGGTACAAATCAGAATCCAGCTCACCCCACTTTGCCTCGGGATCCAACGCCATCCGCGACCGGAACTCCTCATCATAATGCGACCAAGCATATCCGCCGTACGTCACCTGCGCCCGCCGCACCACTTCCATATACTTAAAAAGAGCCACGGACCTGTACGGGTACTTCTCGCAATATACGCTAGCATAAATCAAGAACGCCGCGGACCAGTTCTCTATTGTGAGGGGCACTTTGGGACACCTGGCCAACTCCTGTTCCTTGTCCTTCGACCCTTCCTTTGCCGCAGCTCCTGGTGAAGAAGCTTCAGTAACTCTATATATTCCCCCTTCAAAATCTTATCTTTTGTCGCCAATGACAAGTGAGCCCCCAAGGGCTTCGTCACCCCCATGTATGGGAGTTTGCACACTGGCACGTCGCAACTCTCCTTCACCCCAGTGCCCCGGCCGCCTTCCCCGCCGTCGCACCCCCGACACCGGCCACCCCGGCGCTCCCGGACCCTCCATCATCCACAGTCCCCGCCTCGTCCATGCCCACCTCAGCAGCCGTCACGTATCTACCCTTCACCAACCTCACCATGTCCTCCCCCCATGCGTCCCTACCCACGGACACCTGCGCTCACCGGGGCCGGCCCAAACCACTCCCCACTCTGCCACTTTGCTTACCTGGCGTCAAGGCCGGCGTCCGCACTGGGTCTCGCCATCACTCTCGGCGCTTCTTGCCGGGGGCAGACCTGTAAAACACTTCCAACAAAATTATTCGTCTCCCCCTCCTCCTCCCGAACTTCCCCCTCCTCCTCCGATTCCACCTCCTGGTCCACTGTACCCCGTCCAGTTGACCAAACCTCCCGGCCGTTCCCCAGGGACTCCAGCTGGCTCAGCCCCGCCTTCTTCCTACAAGCCCGCATCAGCACATCCAAGTCAACACTCTCCCTCCGCCCGCAGTCTGCATGTGACCCTTGCTCCACCATGTCCATCCTCTTACTCCTCCCCCCGGTAGCAGTATCAACCCTTCGGGTTGGGGCCGGCGGGGACCTACCGCCCCGCCGTCCGGCGCACTCCTGCGAGCAGTCCCTCGGTGGAGCGCGACCGCCTGTACTAGGCTGAGCCGGCCCATTCCCTCGGCGGATTGGAGCAGCATGCTGCTCTCCCGAGCGCCTAGCCAGCTGTTCCTGCCAAGAGAAAAAAGGTGGAGTCCAGCATGCTGGGGAGAAAACACCCCCCTACCCCCAATGCCCCCGAATCCCCCTCCCCGCTTGTGACCTCCTACCCCACTGCGCGGAGTGCCCCCCTCTTCTCACCGGCCGATCCCCCCACCCCCCCATTCTCCACCGTGCCCCTCCCCACCCCCCACCCCCGGTCCCAGTCCCCGCCTCACACCCTCGAAGCCATCCCCCTCCCCCATCCCCCAACCAACCTGGCCCCTTGCCCCCCGGCCCCCACCCCCCAACCGCGCCTGCCCCCCGAGCAACGGCGGCCCACTCGGTCCCACCACACTCCCCTCCCCCCAAAGAAAATCCCCAGTCCAGTTGGCCCCCCCATCCCCAAGACTGCCCTCCAACTCCGACTCCTCAATCAATAAGGGTGAATCTACACACCCCTCCCCCTGCCCCCTGTCGCCAGTCCCCCCGGCCCCCACCCGTTCCCTCTCAGGAACAGATGTTGGCACCCCCCACCCCCTCCCTGCCCCCCCAGGCTCTCCTCACCCACAGCGCTGGTTTCTGCCCCCACCGCACTCCAGCTTGCCTACCCCTGTCGCCTCCTGCGCCCGCCCCCCCGCTCCTCCACCACCCCCTTTGATCCGCCAGCCTCCTTTGCCACCGCCCGCCCCCCCATCCCTTCCACAAAAGTGAGCACCGGCCTCTTCCCGGCCCCCGCCTCTTACCCACCCTCTGCCGCCCTCCCGCTGCCCCTGTTGCCCGGCCCCGCGACTCTCCCACAACCGCCGCATTGCCTCCATGCCTCTTTCCGCCTTTCTCCCGACGCAGTCAGGATCGCGGCGGTTCGCAGGCCAGCACCGCCGCGGCGGAGCCACTTGCAGCTCGCAGCGGCGGCCTTACCTGCACCTCAGGCCGCACCAAATCCAAGCGGCCCGCCTCCCCAAGTAGACGAAGGGCCTCCTGCACGCGTGGTTCCGCCATTCCTGCCTCGACCATCCTGCTCGCCATATCGCTTGATCCGGTAAGTCCCTTTTTAAAACCCTTGCCACCGACGCACACCAATCGCGCTTACTCCGCCCTCAACAAGCAAGCGCAAACCGACCAGAAAAGCCCTTGCCCACGCACCAAAACGAAAATGCTCAAAACGCTCGCTACAGGTTCAAAAACGCTCACAAAACAAAGTCCCCCCAGCTGCTGTGTCACTTGCCACCAAAATGGTGACAAGCAACACAAAATGTCCGGCTATAAAGCCTACCAGCCCAAAAGGAGTCCATCCAGCCCAAGCGTAGCCCAACCTAACGACTGCCCTTAAAGGGACCCAGCCCCAAAATTGCTGGCTCTGCACTTCTCTGCCCCCCCTCCCGGGGCCCCCGGGGGAAGTAGGCCTCCCGCTGGTCGGCCACTCCCCCGCAAAGCCCTATTCGAGGCAACGACACCTGGTAGCAGCCCAGTCAACCACACTAGAGCTGTACAGATCTCCGCATCACCCTCCGCAGCGGAATGAAAGGGCAGCCTTGGGGAACATACAGGCGCCCCCGCAGCCCCTCATGGAAAGAAAGGAAGAGCTGCAGATAGCAACATGCACAATGCAACCCCACGCTTCCGACCCACCCGCAAGAGACCTCCCACTACTATCACCCACAATAGAGGTCAGGAAGCAGGGATTAGCCTGAATGGCAGCCTTCGGTGAGAGTTACATGACCCACTGTGCTGGGGAGACTGCCGTGATCCACTGTGTTTGAAGTGGCGGCACGAAAGGAAAAGTATGCAGGACAGGAGCCACCTTATTGCACCGGTGCTGTGTGACCCCGCATCTATATCTCCAGCACCTTCCTGTACACTCAGGTAACTGAGGTGCGTGACCGGTGGTGGCTGAAAGGCCACCTAGCAGCTGCCCAGTTCCCTGCACAAGTGCACTGCATGCATTCCCCCAGGCTAACATGGCGAGAAACCACACACCCTGCCACACCGACATAGTGACCCCCACTGCTCCGGCTGTGCCCGAATGGGTGATATGACTGCATTTACCCCCAGGCACAGTCTCTGCATCTTGTAGGGACAACAGCAGTATAGAAGACTGGCTGCCAGCAGAGAAGCACAGCACCTCATCCGCACAAGGGGAGACCCTTTGTCTTTGTCGTGCGCCGTGTCCACTCCCCTTTTGTATCGCTTTGTTCGCCCTAAGTTGGCAGGGCATGCTCAGACGTGAGTCCCTTGCTCACTTGGCCACTGGATTCAAGATAGCCTGGGTCAGACTGATTTGCATATGGCCATGTCTGAACTGGGGTGGCTGAGTGAGCTGAAGAATGGTGATGGATTAAACCCAGATCAGTTGACTGGGGGTGAGTGTTTGATTTGCTCAAACGCTCCGTCCATCATCCCCTTTTGTATCGCTTTGTTCGCCCTAAATTGGCAGGGTATGCTCAGACGTGAGTCCCTTGCTCACTTGGCCACTGGATTCAAGATTGCCTGGCTGATGAGGATTATGAATCCGAAACCCAGGATGCTTGTTTCCGGTCCAGGGAAGACATGGCTTGGCAGTTCGGGCTGGACTGTTCCCATGAGGCACAGGGACAGACTGATTTGTATATGGCCATGTCTGAACTGGGGTGGCTGAGTGAGCTAAAGAATGGTGATGGATTAAACCCAGATAAGTTGACTGGGGATGAGTGTTTGATTTGCTCAAACGCTCCGTCCATCATCCCCTATTGTATAGCTTTGTTTGCCCTAAGTTGGCAGGGTATGCTCAGACATGAGTCCCTTGCTCACTTGGCCACTGGATTCAAGATAGCCTGGCTGATGAGGATTATGAATCCGAAACCGGTCCCAGGATGCTTGTTTCCGGTCCAGGGAAGACATGGCTTGGCAGTTCGGGCTGGACTGTTCCCATGAGGCACAGGGTCAGACTGATTTGCATATGGCCATGTCTGAACTGGGGTGGCTGAGTGAGCTAAAGAATGGTGATGGATTAAACTCAGATCAGTTGGCTGGGGTCGAGTGTTTGATTTGCTCAAACGCTCCGTCCATCATCCCCTTTTGTATCGCTGTGTCCATAGCTCCAGCACCTGCCCGGCCTGGGAGTAGTAGAGAGAGACTGCCGAGGAGGAAGAGAAAGACTCCCCTGCAGCAGCCCAGCTTGTGAAAACCTTTGCCGGCGTGCAAAGTATGGAAAGTGGTTGCAGTGGCATCTAGTGGCACCCCTCACTGCATCACATTTAGGAAAACCGAGCACCTGCGATGTGTGCCCATCGACAGATTTAGCCTACTCTCTTAGCAATTGAGAGCTGCACGACCCGCGGTTTAGGAAAGCTGCTGCGGCCTGAGAGAATAGATGGCAGCAGAGCCACCTAGCAGATATTTGCTGCCAAAACAGCAGGAGCAAACTCGTTTGCATTGCCATGAAGCACTGCCAGCATCCCATGACACAGGGAGTATTGAGCGTGAGAAGCACCTAGGACGCATACACATACCCAGTGGGGACACGACACAGCCCCTAACTAAAAGCAGGAAACTAGCAGATGGAGCACTACTCCCAGGCACCATAGTAAAAGACTTTAAACCTCTGCAGAGTGTCCCAAGGAGCTCGAAGCTGCCCAGCCAAGGAAGTGATCAAGAGTCCAATGATGCCAAGCAGCAAGCCCCAAGGACACAAGAGGTGCAAGGAGAACGTGCAACCCCCAGCGGTTGTCTGATGCCAGCACAAGCAAGGAAATTGAGCCAAATTCTCCCAGTGAAGAACGGACACCAGTGCAAGTGAGAAAACAGGCAGCAAACCACCTGAAGAGGGCGCCTGCGAAGAGGATTGAGCGCTCGAGGTCAGAGGTGCGCACAACGCTGCACCAGAGAGTCTGGCAGCATGGGCATGAGTTCAGGAGGGAGAGACCATCTCAACAGAGAAGAAGCTATGCGGAATGCAGCAGGGAGAGCCTCTACATCTCCCTAGCACACTGCCTCATTATGGAGTCGCTAGTGGCCCAAGACAGGCAAGAGGAAAGTTGGCACACTGCAAGCAAGAAAGAGGATGTCACACGAAGTGACTAACCCTGCCAAGCATGTCTGTATGGAGGTAGCAGCAAGCGCCACCCCGGTGCCGGCTCAAGGCACAACCACGACGTCCTCAAAAGAAGAAGGTGGTCTGCCATCTGGGTAGAGGAGCACCGCAAAAATCCCTGAGTAGGGGATGAGGCCTGCGAGAGGTCGACGGGGAGTAGAAGCATGTCCTACTAACAGGACAGACCTGTGACAGGTGTGCAACAAGATAAAAAGAAAGACAACATCCTAAGAACCGGACGAGACCAGCGAGATATCCACATGGAGTGAACATGAGACATGTGGCATGACCCCACATCAACCTGGTCAGAAGTAAGGAACAGAGTGTCAGGATGCCACATCGTGAAGGAGGAGAAGAGTGTGGAAGGACACCACAGGCGAACAACCACCACAGGTGAGCAAGAGAAAAGGGAAAAGAGCGATTAGACAGAGGACTCGTGCCAGCACTGATGAAGGTGTTCATCAACACAAGCCAGCCACCAGGGTGCTGAGACGTTACTGGAGACAGCTTCGCAGGAGGACCAACCACAAGCCCCTAGCAAGTGCGATCTGTGTCCAGGCCCCACGCTTCACAGTGCGACCGTCCAGTCACCTGTCACTGGCTGCTTGACATCGTTGGCATCACAGCTAACAAGTGCATCTACCAAAAGATAACCATAAGTGACCACAACGTTCCTCCAATCCTCCTCACTCCAAGACCACGACTCAAGCATGATATCGCCACCTGTTACCCAATTGTAAGAAGGTAATTGTACTCATTATCCAGATGCTTCACCAGAAACACCTAAGGAGCATTGCATCACCAGAGTGGATCCAAACACCTGAAACATCCGGAGTCCAACAAAACATTCCTGGCGCCATGGGAAACCAGCAACCCAGAAACCATCTGTGTGCCCCTGTGAACCTGAGGCCTGCAGAAGAGAGCATACTCAACCATTGGACTATCCACCCTTGGTGTTGCAGTAGGTTCGGATGTGGCCCTGTTGGGGGTTCCGCTGCAACCCCTCAGCGCACCTACGAGTGGCCCCGCATAGCCCATGCAGTCACGTAGCAATCCAGGGTCAAGGGCCTCAAGGCAATCCGGTCAGAGGGGAATCCAACAAGAGAGATGTGTCTGCAAAAGCTCCATAACAGGCATCGGGATGCATGGTGATTACGGACGGAGACTGGTTGCCCAAAGACTATCTGATGAACTCATGTGCACCTGAGTCCTGACGGCTAGATCCCAGAGACGTTGAGACAGCACCCTTTGCGGGTGCAATAATGACTTGGGTGTGGTCCTGTTGGCAGTTCCTTAGCGATGCCTTTGCATGGACTACCAGAGGCCCCGCACAGTCCACACGGTCCCAGTGGCAGCCCAGCAGAAAGGTCTTCAAGGAGACTCCTGTGAGAGGGGAGTCCAGGTAGGGGAGGGAAGTCTGAAGCTGCTCTACCTGCAGGCACTGGGAAGCATCATTGTCTTTTTACATTTTTTAATGAAGGCCCTCATCCACCAAGGTCATTCCCCATCTTTGCAGGTTTGGTGTCTACTAGAGGCTGTAATCTCCGAAGTAGACTCCACCACCGCTCCAGATGCACCCCGAGTGAGCTGTGTAAATAGTCTCCAACACTGTGAGGCCAGGCCTGTCCAAACTACATCGCCGAGGTGGACTAAATCTTCCTGACCGTGCGGTCCAGAGATCCAGCACTGCCCGGCAGATGGCCTGAAGAGACTCAATGGTGCTGTGTATTTCTTGTTTGTTTTTCCCATAAGTTGGACTTTTGTTTGTTTTGTTTCCAATAAAGTTTAGGAGGGATGTAGTGTCCTACTGGACACGTTCTAGTGTTCAGCCTTGTGCTGTACCCACACTTTACACCCACCCATCACAGGCATCACAGGTCAATTGACCCTGCCAATAAAAGGGGCCGGGCACATGTGACCTGAGCCAGTTCAAGTACCTCATTCTATGTGCCTATGGAGTAATTTACCCGGCATGTGGGCCTAGGGCCCAAGACAGCTATAGTCACATCCTTATGTTTATAATATAGTTCGATTGAGAGTTCTGGAGTTGGGGGGTGAAGTCAGTGCGAGTTTCTCATAGTGGCTGTCACTTGCTCAAAAAAGTGTTCAGAATACACGGTCATTCAATCTTTGGCCTCTCTGCAGAGCGAACAGACATGAATCAATTTGCAACTGCGATTCTAGGCAAAAGTATGTTAAGGAGATAAAAAGTGGTCAAAATATTGACAAGGCAAAAGTAAAAGAAAATGCATTGCAAGGTGAGTGAGTGTGTTTGGGGTAGTGAAGTGAAAGATATGAGGAAGGTCATACAGTGCAAAGATGGTGCTTCAGAGAAAAGAGATGTGGTATGAGATGCAGATAGAGGACTTCAGAAAGAAGAGAGTGCACTGCAGAGGAACGTAATGCGAATGGAAGAATGGGAGCGACTGAGACACTCTGAAGGCCAGTACCCTATCCACACACCTCAGTAATGTTTAATTCACAGTGTCATCATTTCATAATTGAAAACTTTGAATATTATTTATAACACAATCATTGTTGTTACTCATTTATCTTAAACAGATAACCACTGACAAAGCTAATAGGCTTGTTGCAGGTGCCTGTCAGTTGATGTGTTATATATACATCTGGATGCTATAACACAAAAGACAGAGAAGCTGCAAAAACTATGTCTGGCAGGCCCCTAGGGGAAGCACAGATGTTTAGTTTATATATTTAAGCCACCTGCTTAATTACATAAGCCACAACCATTTAATCCCTTTAAATACCCCCCTTCCCCCCCCACCATCACCAGTTTTTTCATCCCTCTAAAAGCCCTGCTAATCCCTATATTGGTGTGTTTGTCACAAAGGAGCACATTCATTAAGGCAAGCTATTTATTTAGTACCTTTGCCCACTCAAACATCCTTTTCTCCATCCCTTTGTGTGTCCATACAGCTGGAGTTCAGTCTCTAGCACACACCTTTCCTCAAGGTATCTGTGCCCTGATCGCCATCTCAGTCAGACATACATCTCCCCGGCAGAGCAGTCACACCCCAGCCATGTTATTTCAAATGAAAGATAGGAATCAATTCTACAGGATAGGAGAGAGCGTTGGCTCATCACTAAGTGACTGGACATGAGTGCCTGTTCTATAACGAATTATCATCCAGTGGTCCAATGCGAGGCCATGGCCAAGACTGTCACAAGCCAAGCTAACTTTAAATTAAATATATAACTTGGTCGGAAATGCGAATGGTTCCTTTGTGAAAACAATGGCTTCTTCGGTGCATGCTTTTTCTCTTCCTAATCCAGAAATCTAGGAGGACTGTCTAGTATTAAGAACGGGCAAATTTAAAATATATGCGCTTAATTAAAATGTTTCCTTCTGTGGAGAAAAATATGTAGCATTTTTAAACAGGACTAAGATTTGGGGCCAAATTTCTGAAGGCTTTTTGTGGTAGCAAATGACCCGATTTGCAGAATTCAGCTGCTGGCGCTCCCAAAAATTTCTTTTGATATGGCGAAAACAAAAATTGCAATTCAGTAACCCAATACAGATTCGGTTTTTGGAAGGGGCAGGTCTAATGTGTCCCTTCCAAATACCGAATCTGAATGGTATGTATTAATATTTTGCAATCAAAATCCGGTCGTAAAATAAATAAGAATTTATTGACTACAAACATGTAGTGAGACTGCTGCCCGCAGAAGCACAGAAAGATTTGGTCCCGTGGGGCGACATATCAGGGCATAGATTTACCCCCCTGTCACAAACCAACCCTCCATAAATTCGTCCTGTACATCTATCTAATTGTTAAAATATCTAAGATGAGCAACTCTGTCGTCAATACATATACATCTAGACATATTGCGTTCAAGTTAACTGTGTGATAATCTGTGTTATGTTTCAGTTGTTGGGCCAGCTGTTTTGCAGGCTAGTTTGATGTCCTATTTCTCCAAATTGTGGTACTTTCTACATCGAACTGTATCTACAAAGTATGCTTTGGGCACTGTCCACCACATGCCATCGAAACTTAATAAAATTTGCTGTGAAAAAATATGTAGTGATAAGCCATTCGCCAATGGGAAGGAGTTCCCAAGGGACCCCTTAGCCTTTGAGAATGATGAAAATATATTTTAAGAGTAGTCAGTGGTCCCATGTTAGTTATATTTGCATGTTTTAAAAAGATATATTTTTATGTGCATTTTAAAATCACAGAAGGAGCACAAATCAGAAGTCCACCAACGTGAAAATTCCATCTTAAAATCACAAAAAAAGAAAAAAAATAGCAACTGATCAGTTATTCCTTTTAGAAATTCATCACTATGCAAGTTAGTTATACAGTACAACATTGGTGCAATACAGCGAACATCGCAAATAAAGTGCAAGTGCGATAAATAATACTTCCATGATTTCACATAACAGTTGAAAAGTGAAGGAGAGTCTGTTTACAAAGAAAGGGCAGACTAAAAGAGCAAACATGACTGGCCACTGGAATATCTCCAATATGATTAATACAGTGCAAATAGCCCAATAAATAACAGGATCATATACACCAATGACTAAAACGATATTATCTGTGGGTAAAATTCAAAGTAATCTTCATGTCAAATCGTTAATCCATTCAGTAACAGAGCACCATATCCGGATCCCCCATTTCTGCGACTTTCGCTCCTTACACTCGTACATCTTTATTTCCATATTATAGATAGCCAATAACCTAGATCTCCATTCAGAGAATGTAGGAGGTTCTGGGTTAAGCCAGCTTGTGGCAATTCACATCTGTGCTACTTCCATAGCACTAAATAGCATATACCCCCTCCTTTTTGGCTAACCCGTACCCATTGAGTCCTATACTACTCCTAATAGCGCCAGTGCAGGGTTGATTGTTATCTGTCCTCCAATAACTTCTTCTAAGAATTTGCCCATTTCTTGAAAAAATACCCTAGTCTAGGACATAGATAGAACATATGTACTATTTCAGCACCCGGAGCCCCACATTGATGGCAAAAATCATTGACTCTCCCACCCCATTTAAATAATTTCTCCAGGGTAAAATACAGATCGAACATAGTATTAAAATGTTGGCTTTTTAGTCTGGCTGTTAATAATACTTTGTTACCTATGTTCAGCAGTCGCGGCCGGTGGTGGGAGTACCGGCCGGGCGGTGACGTGGGGTGGGGGAGGGGCAGGGTGGGGGGTAGTAATGTATGGATTGCGCAGTTTAACAGGTAAATAAACATATAAATAAATAAAACGAATTTCGTTGCGGGCACTGCATCACCAAATGCGAAGCAGTGCGCGCAACAAAATTTGTTTTATTTATTTATGTGTTTACTTACCTGTTAAACTCCGTAATCCATACATTACTACCCCCCGCCCTGCCCCTCCCCCTCCCCACGTCACCGCCCAGCCGGTACTCCCACCACCGGCCGCGGCTGATGTTCAGTGATTCTTGCAACACCAACCCCTCTATCCCTAACCTACCATCCCACTTAACATTTTGAAATTCCAAATCCTCCAGTTGTGTTTGCATCAATAAGTCATATATAACACAAATCTTAGCTTTCTTATCAAATTGCCACAGGAGGAAACGTTCTAATGTAAGGATTCTGTGGCTAGAAGTCTATCAGATACCATCTGCATACTTCTATTTAGTACAGGTGAATAGCGGTCTCGGGCCTGGATCACACTCTCTTGAAATATGTTTTCTTAGGTACACAGACAAAATATCGAAAATAAAATATTGGAAAGACAAAATATCGAAGTTTAAATATCGAGATACAAAAATATCGAAGGTAAGTAATATCGACAGTCTAAATATCGATATTGGCATGATATCAGTAATATCGAAGTTGTAAATATCGATGTTAATAATATCGAAATTAATAACTTTGATGTTACTAATATCAAGTTTTGAATAAATTTAGTGTATATTATATTGTATTTATTATGTTTTATTATTTATTTTTAATGTTATTTTATTAAATATTGTCTTTTACTACTGTAGCGGGTTGTGGGTTTATAGGGGAATAGGGTGGGAAGTAATTTAATTATGTTAAATTAATTATTAATTAGTAGGAATTATTAATTAATTAATTGAGAATTAATTTTTAATTAATTTATTAATAGATAAATATGTTCTGTAGCGGGTTATGGGTTTATAGGGGAATAGGGTGGGAAGTAATTTAATAATAATTAATTAATTGATATATGTTTGTACATATTTTAATTAATAATTAATTGGTCATTAATTTCTATTAATTAGTTAATTAATTATTATAATTTTTACATATTTATAATTATTAATTAGTTGGTAATTAATTATTATTAATTATTTAATTACATTAATTATAGTAATTTTTTTATATATAATTTATTGTTATTCTTAATTAATTAATTGTGCAAAATAATATTAATTATTAAATTAAATTAATTACAGCAAATGTGCTAATATATTTACTTTATTGTTATTGTTAATTAATAATTAATTGGTAATTAAATAATATTAATTAATTTTGGGTACAGGGGTATTTTTAGGGTTCAGGGTCAGTTTTCAGTTCATGGGTACAGGGGTATTTTTAGGGTTCAGGGTCAGTTTTCAGTTCATGGGTAAAGGGGTATTTTTAGGGTTCAGGGTCAGTTTTCAGTTTTTGGGTAAAGGGGTATTTTTAGGGTTCAGGGTCAGTTTTCAGTTCATGGGTAAAGGGGTATTTTTAGGGTTTAGGGTCAGTTTTCAGTTTTTGGGTAAAGGGGTATTTTTAGGGTTCAGGGTCAGTTTTCAGTTCATGGGTAAAGGTGTATTTTTAGGGTTCAGGGTCAGTTTTCAGTTTTTGGGTAAAGGTGTATTTTTAGGGTTTAGGGTCAGTTTTCAGTTTTTGGGTAAAGGGGTATTTTTAGGGTTCAGGGTCAGTTTTCAGTTTTTGGGTAAAGGGGTATTTTTAGGGTTATGGGTCAGTTTTCAGTTCATGGGTAAAGGGGTATTTTTAGGGTTCAGGGTCAGTTTTCAGTTTTTGGGTAAAGGGGTATTTTTAGGGTTCTGGGTCAGTTTTCAGTTCATGGGTAAAGGGGTATTTTTAGGGTTCAGGGTCAGTTTTCAGTTCATGGGTGAAGGGGTATTTTTAGGGTTCAGGGTCAGTTTTGGGTTTTTGGGTAAAGGGGTATTTTTAGGGTTCAGGGTCAGTTTTGGGTTTTTGGGGTACAGTCGTACAGGGTAAAAATAAAATTAATTTAAATTAAATCAATTAAATGAAATTAAAAAATATAAAATTACATTACATTATTAAGTTTTTAATTTATTTTAAATGTATATGTATTAGTTTTAAATTTTTAATTATGTTTTAATATTTTTATTTAATATTTGTAACATTATATGTATTTTATAATTATTTTTACATTATTATTAATACATTTAAAAAAACGATATTTTTAAATACGATATTTTTGTACTCTGATATTATTTTTTCGATATTTTTGTACTTACCTTGTTAGGGATAGGATTCCTATATTTTTGACTTCGATATTTTTGTCCCGATATTTTTGTATTTCGATATTTTTGATTTCGATATTTTGTCAGACATTCGTTTTCTTAACAAATTCCATGGATAACAGCAGTGCACCATATTTGGGAAACCTATCTCATGTGTGGATTTTTGTATGAAATCTTAGTCCCAGTTCCATTTTGAGAATTACCTACTTGTATCATTTGTATTTTTAGAGCACAATAATATATAATATGAATTGCATTGATCAAATTGTGGGCTCGGAAAATCAGCTAGCTCAAATCCACTTTTTCATTCACACTACTGTATACTGTTATGAATTTGTCACTCCAGCAGTTCTCATTCGCAGTTGTTATTCTAAGTTGCCCCTCTACGGTTTTGGCAGGTTTCTTCAATCACTGTCCACCTGCTTTCTTTGTCAGTGTGATGTAATGCACAAAAGTGGTGTACAAGAAGGGCATTTGGAGGCGCTTGAACTGAAGATTGCCATTATAAGTTGTTTTACTTCATTTGAAGAACCTCGTCAGAATACTTACCTCATCACCAGACCTCTTCATATTACAGATACTTTAGAACACAGTGGCTGTAATCTAGATATAAGCATTTGATTCCCTGCGTGGACCTCTTTATTTCTGATCTAAGGGATTTCAACATTATTTTACTTAAGTCTCAATATTAAAATCTGTGCAAGTTTTCCTCTAACTATGAAATTCCCAAACTAAATGTAAAGTTATGGAGAGCCTCCAAGGTGACACACACCCCCAAGAGGTATATGTTAGTAGCACATAACTGGAGAGCAACTTTTTCTCAAAATAACCCTTATCGCATACTTTTCACACAGGCACACGCACCTTGAATGAAAAGACTGGTCAAAGAGAAAACCCTAAGGGGGATATTCTCAAGAACGTGCGATAATCATCGCCAAAATTAGTTAACGCAATGTTTCATATCACCATCTATTGCGGAAAAATAACTCTGTGTTAACGTCCTATTCACAACACGGCGGTAACATGCGATTTTCGCGATAACGTGTCAAATGTCTGCGATAAAGACAACGGGACGCCGATAAAAATGTAAACCCCAAAGTGAAAAAAGTTGCGATGGGCCCAACCACGATAACAAAATCAGCGATAATCTTTGCCAGGCATGCAATTCAAACATGTTAGGCGGGAAACATCACTATAAAAGTAGAAAAAAAATACAAACAATAGGAAAACAACTGTGAAGCACAATGGAGGTAGCCGGAGCAAGTACAGAGGACAACCAGAACCCCACAAGCCCCACGGTGGACCAGCCTGGGACCTCGGGGTCAGGAAAGGGCAAGGACAAGAAGAAGAGGAAGACGCGGTTCAGTACGCAGGAAAACAGGATCCTGATAACGGAGGTGATAGAACACCATCAACTATTGTTCGTCACCTCCGCTGTGTCATTGGCAACAAAAAATAAATGGAATATGGCAGTCCATCGTGGACAAGGTGAATGCAGTCGGAGTGCTGAGGAGAACAATGGAAGAGGTCAAGAGCGCTAGAATGATGTGAAGCGCAAAACCAAGCAAAAACTCGCCAACAACCAGAAGGCAGCAATGCTGACTGTAGTTGGGAGTCCAGCACCACAGTAGGAGCTGGATGAGATAGAGGAAATGGTGTCCACAGTCATCAGTGTGGAGACGGTGGCAGGAGTTGGAGGACTGGACACTGCTCAACATGACCTGACACAACAGCAACAGGGTGAGTAATGACCAGGGACTGTGGAGATGGGGGGAGATGGGCACAATTCCACACATGCACAATTAAGTATAGCACAGTGTACACCCACAATGACTCTGGAGCATGTCTCTAAACCCCTTGGCACACTGCAGCACACCTAGAAATAGCAAGTAGGCCCGGTCGACTATGTGCCCAGAGGGGGCCCTACCCACACACCACCAATCTCACAACCAATCCATGCACATGTGTTAAACCCAGCAAAGTGGCGAGTCTGAGAGCAACACTGACAATGTAAGTGACACTGAATTACGAATAGCATTGCTGCAGTCATTATATCATGAAATGTTGCACGCCACAACACTGAGGTGGCTGAGTGTGGACCACATCCGTAAAGGAGCAGGTCACACTCTGACACATCCACTTGCACACACAACCCCTCAAGTCAACAACACATCTGCGGACAAATCATGCCCCAGACTCCCAACTCCCACCAAGAGCCCAATGTACCCAAGTCTGCAACATCTCAGCACTGTATAAGCACAGAATTCAAAGGCACACCGCATGAAAGGGATAAGGGGCAGCAAAATCAGAGCTGCAGGGGCGACTCTCCCAAAATGCAACTCACACGCATAACATGCAGAGCACATCAACATTGACAACAATGTGGTACAAACCGTAACACGTTCACAACAGAACAGAGGACACAACTGGGGCCACTTGTGTGTAGAAACTGGCCAATCACATTTGGAATAGCAGGGAAATATGAGCTGATAATGTACAAGTACAAACACACATCCGTGATGTTGTTGAAATGTCCACTGTCCCGCATCAAATAGGGGGCTCCTCCCAAACAGTCACAATGTACCATGACATGCAGTCTGTATGAAAATATGTACAATGCATCAACACACTTGTGAACACAATGCTAAAGTGCATCTCCCCTTCACATTGCAGAGGGAAAACCAACACCTCCTGCAGACCAGACCGAACCTCTCTTCACTGATGACAAAGAGGGCCTCCACACCTTCGACACTGACACCCTCCAGGAGTTCATTGACAGCTACGTCAACCCACCTCCAGGAGCAGGACAGCCCAGCTGCATCGAGGAGACCCCACCCCCTGCACAGACCACACAGCAGGCAGCACCCACCACCACAATTGCCTCCCAGGACCCCCACGAACAACATGGCCTTCCAATGCCGTGTGTTGGGATGCCAGGAGAAGATGGCTGAACAGGTGCGGGTGGGGTTTGACCGCATGGCATCCATACTAGATGCCATACGTGAGTGTCTAAGTCCCATCAGGGACCACTCACAGTCCCTAACGGACAACAACAGTCTGTTCCATGCTCTCCAATGATCCATGGCTGACATCACTGGAGTCCTGACTCAGGGACAAGAACAACTGTCTAGTCAGAGTGGCTCCAGCGATTTCAAACAGGGTTGGGTCACATGCGGAGGATCATGGAGAACATGGAGGGGATGCAGGCGGAAAGAGTGGCTGCCACGGCTGCACACCAGCGAGAGGTAGCTGCGTTCTTCCATGCCCTGCAGACCCTCCTCATGGCATTGCTGCCAGAAGGCCTGGCACGGATGAATGCTGATTCTACCACTCCATCCACATCTCCCCCCTCTAAAGTGTCAGTGCCACACAGTGCTGCAGACATTCCACCTCCGGCCCCTGAGGTGTCACTGCCACACAGTGCTGGAGACAGAACACCACCACCCACATGTGAGGCACATGAAACAACAGAGGACGAAGATGTGGATAAATCTACCGTACTGGTAAGAAGGAAGCAGGAGCATTCATCCCCGCCATAGCCTGTTTCTGCTTGGTTCAGGCCTCTGCATCATCACCTTCCACTGTCCCCTGATACACTCTGCGACACTCACCTTGGACCTCAACATGGACTGCCATATTCTGTTTGGTTACCAATGACACAGCAATCAGACTGCGGACTGAATTCTTCCTCTTCCGATGAACTTGTCATTCCCTAAAGGACTCTGGCTGTCCCTCCACGGGCCAACATTGTAAAGCGGGCTTTGCATGGGCCTGTACTGCTCCAGCTACAACTCTCCACAGAATGTGCATTAAACATTCATATTTACATAGATGTGTCATGTCTATGATCACTCAAGTGTGGAAGTATGGATGAATGTAGGGTCAGTGATTTCCCCCTTACGTCCATGTTGCTCATGTTGTGGGACTTGAGTCACAGGGTACAACCTCATCGATTGTGGTCCGGATGGCGCAGACACTACAACAGAGACACACGCATTAGTTACTTCCTTGTCCAGCCCAGAAAGGAACCACGCCCCGTGGTTATTGTTCGCACCCCTATGCTGGACTGGCATAAGCCAGGCCAGCCCACTCCACTTACGCTTACAGCGGGGGACGACAACGCTACATGTCCCAGGTCTTCCCTGTAGTGATCTGCTAATCACAGATCTAGTTGTCAGCATGCCACAGCACCTCCCTGAGGGTTGGTTTACACACACACCACACCCATCCAGCACAGGCGTCACAGGACATGTGACCCTGCCAATAAAAAGGGCTGGGCGCACGTGCTCAACGCCATTTTTACTCCCTATCGGGGTGTATCCGTGTGGTTATTAATTATGCATGAGGGCCTAGGGCCCTACCACATTACATTCCCCACTGCCGCAGGTGTCATGGCTGCGTCTGCCTGGCATATCATGAGACTCAATCATAAAGGGTCCATGACTTGCATTGCCCAGAGTTGGTGGCATCGGATACACTGCAGCCGGCACGGGCGCCCGCCACTGGACGGTGACTTTCAGTGCACTGAGGTAGGGGTATCTTAAGTGCTGAGCGGGTGTACTTCCAGCGATGACCCCCCGTCCTGGTGGTCCGGACTGGTAAGGATTTGTGTGAGCCATGCCGGACCGCAGTGTAGGCATGAGCCAGTGGGCAGTGCGGGCCTACCGCCACGTGGCGTTGCCTCGCAGTTCACAGTTAGTAGTACCTAAAGAGCTGAGCGGGTGTGCAGCCTGCGATGATGACGTGTGCACTGATATGATCTCTGCCATTGCGAAATCAAGACCTAGAATCACATGTGTGACCTGGTGGCCCGCGGTGCAGGCTGCATGATATGGAGGCTGCCAAGGTCACAGGCCCCCGGCTTGGAGCTTGCACCGGCACGTGGTGGGGTCTCTTGGAGATATGCCGGTGGCGGAAAGTGAACAGTGAGCCCTGGGTGCCCAGGGGCTGGCAATCACCGCCGGGCAGCGGGAGAGGCCAAGGTGCAGCAGCCTGTGTGCGCAGGGGCAGGCAAGAGATGATGGCGGGTGCAATTATATGAACTCTGCCATTCATAAATCTGGACTCTGTTTCAGATAAGGGACCTGGTGGACTGCAGTGTATACCGGCACGTGGTTGGAGACACACCGGTGGCAGCAGGTGAGCAGTGAGGCCCGGATCCGCAGTGTCGGCACTCTCTCTCCCTCTCCCTCTCTCTCTCTTCCTTTCACTGTCTCTCTCTCTCCCTCTCTTTCTCCTCTCTATTTCTCTCTCTCTCTCTCCATCTCTTCATTTCACTCTCTCTCTCTCTTGCTCTTTCTCTCTCTTTCTCTCTCTCCCCCTCTCTTCCTTTCACTGTCTATCTCTTTCCCTCTCTTTCTCTATCTCTCCCTCTTTTCCTTTCACTCCCTCTCCCTTTCTTTCTCTCTCTCTCTCTGTCCTTTGATGAGCGCTTGACACACCTTCTTATCTTGAATTTTGTCTTGCAGGCTCTGACTTATAGATTGACCAGAGAAGACCCGCCATGACTCTTCCAAATAGTTGTTTTGAGTTTAATTTGAATAAAATTATTTGTTTGGAAATTCAAAGATGAATGAATAATTCTCCTTTTTCTGACCACACATGAATGTTAATTGTTGTAATTGTGCGACATCAGGCGAATTGTTTTGTTCATGATTTTGTAAAGTTGATGTAAAATATCTTTGTCCTGGGGGCGGAGTCCAGGGTAGGGCCCCCGGGTGGGGTCCTGGGGGTGGTGGCAGTGGGTGTTGTGGCCCCCTTGGGTGTCAGAGCGGCATGATGACATCTGTTGTTCTTCAGGTGTGGCTCAGGGCTGGGCTCCCTTTTATGGTGCAGGTTGTTGTCCGACTTTACACCAGGTAAAATCAGGTGTTAAATCCCTGCAGCTAACGTGCCTTATCTCATGTTTTGGGATCTTATCGCCGATCTGGCTTGTCTTTGAGAATGTTGCGGAGTGGTGTTGTTGCGGATTTTTTCACGGGAACGCCTACTCTGCATATCATTAGCGTTAGTTGCCGGTGTCATGCTGGTGCCATGACACCAGCAACTAGCGCTAATGATGTGGCAATGTTTTTTGCGGCTGCTATCGCAGAAAAACTGGTGATATCGGATGTTAGCACCAGCTTGTGAATAGGGCGATAAATGTATCGCCACTTTGGCTGCGATGAAGTGCTGCTAACTCGCCGATAAATCCTTGAGAATATGCCCCTAAGTGTTTTAATGGTAAATAGTAACAAGTGATGGCTGGGTTAAACCATATTTATTCATGCTACTACATACATTTTGGGGGTATATTACCATCTATCAGAGCAGTTAAGGTTGCATATCTCATGTATCATTAAATTAAATTCAGGTTTATTGTTTATGGTGTGTTAAATGTCATAGCTTACCATTGGTTGAAATATATCACCTAACACAAACACACGCACAGAAAATCTATTAGATTTGACAATTCACAATCCATTCCACATGAACAGAGCCAATATTGATTTACACCTAACTGCAGCATTTAGTTTTAAAATCAGTTAGGGAATCCCTATTCACCACTATACATACACAATTATCTACACTCGACTGTGCTTTACAACGTAACATAAACTTCCATTTGGATAAAATGTTGACTCTCATTTTTTTGTACAGCACACACTAGGTGCTAGATTACCCCTAAGAACTCCAGCTGATGACAGATAAGGAACTATGGAAAGATAGGGGGTTTCCTCAAGGCAAATAAAGTAGAAAAGTCAGGATTCAATCCTTGCTCTAGTTCTGCAAGTTAGCCATTAGACCGCTTTTCTTTGCTAAAGAGTTGCATTGGGAGTCAATTTGGCTTAAACCACTATCAAACCAAAAATGTTTTTACTCAGAACCATTTCTAATTCTGATGCTTTTGATGTCGCTGTTTGCTGCCTAGCGTCTTTCATTACAGCATGCCTTGCTGTGTAACCAATGTCTTTTCATCTTCCTTTCATAAATAATGATAGGGTAGGCTCACAAGTTCAAGCTGTTACTTTTGGCGGATCGGCGTAAAAACAAGATTCTCTGTGGCAAAAATGTGGGCATTTCGAGATTAAGTACTCAGATATAGTGAAATTATATTCTAACCACATATGCTTTTTTCTTTCCCTTGGGACTCCACAACCAAGCCCTTTTCATTTCCTAAAACAGACTGCTACCCATATATAAACTACTTAATTCACTTCGGTTACTAGGACATTATTTTTCTAGGTAAAACCAGTCTAACTGTGAAGCGTGTTAATATCGCTGTGGAAAGCATCTCTGGGTATGTCAAATGTATAGATCATATGGTCCAAATTAGTTTTATATTTGAAGTCGATCTTATGCTGCAAACCTGATACACGCATTTTCCAAATAAATAGCCTATATGATGAATAGTCGAGTTAATTTTTCTACAAAGTGTAAAATGGAATCGTTTATAGCAAATGCAAACACATGAGAAAAAACTCATAATATACAAAGTGATTAGTCACAATTGGGTTATATTATAATTTAACCTCATAGACCATGAACACGGCTCCAGGGATGGCACCCTATATTTACAGTCAGTGTGTAGCCCAGGCATGTGTCTTGCCTCAGCCTGACGTGTTGCGAGTTGTATGGTTTCAGGGGAGTGGGTTTCACCTCACACCTGGCTACTTATAATCACTTCTCGTTGTTCTGCACAGACTGCAAGTACAAAAGTGGAACTGGGCATTCCGTAACAGGGGATTGCAAGAAAATGTCACAAAAGGAGCTGGGCTGCCTTCACTGGTGGATACAATACATGTGTCTTGAACACCTCCAAATAACAATGCTGAAGGAAGGAGGCAGAAGCTCAACTTACATTTTTAACGTGCCTCTGTCTTACTCTTGTAGCTTGTTTTACTTCAGAGGCTTTCAAGAATGTTCTAGGGACTCCCTCCAATCTTCATCCCTGTCTGGCAGGCTCTCTCAAATTCCCATTTTGTGAATCACTCTTACACCAGAGATCCAAAATGGATGCATATGTCTTGGAAGGGTCTACAACACATCTGTGGTAAATGGCAGAGAAGGCTGTTCTGCGCTTGAGGTTTCTGCTCTTCTGGCTACAGGACAGTAGCCACAATTATGGCCTTGGAGTCAATAGCTACACATTAAGTATAACATTAACCACTTCCGTGCTCATGACGAGTTGCGCCGCTCGCATGCTCATGACGAGCTCAGCTCGTCATGTAACGCGGCTTTTAGAAAAAAGCCGCACAGCGCAAAAATAACCGCTGCACGCATGCGGTTAAAGGATGAGGCTCACGGGTCTCTTGGGCATGCAAGAGAGCATCTAACGCTGACTCCTTCCTGGCCCCCCTGCAATGGAAAGGTCCAGATGCCTGAGGAATAAAAGGAGTTAGGATCAACTACAATTTACCAAATTACAGTGTAACCCATTTGGTCACACAGCAAAGCTCTGAGTCGACTGATTGGATTAAGTATGGATTCATTACAAATTCACAGCCAAGCTGATATAAATCAGTCGCAGAAACCTAGAATAAAAATACATAATCACGAGAGGATAGCCGAACCGGCGACTACACTGATCCCCAATAACAGAAAGCAAATGAGGAATTCAGCAGCCGCAATGCATAGAATGAAAAAAACTGTTTGATGAGTAGATTGAAAGTTTCAATCCTCTTGCCTATACATAATGTTATCTAAGAAAACCTACTAAACCCTATTCTAACTCGGGATCAAGGAAACCCTATTACTTCGGGGAAGCAAAGAAAGGTGTCAGCACAGCAGAGCTTCTGTAAATGTTCTCAAAGGTAAAGTATATTGTATAGCATGAAGCCACTGAGCAGAGAGGTCGCAAAGAGGTCTTTACCTCTCAGGGTTTTAAGGGAATCTGAACAAAGTAAAAGTGCAACACCTAATTATACCCACTAAAGAACCTTTGAGAATCCCAGGTCATGTGTCCAGTTAATTCGTATCTTTAAACAACTAACTTGGCAGCTACACTCAAAATTCATTTCCTTTGGTCCATACATGAAACGTCCTTTGATTCCTTCAGTTACCATACTCTGCTCCCACAGTAGCCCTCCCTTTTCTTGTTAATTTTCTTATCTTTGCCAAGAGATACTCCTTCGAACCTCACTATCTCTATCACACAATGTGCCTTTCTTTAACCATAAGATCATTCTTCAGCATCTGCAGAGGGGAGAAAAACATTGCACCCAAAGCAAGCATTCAAGTTAAATAAAACATTGCGAAATTCAAAACCAGTAAGCATTTCAGCACACATTTAACTGCATGATTACAAATACACCACAGTTATAATATAGGTGTAGAGCACTATTCAAATGGGTACATTTCCAGTTATTAAGTAAGTGGAGAGTATTATTTAAAGAAATATGTGAACATATGAGGTATGCAATGTTATTCAAACAAAACAACTGCAAATATATGTGAAAACTGCAACTTGTTACTGTAAAGAAAATGTTATACACACTCATAAATGACGAGATTACACAGTAGATGCACTTTCTTTAACTGTTCAAGTACATTATCCTACATTATTATGGTTACATCACGCAAGTACATATGGCCAAACGTAAACCTATATGTGGCCTAAGTACACATGAAAAGATGGAGACAACATTATGAGGCTCCACATATTTTTACTCAGTTACGTGTTTGTGGTCTTCAGTAATCGAAGCAGGATGTCAGGGAAGCTATCAAAGGACTTTGGAGCTTCTGCAACCACCAGGTACTCACTGGGAAAGGCACACACTTCATGATTAAGCCATGGGGGGCACCAGGCAGCAATGCTCCAGCAGACCGAAGGATTCTTGTCTTACTATGTCATTTAAACATAGTCTTGGTTCGGGCAGCAATTGTTGAACAACTTTCTTATGGCAGTAAATGGAATTGCTGGACCTAGTGAGCTGTTCTGAATTGTGTAATATTCTCTAAGCAAGACGTAGACAAGGTCCTCTTCTGTTTTAATGATGTAGCTGAAGCAAATCGTTTCTTCAATCATGAGTCATGTTCCCTTCTCCTTCAGGGCAGCTAGCTAATTTATCCTATATTTTATAAGCAATGGGTGGATGGTGCTATGGTTCACGCCAAAAGGGTCAGGGCCCAAATGTTGTGGTTGGCACATGCCTCCCAAATGGCTACACGTAAGAGCCACTGGTTTTGAGGAAAAGATTAGGATTGCCATGTATTGCCACAAAGAAATCCATGTGTCTTTGTTTTTTGGGACTATCACAAGCTATTGAGCACTGAAGTCAATATGACTCATGTTTTTCAAAAATTTATTTCATGTTGGGTGAAGGCAAAGATCTGATATAGTCACCTATCACGGAGATTTCTTTGTGGCAATACGTGGTAATGTACAGCAGTATTTGAACATGGAACTCAGTGTGTCTTTTAGAATTGCATGTTTATAAGGTTTTTATTTTTCTAGGACAAAGTTGTGGCACTCCTGATGAAGGCGCTTCTAGTGCTGAAATGCGCGTTGAGAAGATCTACCTCATAGCCACCTTCTTATTATGAATCTATGTATGAATTAATGTTGCATTTTATCCCTTCCAAATTATTTTTGTTCCTTCGTGATGTTTGTGATTTTTGTTACATTGGAAATCATGTTGTATTGTATCTATGAACTGTTTAATAATTTTTTTAAATACATCTAATAAAATTCAGATATGTTTTAACATAGTTATACTGTATTTACACTGAGTTCCTAAATATCATGATGTTGTTGGTTGATGAGTTATTAGATTAATTGAACCGTATGACTGTCTAGGGTTTTTGCTTCCAATTAAAAGCTGTTGTCAGACTTTTGCTGCTCCAGCAGATTAGGACACAGGATGTAGGGAATTAGCAGGCAGACCATCTCATTTGTGTAGCTTTAGTAGTGGCTGTGATCATGGCCACGATCACATGTTGTATCTCTCAAGTCCAGGCTCATTTGCTGGAACTGCTTCATCCAGGGAAGGTGAACACAATTAAGCCTTGCTGCTATGTTGAAATGTATGTGAACTTAAACCTGGCACATACGGTTCATTTTCAGCAGTGGGAAATGCATAGAATGGGAGATAGTAGCTCTTGCTACCACTATACACAGCCCCATACAACTCAAGGGTCTGCATTCATACAGGGAGACCCCATATCTCTTGTATACGAGGAGCACCTGTACAAAAATACCTTTTCATTTGTATAATCACCTCCAAAGTTTGGGACTGATGCTGCTGGTTTTTCGACTCCGAAGGCGCACTGCGCCCTGATAGACGGGACTCAGTGTCAGTGCTCTGACCCCCCTTTCTTTGGGGGGGGGTGAGTTTTATATAGTAGGAAATAGACCAGAAGGTATCAGAGCACTTTACATAAGCACCAGTTACCTTCCAGATGGACACATTCATTTTTTTGTTAGGCACGTGGAGATTAAGTGATTTGCCCAGAATCACAGAATGTTGAGCGTCCCTGCAGAGACTCGAACCCAGTTCCCCAGCTCCGAGGTCGACCGCCCTAGCCATTAGGCCACATTCTCTCTCCAAACCCTTAAAACATGCATGAATGATTGGCTCACCCACAACAAGCATACATTAATGTACCTAGAAATACCCAGTATATGGTACCAGTTGTACCCAGGGATTGTGAGTAAAAGTGTTTCTAGTGGCCTGCAGCACTTATTGCGCCACCACAAGTGTGACAAAGCAAAGCATGACTCCCAGCCTGTCAGTGCAGGCTAGTAGAGCAGTTTTTAAACTACTAATTCAACTTTGCAGTTTAAAATAATGACAAAGTCCAGACCTTATTTTTTACTATATATGTCCCCCCTAAGGCACGCCTATCGAGCTCTTAGGTATGGTGCTGTATATTCAAATGTGAAACATGTGTCTTTACATGTTTTAAGAGCAAAACCCCAAATTGTTGTTTTTGCTTTGGAAAGACAATGTAGCCCCTTCAGCAAATACAGGGTTACATGCTGATCACTAGCTGTGCTAACTTCTAAATGAGACTACTGAAGTTGGTATTTAATGGTATCAAAGGAATCAGTAACTCCCGCCAGACACTGACCCCTCATCACTCAACATCCTTCATGGGACAGCTCATACACGGGTCTTGGTCTTGGTCTTGCTCAGGGTCACCTGGTCCTCACAGCTTCAAAGTCAAGGTCATTATCATCTTCCCTGAAACACCTGACATCGGAGGGCATTTGTCTTCCAAGTCTCCTGGTCATTCCTGAGTGGCATAGACTCTGTCCCCTCTGCTTTCAGGCACTCTTCTTCAAGAATCCACGTTTATATTCCTACGGACACTTCCTCCTCTTCCAGCAGCAGGACTTTCCTGATGTCCTCCACTGGGTTTGACAGCGGTTTCCGACACCATTTCACACATATGCGCCCGGCTCCCCTAGTGTAGTTAACGTGGGTACTAGCGTATCCATGGGTGGGGTGACTCTCCAACCTTCTGTATTCCAAGAGGTTCCTCCAGGGTCCACTGAAAAGGGTCCGTAATCTTTAAAAATCCAACCATGATTTGCACATAGACTTGTATAGAGCACGCAGTCGTGTTCACACACTGCTCACACTCTCTGTGTGGCCCCTATCTACGTACCTTGGGTGGTTCTGTGGGTCCCCAGCAATTCTACGTCCTCTCTTAGATTTACTATTCCCATTCCAGTCTAAGCAAAGCAGGGAAGGGTTTGTACTGGATTAACTTTACTATTACCACTCCAGTTTAAGAAACAGTAGGTAAAGAGTTGGACTTCGGACTGATTAGATTTACTATTCCCAGTCCAATATAGGCAGCAGTAGAGAAAGTGCTGGATTCTGAGGGGTTAGATTTACTATTCTCACTCCAGTCTAAGCAACAGTAAAGAAATCATTGAACTTCAGAGGGGTGAAATTTACTATTCCCAATCCAATCTAAGGAACAGTAGAGAAAAAATTAGACTTAGTAAGGGTTAGATTTACTATTCTCACTCCAGTCTAAACAACAATAAGAAAAGTGTTGGATTTTGACGGGGTTAGACTTACTATTCTCACCACAGTCTAAGCAACAGTAGGAAAAGGGCTGGACTTTGGAGTGGTTAGATTTACTATTCCCAGTCCAGTAAAAGCAAAAGTAGAAAAAGCACTGGACTTTGAAAAATTACATAAAACAATAAGAGTTCAAATAATTTCTTAAAACTATTTTAACACATAATAAAGCATATTCAATTATAGTTCATAGAAAATATTTAAACTGTATTAACAAAAAAGTAAAAAATATATATAACATTTTAAATTGTAAAAAGAACTAGTTAAAATAAAAATGAAATATGCATTTAAATGAACAAAATAAATTAAAAAGATAGTGTCACAATAAAACATTTAACAAAATAATCAATTTAATAAATAATTCAGAATACTTGAGGGGTTATTAGGATGGCGGGCGGCCCTATCGGCTATCGGGACCACCCGCCTAAAGGGCGGGGGTCCCACCATTGGTATTAGGATGCGCCCGCCACACTGGCGGGCGCATTCCTCAATTTAACATTGTAGCGGGCGGTGCTCACTGCACCGCCCGCCACAATGTTTAAAAAAATGCACGCATTTAAATGATCAAAGCGGCAGGCACCGCACGGTGCCTGCCACTTCGATCATGTAAATGCAGGGGGGTACCACAGGTACCCCCCCGTGTGCCACCCCCCTTTGGCCTTCACTCTGGGGGCCCACAGGGGGCCCCCAGAGTGAACACCGCATGCCTTTCCGTGGCAAGGCATTGAAAAATGCACATAGTAATATGGAGGGCGGTGTCTAACAGACACCGCCACCATATTACTCGATTTCCGCCCCGGCCGCAAGGCGACCGGAGCGGAAAACAGGCGGGCGGTGTTTTTCACCGCTGCCATCCCCCACGCCATCCTAATATGGCAGGGGGGATTTGGGCTTGCGATGTCGGGCGGATTGCCTCCGCCAGGCCGGCGGTGGCCACCGCCAGCCTGGCGGAGGCAATCCGCCCGACATCGTAATGGACCCCCTACTTACCATTTAAATGAAATTAATTACAATTGAATTAACTTCCCACAATATACCCTTAAAAACTGAACAACCCACTACTAAAATACAACATACTATCATTAATACATTTATAAATTATGTATTTTTACACCCTATTTCCCTACAAACACAACAGTCCAATACTAAAATATAATTTTTAATTATTAACAAAAACATATAAATTAGAAAAACAAATAAGAAATGGAAACTAACAATTTAATAATTAACATAATTAACACAAATAATTAATTGCTACTTACCATTACATATAAATTAATTATAATTTAATTGACTTCACACCCTATTCTCCTACAAACCCAATATCCCGGTGCTAAACTTAAAATTACTAATTAAGTATAGAAATAAAGTAGTAAAACACTTAATATTGCAAACTATTTTAAAAAAGAAATTACAATTATACTAACATATCACTAACTAAAACTAATATAATAATTAAAATCCATTACATTAATTAAAAACTATATTTTTACAACTATATGGATTAATGAAAACAATATTGAAAACGATCATGTTTTTAAATCAATATTTCTAACCAAACAAATGATATTCATGACAACAATATTCTTTATCACAATATTTTTGTAGTAACTATATTTTTTATGACATTTCTTTATCAAGATATCAAGATATCTTAAACTCGATATTGTGTCCAAATACCCTGCTTACTAGCCTATGCCAGTACGAACACCATGGATCCCGGTGTTCGAAAGAAGGATTTACCAAGAGTGATGGGGATATTTACAAACAGGACGAGTTTCATATTATAACCTTTTACAGCAACCATGCACAATTCCAGAAAGGGTCCATGTACCCACATTGCTGAAACTACGCTGACTCCTGTTCATACACTCACTCAGAAAATAAATGAGTTGCTGTCTTATATGTAGAGAGTGCATCTCAAATATATGAGGTTGCCACTGCTGCTTGGTTTTTTAGTGTTTGCTGATCACAGATACTAATACCTATCACAAACTTGACCGCGATCCCACATCCGAATATTCAAAAAATCTGAAAACTATCATAGATGAAGCATACAAACAAGGCATCATCACAGAGAGAACCAAGAATTTCTTAACAACAGTGAATCCAAAAAGTCCCACATTAAGAATGGTTCCAAAGATCCACAAAAACACCCATGACCCACCAATGCGACCGATTGTATCAACGCGAGGGAGCTTACATGAACCTATTGGGCAACTACTCGACAAATACATGCAACCTACTGTACAAGCTATGCAAACGTACATCAAGGATACCTCACAATTCCTTCTGAAACTCCAACAGATATCTCTGAACCCCTCAGATAAGATTATCCTATGCACAGCAGATGTACGTAGCCTCTACACCAGCATACCCCACAACATGGGCATAGAAGCAATGGAAACAGCCTTACTTCATACAGAATTGGACCTAGACTTTCAAACCTTTCTTATGGAGTTGATGTACTTCATACTATATCATAGTTACTTCAAAGTCAACGAAACTTGGTACCAACAGCTCACCGGCATGGCTATGGGCAATTCGGCAGCTCCCGTGTATGCCAACATCTTTATGCAATGGTATGAAAACCAACACATCTTGTCGAACAAAGAATGGACAGACAATCTCAAAATGATTGTCAGATACATTGATGATCTTTTCATCATTTGGACCAACACCGAGGAGAAATTACGAACTGCATTGATGAAATTCAATGATATTGACCAACGTATTCAACTCACATGGGTTATATCTGAAACCTCAGTTAATTTTTTGGATGTGAAAGTCTCAATAACTCCCAGTGGATTTCTAACGGACCTGCATGTTAAACCCACCGACAGGAACAATATGTTATTGCACTCGAGTTTTCATGAACCCAACCTCATCAGGAACCTTCCATTCTCTCAAATGGCTAGAGTGAAAAGAATAATTTCAGACGAAACAACCTTAGAGGTTCGACTTCAAGAGATGACCAATAAATTCGCAGCAAGAGGCTACCCACCCTTAGTAGTGAAGGAATCAAAGGAAAGAATTGACAAAATCAACAGAAGTGTTCTTCTCACTCACAAACCCAAAATGGATCAAACACGCACTGTGGTGGTATCTAAGTATTCAACAGCCAGCAAGAAGTACAAACAAATTATTCGCAAACATTGGCCAATATTGAACATTGAACCTGATTTTAAACAGTCATTTAGCCAACCGCCCTTATTTGCTTTCACCAGAGCAAGAAATTTGGAAGAAATTCTTCAAAACACTACTATAGATGACACAACATACTCAGGAACTAAACCTTGTCTGAATTGCGGGAATTGCAATAACATAATTCGAGGAAACCACATAAACCATCCCACAAAAGGGCATCAGATCAAACTAAATGTAAACGCAACCTGTGAATCTAGCAATGTAATCTACGGGATAAGATGCCCATGTGGGAAAATGTACGTAGGCAAAACGTAACGTCGCATCAAAGTGCGACTAACTGAACACAAGTCCAACATCAGACTGAAGAACACCAAATCCGCTCTATCATCACATTTCACTGAAGAAAACCACAATGTCTCCCAAATCAAATGTATCATTTTAGAAACTGTCCAAAAAACGGAAGGGAGAGACAATTCTAAACACCTACTCAGAAGAGAGAATCACTGGATTCATAAACTTATGACCCAAAAACCGATGGGTTTGAACGAAAGAATAGAATTTTCGTGTTATCTGTAAATAATTGCTCTTATGACCTTATACTGTGCTAACTGTGTTTGTATATAGAATATCTGACACTTGTCCCGTTTTATTTTCACTCAATAGCATTTTTTTTTTTAGTTTTTCACATACACATCTTCCATGGCTCAACCTACTAAACATGATTCCCATTAGCTTCAGATCCGCACCGCAACTGTTCGAGTCCCGACGATTCCATCACTTTGCCATTTTTATCCTTTAATTTAATTTTTTCTTTCAGCATTACCGTATGCACCATGAAAACCTTTTCTTTTGATCGTTCTCCTGCAACGCATGAGGAGACCATGTACACCTCTATTTACCACTGTTCATCTAGACTAGCTTATTAACATTTACATAGAGCCGACCATCGACGACATGTCTCAGTCTTTTTTTCGTAGCCATGGTCACGTGATCACCCACATGATCGGAACTTTTTTTTAAATAACAAAGCGC
Source organism: Lissotriton helveticus (assembly GCF_964261635.1). NCBI lineage: Eukaryota > Metazoa > Chordata > Amphibia > Caudata > Salamandridae > Lissotriton > Lissotriton helveticus. The sequence continues at coordinate 1,625,206,536 of NC_136057.1, forward strand.
GACCGAACCTTGTTTCGTGCCGCAGCTACGGAAGTATTATAACGTCTTCATAAACCTGCTCGACATTACAATTTCAGGTTAGTTCAACTTGGTCCACGGACAAACTCAATTTTTTAAGCGTTTGCCCGAGCTCACTTCGGCCAGACCATAATCCATTCCTCCGTCTTTTGTTACAGATGCGAACATTTGACCACGAAAGGCATGTAAGTGGTATCGCGTTCCTTTCCGCTCACAATGCGAATTGTATGTAAAACACCACCTTTTCACCATTTTGTTCGTTATCCCACAGTTTTTTAAGACAACACCACTCTTTCACCATGTTGTTCGTCATCCCACAGCTACTGTTTTCACCCAGTCACCTCACAGTCACGATGTTGTGCATGCATAACATTTTTTTGAAATCAGACATTCTTGATGTTATATGATTTGATATATCAGACAGTAATGATAATTCATCATGTTTTTCCAGTGTCGTCTCCCTGATGAAGGGCATAAATATAATGCCCGAAATGCATTGGTAATTTAACAGAGACATTTCCTGAGGAATCACTATGTTTGTGATTAATGAAGATGGAAACATTAAATGTTAAAAAACTTTAATTTCAAATTCTAACAACAGCACGAAATAAAAAAGATTATTAAGCAACTAACAGGAGTGAAAGTCTTTTTCATGCAAAAGACAACCATTTGTGTGCCCGCAAGGGATGAGTCTAGATTTCATCTAGGCGCGCTTCTTAAACTCAGTTATTAAGACGTCGTAGGACCCTCGACGCCTCCTTTCGGTGCACCAGAAATCTGAAGTAACGTGTTTATTGCCACACAACTCAACTGCAGTGCATCTATCCAACTCTCATCACATTATATGTAGAGAGTGCATCTCAAATATATGAGGTTGCCACTGCTGCTTGGTTTTGTAGTGTTTGCTGCAGGTAGCTCAATTTGGGCAAACATGTGCAATGACCCGTTCTTAGCCTGAACACCAAAGTGGAATTTGTTCATGATACAGACTCAGGATCATGAAGTTCAGCCTTCCTTCCTACTGTCTGGAAGTCAAAATGAAGCTTGGAAATGATGGTGCTCAAATTAGGCCCAACATTCTAACAAAATCACCTATACAAACTATACCGGACCATACACTTGAGACACTTTGAGCTGTGCTTGTTGTTTCTCCACAACAGATAATACCCTAGAACAGTGAATGCTGCACAGCACATAAAGGTAAAGAGCTTTGGTCAAGTCTCAAAAATGTCCAGCCGGTTAATTCTTTCTAAGTGGGGTTTAAGAAAATGACCAAAAGACACTTGTCCTTTTATATGTGCTCCTGTGCCCGTCAACCAAAAAATATAGAGTGGGCCCAAGCTGCCAGCAGTAATCTTTGTAGACATCATAGTGAAGGTAGGAGCACAGCTTCCTTATGACTTTAGCTAAAACAGGAAAAAAGAAAGGATTTTCCAAAAACGAAGTACTAGAAGCAAAATTAGACTATTTTCATTTTAATGGGAAGAAGCCATTCGAACATTAAAACCTCTTGGACTCATCCAGAGCGAAAATTATTTATTGACTATCAAGACACTACAAGGAACATGCAAACGGTTCATTTATGACAAAAAAAAGAATTCTGAGAAGAAACATAAGTGCGATTTGGATAAAACCTATAAAAAAAAGGAGAGAAAGAGGAGACTGAATCAGAGGGGCTTGTCCTCCTACCAAATGTATCAAAACCAAAGAGATCCCAAATGTTAGGGGTCGATTAGGATGGCGGACGGAAACGGGTACCGTCCGCCATGGTCGCGGCAAAATCACTCCCGACCGCACCGCAGAGAATCCGCGGTTGCGATTAGGATATATATGCCAAGAAACACCGACCGCGGCGGACGGATCACAGCAAACACCGTCCGCGGCGGACGGAACACATCAAACACCATCCGCGGCGGACAGAACCAAAAGAACAACCACCGCCGCAGACGAACATGACCGCGGGAACAGGCCCAACCGCCGCCATACCTGCAGAGGGTCCGGCCGCGTGATTAGGATAACGCCGCCATCCCAACGGAACTCACCGCCGTCCTCCACCGCCGCGGAAACAATACTTCTGAAAATGGACCGTGACTGCGGAAGGACCACACGAACACCATTCCTTCCGTCAAACCGATTACAAAATGGCTGACGGAAGTAAATACAAAACACAATAAACAGTACACCCACCTGTAACACCCACCCACAGCAACTACACGCCACAATGACACCCCCCAAGCACCGAAAAAGGTACCCAAGTCAACACACCCACAGAACACCTGACTGCCAACAACTATTGGGACACAACCACCACATAGAGTATTTATTTATTTATTTATTTTGAAAGTTTTATAGAGCGCGAACAAGATCCTTGCGGATATCAGAGCGCTTTACACACAAATGGGATAAAAACAGATAAAAAGCTGAACAAGATATAAAACAAAGTTGAACAAAAACAAATTGATCAAATGTAAACAAGGTGGGGTAGCAACAGTGTCAAGGAGGGCCACTGTACAGAAATAAAGGAATGAAAGCTAAACAAAATATATCAAGCAAAAATGAGCAAACAAATTAGGCAAATGTAAAACAGGTGAGGTTGCAGCGGTGTAAAGGTGGGCCAACGTTCAGCAAATATGTCCCGCATAGATGTGCAAACAAATTAAGCAGATGAAACAAGGTGAAGGTTGCAGCGGTGTATGGGTGATCAACTCTGCAAAGATTTTTGGAGGAGACATAATGAGAACAAAGGTATATTAGACTAAATTCATGTGAATTTAGCTAAGAGTAGGGATTTTACTTCTTTCTTGAAAGAAGCCGTGGATGGGATAAGTCTCATTTCTGGAGGAAGGGAATTCCATATCCTGGGGGCCATCCCAGAGAAGGAGCGTTTATATGTCTTCATCTTGTGGAATCTTTGGGGTTTCAGAAGAAGGTTCTTTGCGCTTCTTGTATCTCTTGTGCCACCCGAGATTGTCAGTTTCTGAGCGAGATAACTGGGCGAGTTGTGGTATATGGCCTTGTAAGTCATGCACGCTATTTTCAGGTGTATTCTAGCTTCGTATGGTAGCCAGTTTAGGGATCTGAGGTCGGGAGAGATGTGTGACCGTTTTTTTGAGCCTGTGATAAGTCTGGCTGCAGCATTGAAAGAGGCTTTTAGTGGTGCGGTAGTCGAAAGGGGGAGGCCAAAGAGGGCAACGCTTCCATAGTCCACTTGAGGGATTACTAGGGCTTGGACTGCAGTTCTGAAGTCATTTGCGGGGAGGAAAGGTTTCAGCTTTCTTAATGTGTTGATTTGGAAGTTAGCACCTTTCGTAGCATTGCTGATGTGGTGATGCATATTGAGATTGCTGTTGAGGGTAATGCCTAATGATTTTGCTGAATCCACGATAGTAGGTTGGACGTTAAATGCAGTGAGATGATTAAGCCAGGACTGAGTGATGACTTTGGCAAGAGGGGCTATTAAGAGGAATTCTGTTTTTAGGGCGTTAAGTTTGAGATGGTTCTCTGCTAGCCAAGTCTGTGTGTTTCTGAGCGTTGTGTTGAGAAGTTTGATGTCTTCAAGGGTGTGAATTTTAAGGAAGATCTGGGTATCGTCTGCGTACATGTGAAATTGTACATTAGATGCTTGAAGCAGTGCGGTGAGTGGTTCCAAGACTAGATTGAACAAGGTAGGGGAAAGGGAGGATCCTTGAGGGACACCTAGAGTTACAGGAACTGGGGTAGACATATTGTTGTTAATCTTGAATTTCTGAGTCCGGTTATGTAGAAAAGAGGTGAACCATTTGAGTACTGTCCCTGAGATACCCATTCTGAGATTTAGCAAGTTGAGTAAGTTCTCATGTTTGACAGTATCGAAGACTGATGAAAGGTCGAGAAGGATGAGGAGGCAGGTGCCATTCCGATCAAGAATTTGCAGTGCATCATCAATTATGTGTGTCATAGCTGATTCCGTGCTGTGACCTGCTCGGAAGCCTGATTGGTGTGAATTGAGGAGTTGAAAGTGCTCGATGTGTTTTGTCAGTTGGAGATGTACACATTTTTCTAGGAGTTTGGCCAAAGTAGGAAAATTGGTGATAGGACGATAGTTAGACAACTCGGAGGGGTTCGCTGAAGGTTTCTTCAGTATGGGCGAAACCTGTCCTATTTTGAGGGGGTCCGGGATGGATCCTTGTTGCAGAGACCTGTTAATGATTTTGGTCCAAAGTGGGAGAAGCAATGGGATAAAGTCATGTACCGCGTTAGCGGGTAGAGGGTCAGATAGGTGATTGGAGGGCTTCAGAGTACTTAGAATCTTGCCGATAGAGTCTTCAGCGTAAGTTTCGAAGGATGCCCAAGAAGCATTGTTTTTTAGAGCAAGGGGCATATTGCTGTGGGGGTTAGAATAAAGTCTTAGATCAGAGAGGAGATCTTTCCTGATCGTGTCTGTCTTTAGATTAAAGAAAGAAGAGAATTCTTCACAGGACGGTAGTGTACTTGAGGTGTTTTGAGGTCTTTGAGGTCCTTCTCTGGATTGAGTTTTGATTAACTCAAATAACTTCTTAGGTCAGTTTCTGGCCTGGTCAAGCTGGCGACTGAAGAAGGAAGCTTTCGTACGTTTGATTTTTCTAAAGTAAGCGTTTCTTTTTTTCTTTAGTGTTTTGAGGTGCAGAGCTGAGGGGACTGATCGCCAGTTGAGTTCCGCCAGTCTCATGGCTCGCTTATCTTCGTTAAGCAGTCCGTGATACCATGGTTTTGAATTCTTAGATGTAGCTCTCTTTAACTGAAGGGGGGCAACTTCATTGATAATAGAGGACATCGAGTTGAGGCAGTGGTCGGTGAGAACCAGTACGTCGGTAGCGCCAGTAGGGGGTAGGAGAAGATTGTAGCTGGAGGAAGGTAGAGAGTTAGAATTGAGTTTCCTCAAGTCTCTCTTCCAGACCTTAGATCTAGTCGATTGAACCGGGTTAGATTTCACTTTTTCGTTGATGTAGAACATGATAATGTGGTGATCAGACAAGTCACAGGGTAAGATTGAATCAAGTTGGATGGAGTTGCCTTTGGAGATGATAAGATCCAGGATGGAGCCTTTGTCATGTGTAGGGCTGTTGCAGAATTGGGAGAGGTCAAGGTCGCTGAGGAAGTTTTTGAGACTGTTGACAACAGCGTCGTTGAGATCATTCCAATGCAGGTTGAGGTCACCAATTAATATTTGTGTGTGTTGTCTTCCGGAATTCGTTGTGACCAGATCCATAAGGTGTTCTGCAAAGGTGAGGTTGTCTCCTGGTGGATGGTAGATAATGTGTAGGGAGCATACAGGATTACCTTCGCTATTGATGTCAAGGCAAAAGTACTCGCAGGAGGAGAAAATAGGGGATATAGCTCTCATAACTGAGAGTTTGCTCCGGAAAATACATGTGATTCCACCTCTAATCTTGCCAATCCTATCCAATCTGATGATGTGATAGTTAGGGGGAACTAGAATGTCAAAGAGTGGTGAGGAAGATTCTGTTAACCAGGTTTCGGTGAGTACAGTCAGGTCTAGGTCGTGTGCGATAATGAGGTCGGCAATGTCTGATGCGTGTCTAGGTGCCGACCTACAGTTCAAAAGTGAGCATTTAAGCCGGGGAGTGATAAGGGAGGAGGAGGGGTCAGGGGCGAGTGTGACTTTTTTAAGATTACTAGTAACTATGCCTCTATCATTGTGCGTAGAAGACCTGTGGGGGTTGGGGGGATAGTGGGGATGGGAAGGTGTTTAGGGGCTATGTGGGCCGAGAGTGTAAGATCATAGGAATGAAGAAGGGAGCATATGTCCAACGCAGAAAGAGGGTTGGGGCTACGCCGAGGACGAGTGGGAGAGTTACAGGAGGGAATGGAGGTCCATAAAGGGGGGTTATGATTGTATGAGAGTGGAGGTTGGGTGCTGGGCATATTGTGTGAAAGGGATCTGGGGGGTGTGGGGTGCCTGGGTTGTTTCGAAATGAACTCTTTGAGGGTGTGAAGTTCATCTTTAATTTGAAAGAGGGTATACATAATCTTGTCCAAGATGTTGTTAGGGACGGTAGTGGACGTAGAGTGGGGAGTGGGAGGTGGAGGTTTAGTTTGGTGAGGAGTAAGGTCGGTAGAAGGCAGGGGGGGCAAGGCGGTGGAGGGGGGGAAGTGAGTAAAGTTTTGGGCACTTCGATGAGAAGGGGGCTGTGGGGGTGGGAGTGGATACAGGTGGGAGGAGAGGTGTTGTAGGTGTGTGTAGGAGTGTAGTGGGATCTAGGGTAGTAGATGGAGTGCATGCACGAGAGGGTGAAGCATGTGACATAATAGGGGGTGAAATGGTAGCTAAAAGGGTGGAGGGTAACACAGGTCGGAGAAGGTAGGGGGAGTAATAGGGGTAGTGGAATGTGAAAAAGGCGAGTTAGAGAGTGGTGGAACGATCAGTGAGTGCTTGATGGAGGAGAAGGGAATAACAATGGGGGGGCTGTGTGCGTGGCGGGGATCCCTAAAGAGTGGTTACGAGGTGAGTTGGTTGCTATGGTCAAGCCAGTTGGGAGAATGATGGGGATAGATGAAGAGGGTGGAGGTGTGCTGGCAGGTGAGGAAGGAGGGTTGTGAGGGGTGTGGGGCTCAGAGCTCCTAGAAGGTCTGGGGGTGGGGGGTGGGAGGGTGTTTAAAAGGGTAGGAGTTGCAGAATCTGGGGTGCTGGGTGTAATGGGCATAATGGGGGAAGTGGATGGGTTAGATAAATGCTTTTTAAAAATAGGGAAGATGTAGTCAAATAGGTTAAGGCCGTGGTCTGTGGACTGAATGAGAATAGTTCCGTTGTTGTAGATTGTAATGGTGGCTGTTGAGTGGAAGAGTTGTGATGGTGAGATGTAAATCATAAGCCCATGTGCAGATTTCCTCGTGGAGGAAATCACGAGTAGGGAAAGGAAGGCTTTCCTCCATTGAGCTCTACGTTTTGTGAAGAAAATGATGTCAGTGGTCGTGATACCTTTATGTAGTGAGAAATATGGGTCAGCAAAAGGTGTTTCAGGGTGAGATTTTAAAAAGTTATGTTTAAAGCGTTTGGCAGATTTTTTAGTGAGTTGCGGCGGGTAGATGATTTTGAAGGTGTGAGTGCCTGAAGGTTCCATGCTGTGAGTTGTGATGTAGATCAGAGAGAACGGAGAGGGGATGTACCACTAAGATAGATTCAGCCTGAGGTAATCAAAGACAGTCTAAGATAGTCTAAGATGGCCGACTCATTGGACGAGGTAGTGCTGAATAGATCTGAAGTCCTTTAACTATGTTCATCGGATGTGGGAGAGTCCTGTTTCACTGTTAGTTGAGTTGAGGGGGAAACAGTGTGCAGCGTAAAGTAGTCCCATTTCACTGTTTAAAAGACTGTGGGGCAGGGAAAGTCCTGATTAGTTGTAGGATGATAACAACAGAGGAAGGACTAGTGAATAACTTTGGGGATGACCATTGGATGAGGGAGGTCCATTGATTTTATTATTTGTGACCTCGGCCATTTTAAATGCAGGGAATCAGAGCCAGTGAGTAAATAAAGTCAAATTCACCATAGGTAAGATTACCTTAAAATAATGTTGTTGCTGAGGTCATTTCAACAATGAAACAGTGATCTGCAGAGTTCAGCCGAGCCCCATGTGATGCAAGAGGGCTATGATGCCATGAGTTAAGGATGCAATCAGAATAGTTACATCAGGGGATAGCCGCCATCGAGTATAAAATGGATCCCTCCCACAACCACAATCCTTTGCATCACAGCATAGCTGCAAGCAAGAGCCAGATTACAACGAACAGCAGACACACAAAAACACACATACAACCTGCACACAAACACACCCACCACACAAACACCCATCACACCATCCCTACACACCACACACCTGCACATCCCACCACACCCCACCAACACCTTGCACATCACACACCATGGCACCAAAGAAAAATCCCAAGTTCACAGACAGTGAGTTGAAGGTCATGGTGGATGAAATCATCCGTGTCGAACCACATCTCTTCGGCACCCTAGTCCAGCAGACCACCGTGGCAACCAAAAACAACATGTGGGACAGGATAGTGACCAGAGTGAATGCGTCAGGGACCGTGCCACGTACCAAACACGACATCCAGAGGCGGTGGCACGACCTCAAGACAAGGGTGAAAGGCATCAGGGCGAAGAACCACCCGCGGGCACACCACACTGGCGGCGGCACTCCCCCGGAGCCCTTACCATATGCAGAATGGGAGGAGAAGGTGCTAGGCATACTGCACCCTGAGAGCCTGGAAGGAATCGAGGAGGGATTAGAGGCTGGTAAGTACAAACCAATCACCACTATCACACTGACATGGTCTACCTTGCACAACTGCAACACACATCTCCCTGGCTCCAATCCATGCATGTGTGCCACATAGTCACCCAAATGTGAAGTCTTGGGCTCACATGCACCCACCCTGACCAAACACAAATGTTGCCTCCTACCTTCCCAGCCTTGCATGTTGTCAAAGCAGCCAGCACCACAACTCCCAACAGGCCCCCATGTCTACAGGGAGGGTGGTGGTGGGTGGGGGTGTGAGAGACCAGTACTACAACTCCCAACAGGCCCCATGTCCACAGGGAGGGTGTTGGTGGGTGGGGGGTGTGAGAGAGGTTATTGATTTGCAATGTTAGTACCAAAAACATGTCATGTCCACAGCATTGATCATGATAATCTTGTCCCTCAGGTGATCGCAACTTGACTGGCGAAAGCAGCAACCGCCAGCACCAGTCGCCCCCTCACAGCACGGACTCTCTGGGGACGAGACCATTGCCGGTGGTAGGTGACTGGCCTGGACCGGCGATGTATGACCGGCCTGGACCGGCGGTGTGTGACCGGCCACCACCCGGCGGTGGGTGACCAGCCTGGACCGGCGGTGGGTGACCGGCCACCACTAGGCGATGGGTGACCGGCCTGGACCAGCTGTGGGTGACCGGCCACCACCCGGCGGTGGGTGACCGGCCACCACCCGGCGGTGGGTGACCGGCCAGGACCGGCGGTGGGTGACCGGCCTGGACCGGCGGTGGGTGACCGGCCTGGACCGGTGGTGGGTGACTGGCCTGGACCGGCGGTGTGTGGTGGGTGCTGCAATCTGACTGTAAGGAGGGCATCAACTGACATTTTGAATTGCATATTAAAAAGTATGCGTTAGCCTGCACCGCCCACGCGTAATGCGTGCACCGCCATCGGCGACGCCAGGCTTTGATATGGTTCAAATGATGCACCATGGCGGAAGCGCGCACATGCGGTTGCAGATCTGTGACCGTGACGGTCCGTGCACATGTAGCCAATAGACATAGGTAACGCGGGGCGCGTATGCGCATTCAAATATAGCGGAAGCCGTGCACCGCCACACCAGGGCCACTCATTGGCTCTTTTTGAATGAGGCATCCCGGGAAAACCAATAGCTGCAGACGTGTGCCACTGATATGAGCTCTGGGCCCTATATATGTGTGAATTTCGGCTGCACACATTCACTGATTTCAGCCACTGCTGCCTGGGACCATCACCTCGACCTGCTGCTGCTGAGATATCCAACAACTGCTGCCTGCGACCATCACCTCGACCTGCTGCTGCTGAGATATCCAACAACTGCTTCGGTACTGCCACGTTCGTGAATGTTGCCATGCAGGGAGTGCGAGAGACCCAGTCTCGTCCCTTCTTCGCAGCGGAGCTGGAAGTCCTTGTGGACGGTGTGCTCTGCCACTATGACCGGCTATACGGTGGCCCCGGACAGGTGGTAAGTGCAGTGTGGAACATGTTGGTGGGCATGAGGTGGTCACTGACTCCTGGCTTCTGCAAGTTTGGCGGTGTGCTAAGGGGCCTTCACATGTGTTGTACTGAGCATGGCTGCATGAAGATACGTGTTGCTCCTATCTGTGTGATTGTCAAACGGTCCACTGACGTTTCCCTCTTGTCTCCCATCATGGTAGGTCAAGCTGCACCTTCGCAAGGCCGTGTGGAGGACAATAGCGCGTGATGTACGGGCAGTGGGGGTGTGCAAGAGACGACACACACACTGCCACAAGCGCTGGGACGACATATCCAGGCTGAGCAAGAATGTTGCCGAGATGACACTGGGGATGATTCCAAGATCAACCCGTCTGGCCCGACGCACCATGACCCCTCTAATGCACCGTATCATTGCTGTGACGCATCCTGACCTGTCCGCCATGCAGGGAGGGGATCAACAGCAATCTAGCGGTAAGCAGACTGTATGTCTGTGAGACTTGTGAGTGCATGCATGTATAGGTGCTCATACACAGTAGTGACATCTGTGGTGCGTTTGTTTGGCTGCAATTGCATGTAGGTGCCATTAGCGGAGTGAGTGTTAGCCTCCATGTCCGCCAGGTGGTCATGCCACTTGCTTTGTATTTGAGGGTTCCAGGACATGCCCTTGAGGTCTGTGGTCCCATGGCATGACATGTGTGATGGACTGCATGCAGTTGCCCTGTTTGTATTATGTACATGTTTCACAGCCAACACCGGTTCTTTGCAATGAGGATGTCTGGTAGGGGTGGTTCGTGTGCAGGATGGGTGATCCATGTTATTCGACTGTAAGGAAAGTTGTGATTTCTTAACGTTCAATACGTGAGTGTGGCACCTAGGTAAAACTCTTTTCTCTCTCTTTCAGCTTTGGCAGAGGGCACGAACCCACAGACTACGGAGATGACTGGTGGCAATGCATCCGGATCCGAAATGACACACACGCAGACTGACACTGAAGAGGGCAGCCACGGAGAGGGGGACAGAACCGTACCAGAGGACTCACAAGTGGAAACACCATCTTCCTCATCATCAAACAGTGTTGGTGAGTCATCACTGTTGTCACAGACAGGGAGTGGGCAATCGACACCTTCAGTCGGGACACAGCACACAGGGCCCACACTGCCACCCACTGCAACATGTACTGCTCGTGCTCGCCGAGCAAGTGGAGCAGAGTTGCCTTCGGTGCAGGCACCGCGGAGCCTGCCCCTGTGACACAAAGTGCACTTTGTGCTGAGGCAGTAGATCTGCTGCGACAGCTGTGTGTAGGGCAGACCAACATGATCAATGCATTCCAAGACCACGATAGGAAGTTGGGGCAGGTTGTGGCATTCATGGAGGGGATGCATGGCGATGTTGCTGGTCTCCACAGAACAGTTCAGTCATTGTCAAACACTGTGTCTTCAGCCATTGTACAGTCGCATAGACAGGGTGCTACTTCTGTACCACCATCCACACCACTTGATGTTTCAGGGGAGAGTGATTTCTCAGACCAGGCCTCTTATTCAGGTTATTTCACTAGGAGCAGCCACAGGCAGCAAGGCAGGGCACAGAGGGCACAGACACCATCCCCTAGGACTGGGATATCTTTCACCGAAGACGACATGAGCTACACTGGAGTTGACACACAGGATCATCAAGGGGGGTTGGGGGAAATGGCTTCAGATGCTACACAGGCATCCCCCACAAAAGGAACTCCCAAGGCAAGGGCACATCCCAAGTCCAGGGACACTCCCAAGGACAAGGACACTACAAAGGAAAGGGCACCTCCCAAGAGCAGGGACACTCCCAAGGACAAGGACACTACAAAGGAAAGGGCACCTCCCAAGAGCAGGGACACTCCCAAGGACAAGGACACTACAAAGGAAAGGGCACCTCCCAAGAGCAGGGACACTCCCAAGGACAAGGACACTACAAAGGAAAGGGCACCTCCCAAGAGCAGGGACACTCCCAAGGACAAGTACACTACAAAGGAAAGGGCACCTCACAAGAGCAGGGACACTCCCAAGGACAAGGACACTACAAAGGAAAGGGCACCTCCCAAGAGCAGGGACACTCCCAAGGACAAGGACACTACAAAGGAAAGGGCACCTCCCAAGAGCAGGGACACTCCCAAGGGCAAGGTCGCTTCAAAGGAGAGGGACACTACAATGGACAAGTCTGCACCCAGGGATAGGGCACCGCCCAGGGATCAGGGACATTCCAGAGACAGGACACCTCCTATGTCCAAGGCACATCCCATGGCCAAGGGTTCTCCCATGGACACGAGCACCATCAGGGACAGGCATACATCACCCCTAGCTGCACTGAGGCTGATGTTTAAGGAACGTACAACACATGTGTCAGGGGTGGAGTCCCCCCATACATCTACTCCCATCCACGCCCCACAGAAGCAGAGAAAGCAGTACACTGTTGTTGCATCCCCCATTACACATGATGCAGAGGGCAGAAGGCAGGCCCACAGCAAACGACAGGCAGGGTCCAGCACGTCCCCAGAGAGCAGACCACCACAAACACATGATCCACTTTTGATGTCTGATGATGCCACTCCACTTATCAGTCCAGTCATGACCGGGGTGCCCCTACATTTCACAAAGAAACGGAGGCACACACCAGTGACACCTGACCACCTCAATGTCGCTCCAGTACAGCTTTCCCCAGATCCCAGGGCCACCCTGCCTCCTGGCCCATACAGCCCTGTGGCTCATCATTTCAGTGGTCCTAGTGGGTCAGCTGCAGTTCACTCTCATGTGTCAGATAGTGGCACTGTGTCTATTGTACGCTGTCATGCATCATGTAGTAGCACTGTGTCAGTTGTGCCCTCTCCTGTTGCAGGTACTGGCACTGTGTGTGTCCGCCACTCTCATGTGTCAGATGCAGGCATGGTATTTGTTGGTCACTGTACAGGGACATGTCCTGGCAGTGTATCTGGGTCTATGGCTCATGTGTCAGTCAGTAGATCTGTGGCTGTGTCTCACACTCCTGTTTCTGGTGCTGGCGGTGTGTCTGGGTCTAGGGCTCATGTGTCAGTCACTACAGCTGTGGCTGTGTCTCACACTCCTGTTGCTGGTGCTGGCAGTGTGTCTGGGTCTATGGCTCATGTGTCAGTCAGTAGATCGGTGGCTGTGTCTCACACTCCTGTTTCTGGTGCTGGCGGTGTGTCTGGGTCTATGGCTCATGTGTCAGTCAGTAGATCGGTGGCTGTGTCTCACACTCCTGTTTCTGGTGCTGGCGGTGTGTCTGGGTCTAGGTCTCATGTGTCAGTCAGTAGATCGGTGGCTGTGTCTCACACTCCAGTTTCTGGTGCTGGAAGTGCTGCGAGTAGTTCAAGCACTCCACCAGATTCTGTGGTGTGAGGTTTAGTTGCCATCACTCACATGTCATTTTACTTGGTGTGTAGATTGACGAATGTAACCACCCTGACATTATTATTGTCCTTGAGACGGGTCGCTTGACACACGTACTTGGGTAGCCAGTGATGTTCCTGCTCTGTTGGCCACACTGCCCTGTTGCTGTTCTGATACTGCATTCTGCCCTCTCATGTGCTGGCAATGATGTACCTGTTCTGTGCAATGGACTGTTGATGCACTTGGCCCCTCTCACGTGCTTCCAGTGTTGTTCCTGCTCTGTTGGCCACAATTCCCTGTTGCTGTTCTGATACTGCATTCTGCCCTCTCATGTGCTGTCAATGATGTACCTCTTCTGTGCAATGGACTGTTGATGCACTTGGCCCCTCTCACGTGCTGCCAGTGTTGTTCCTGCTCTGTTGGCCACAATGCCCTGTTGCTGTTCTGATACTGCATTCTGCCCTCTCATGTGCTGCCAATGATGTACCTGTTCTGTGCAATGGACTGTTGATGCACTTAGCCCCTCTCATGTGCTGCCAATGATGTGCCTGTTCTGTGCAATGGACTGTTGATGCACTTAGCCCCTCTCATGTGCTGGCAATGATGTACCTGTTCTGTGCAATGGACTGTTGATGTACTTAGTCCCTCTCATGTGCTGGCAATGATGTACCTGTTCTGTGCAATGGACTGTTGATGCACTTAGCCCCTCTCACGTGCTGCCAGTATTGTTCCTGCTCTGTTGGCCACAATGCCCTGTTGCTGTTCTGATACTGCATTCTGCCCTCTCATGTGCTGCCAATGATGTACCTGTTCTGTGCAATGGACTGTTGACGCACTTAGCCCCTCTCACGTGCTGCCAATGATGTACCTGTTCTGTGCAATGGACTGTTGATGCACTTAGCCCCTCTCATGTGCTGCCAATGATGTACCTGTTCTGTGCAATGGACTGTTGATGCACTTAGTCCCTCTCATGTGCTGCCAATGATGTACCTGTTCTGTGCAATGGACTGTTGATGCACTTAGCCCCTCTCACGTGCTGCCAGTGATGTACCTGTTCTGTGCAATGGACTGTTGATGCACTTAGCCCCTCTCACGTGCTGCCAATGATGTACCTGTTCTGTGCAATGGACTGTTGATGCACTTAGCCCCTCTCACGTGCTGCCAGTGATGTACCTGCTCTGAGGTACCCAGTGTCCATGCTCTTGAATACTCTGAGATTATACACCTATTATGTTAAATAAAGCTAGTAAATCATATTTTGTGATTTGTCGTTGTCATTCCTGGTTGTGTACTTCAATTGTGGATATATTGGTGCGATCGTCAATGTAGTTTCTCAAACATGACACTCCCCCTTCCAACGTCACAGCCCTGGCAGTTACTCCCCTTCCGACTGCAATTGGTGGGTTGGCGTGCCTGCGTCGTCGTCGATGATGGTCCATGACTTGCTGGTGGTGGAGCACGAAGAGTATCGGAAAAGCGTGTAGCGCTGAGTCCATGACGACGATCTGCTTGTGGTGTGTATTGCCGCTGTGGTGAATCCGCAGTGTTCAGGCAGGTTGTTTTTCCGCAGCGATTTTATGTGTGTTTTCCGCCATCGTGATTTGGAGGACGTCATTCCGTACGGCGGTGTGTCTGGATTGGGTGCGTCCGCCGCGGAGTCGGGTGTACGTCCGCGGCGGTGCGTGCTCTTCCGCCGCGTACGGAAATTTGACAGTGTTTCCCATCCTAATATGGCGGACGGAGTGTCCGCGGCAGGCGGACAGAAAAAATGCTTTTTCCGCCTACTCCAGGACGGCGGTCGTCCTTCCGTCCGCCATCCTAATGAGCCCCTTAGTTTGGACTAACCCTACACAAGAATAAAGAAGACAATAGGATTTCTTATATAACCCTCACCCACCAGGGTTACCCCTTGGCAGAATGCTCCATCATCATGTCCATCTCGTATTGCTGCGGAACAGGGCATGCTTCGACCTACGTGTTATGTGGGTGCACTTATTGGTGTATATTACATTATGCCATTTTTAATGAGTGAAGTCTTGGTCAATGTTAAAAAATATATATAGTGGAGGATATCTGTGGTATATAAATTTGATCCGACATATCCTCAAAGCGGTCAGCTTGTTTTAGCCATCTTCTAATAGTGCCTCTCAGGGTCAGAGTGGCTTTCATCAGGACCAAAAAGAAAGGACCCTCATGCACGCTAAGGCATGCAGGGATTGTGAGTGGATTGTACTTACTACACATCGATTGTCAGGAAAATCACTGTTTGTGTTTTCGTCTTTGTGGTGGTAGCCTCTTCCTATCTAGAATAGGCCGAGCGGGTGGACACTGTTGTCAAACATTTGTCAAGGCCTCTCACCCATGTTAGTACCTGCTTCGCACCAGTCATCCTGTATCTGTGAGAGGCACTATCAGAAGATGGCTGACACATGTAGACCACTTTGAGGATAATCTGGATCAATTTAATATCCCACATATGTCCTCCACTATATATATATTTTTTAACACTGACCAAGTCTTCTCTCATTAAAATTTATGTCTAGCTGACTTGCATTCTTGAGCCAATTTTAAAACTGTACTTTTCACTAATTAACTCACCATCACTGTTCTGCCCTAAAAAAAAACAGCCCCGCTGCAATCAGGCATCGCAGCACACCCTGAAAGCAGTCGGCGACCAGAGTGGGAACCCAATGATGAAGCATGTCACCTATTAGGTAGGGGAGTGAGAGTTTTGTAAACACCTTCTGGTGTCCAAAGGCTGTGGTGATATAGTGCCTGGTGCACACGCATTCCAAACTTTTTTAGAGAGGTTGCCACCTTTGTGCTTGTCTCGAGCATAGCTAGGCTGTGGCTTAGCTACTTCCAATAACAGTGACTTACTTACTTTACTTTACTTACTTTACTTTAAACCATTTTATAACGCGCTCCATTACTGGGGAGTATCCTGGCGCGAAAAGAGGGAAAAAGAAACAGACAGCAGATTACTATGCTACAGCTGCTTCTTGATAAGTGGAAAACCAAAGAATTTACATAAGCAGCAGGCCTCTGAGTATAAGTAACACGACTTTCAGGATGCTGATGTCAAAAATCACCTACGTGAGAAATCATGCATATCCACCTGCACATTCCTTAGTGATTTAAACACTCACTCCATAGATCTGTCTATAATCTACATGTCACTTATGCATTAAATGTACGTCATTTTACGTGTGGAAATTTTGTACTAGTCTGCCCTGCTAAAACTGTTCTTGGAGGACTGAGAGAGGAAAGCTTATTTTGCTGTATCTGATTTGTGAGAAAGCAAGGCTTGCGCTGCTGCTGCCTATTTTTCACAAGTTCATAAATGGGAAAACTTGTTCTGGTACTTTCCTAACTATACCTGTCATCTGTATGATTGAAGCTTCCACTATTTCTGTCTACGGTGTACCTCTTCTAAGAAAAAAGGGATAGTTTCACTGCTGTTTCATCCTAATTAAAATAAAGGATATATTCAATGAACATATACTTACAATGGAATTGGTCCATGACACACTATGAACTAGGGACTATTTCACAATATTTGATGTGAGATACTAAGATCTACAGTCCGGTGCACAGTCAAAATATCGATTCCAAATTATCGACCAACATTAATATCGAGTAAAAAATATCGAAGGTGAAGAATATCGAGGTCAAGAATATCGTTGGACAGAATATCGACCCTAAGGTAAGTAATATCGATTTTTTTTATATCGATGTAAGTAATATCGAAGTCAGTAATATCGATATCAATTATATCGATGTTACTAATTTTGATGTTACTAATATCGATATTTGTTTGTTGTTATGTATTTTATTATGTATTTTTTATGTATGTGTAATATGTTTTTTGTTAAGTTTTTTATTTGTTTTACATTATATGTGTACTATTTTTTATACATTAAAAATGTTATATTTAATTTAATTTTATGTTTTAGTACTGGAGTGGGTTGTGGGTTTATAGGGGAATAGGGTGGGAAGTAATTTAATTTTAGTAAATTAATTATTATTTTTTAGTAATTGTAAATTCATTTTAATTCATTTTTGTGTTTAAGTTCTGTAGCGGGTTGTGGGTTTATAGGGGAATTGGGTGGGAAGTAATTTAATTGTAATTAAGTAATTATTTATTTTTAATTGATATTGATAATTATTTTATTTATAATTAAATATTAATTGGTAATGAATTATTTTAATCGCTAATTATTTTTTTTAATTGGTAATTAAGGTTTGTTATTGGTAATGACATTTTTTAATTGGCAATACATTTTTTTAATTGGTAATTAAGGTTTGTAATTGGTAATTACATTTTTTAATTGGTAATTACAATTTTTAATTGGTAATTAATTTTTTTATTGTTAATCAATTTTTAAATTATTAATATGTGTTTTGTTTTGAAAAATATTTTAGTGTTCAATATTTATTATTTGTTAATTTATATCTCTTAAATAATATTTATTGTTAATTTTTTGTTAATTAATTATTCAATTGTAATTATGTTTTTAGTAATTATTAATGGGTATTTGCAAATGATGTAGAGCTATTCAAAAATTAAATTTGTTATTATTTTATTTACAACAATTATTTATAAGTATGTTATATTTAACTTCTACGCTATCCAACGCTTTCCCTACTGTTGCACGCTCTGAAGTTGGAATAGTAATTTTTACCCTCCCGCTATCCAACGCTTTCCCTACTGTTGCACTCTCTGGAGTTGGAATAGTAATTTTTACGCCTACGCTATCCAACGCTTTCCCTACTGTTGCACTCTCTGGAGTTGGAATAGTAATTTTTACCCCTACGCTATCCAACATTTTCTCTACTGTTGCACTCTCTGGAGTGGGAATAGTAATTTTAACCCCTACGCTATTAACGCTTTCCCTACTGTTGCACTCTCTGGAGTTGAAATAGTAATTTTTACCCCTACACTATCCAATGTTTTCCCTACTGTTGCACTCACTGGAGTGGGAATAGTAATTTTTACCCACCCGCTATCCAACACTTTCCCTACTGTTGTACTCTCTGGAGTTGGAATAGTAATTTTTACCCCTATGCTATCCAATGTTTTCCCTACTGTTGCACTGTTTGGAGTTTGAATAGTAATTTTTACCCCTACGCTATCCAACATTTTCTCTACTGTTGCACTCTCTGGAGTTGGAATAGTAATTTTTACCCCTACGCTATCCAACATTTTCCCTACTGTTGCACTGTTTGGCGTGAGAATAGTAATTTTTACCCCTACGCTATCCAACGCTTTCCCTACTGTTGCACTCTCTGGAGTTGGAATAGTAATTTTTACCCCTACGCTATCCAATGTTTTCCCTACTGTTGTACTCTCTGGAGTGGGAATAGTAATTTTTACCCCTACGCTATCCAACGCTTTCCTTACTGTTGCACTCTCTGGAGTTGGAATAGTAATTTTTACCCCTACGCTATCCAATGTTTTCCCTACTGTTGCACTCTCTGGAGTTGGAATAGTAATTTTTACCCCTATGCTATCCAATGTTTTCCCTACTGTTGCACGCTCTGGAGTTGGAATAGTAATTTTTACCTCTACGCTTATACAACAGTTTCTCTACTATTGTGCTCTCTGGAGCGGGAATGGTAATTTTAAGTTCTATGCTATCCAACATTTTTATTAATGTATTTTTTTACTTATAGATTTTGAATAGTATTTTTATTTATTTAGTTATTTAATTTTTTTTGTATAAATTTAGATAATGTAGTATATAGTTAATTTAAAAAATATTATTATTATTATTTAATTTATTTAAAATTTTATATAGCGCGCAGTTACCCTTGGGCATCCCAGCGCTTACAACTTAACAATACTTAACAAAATTAAAGATATATTACATTTTTTTGATTTATTAAACATAATTCTTTACTTTTTATTTGTTTATGTTTTATGTTTGTAAATGTATTTGTAATTTATAATATTTTTTATTAATTTATAAACTATTAAAATATTTATTACAACTTATTGTTAAGTGTGTATATATTATATATTTTCTGTATATGTTTAATTAATGTACTATTATTATATATGTATTATTTATTAATTTTAAACATTATTAGATATTTTTAACTATGTTTATTTTATTTATTAGTGTTATTTACTATATTTTACATTTAGATTTTTACAGAAAAAATTTATATTTTTAACATCGATATTTTTAACATCTATATATTTTTTTCGATATTTTTGTACTTACCATGTTATAGATAGGATGTCGATATTCTTGCCTTCGATATTTCTGCATCGATATTCCTGTAGGTCGATATTTTCAACGTCATTGATTCCTATAGCCCCATGGTTTTCGTACAACCCCACAGGAGCACTTCTGAGCACCAAAATATGTTAAAGGAAAAGAAAAACAAGATCCTTTGCTTGATCCACATATTTTCTATTTTAATCTTCTGTTAGGGAAACCAATAAAAACATGTTTTGGCTCACACACACTTTTAATATAGAGCTGAGTGTTTAACATAGGGGGAACTTGAATGTTGACATGATATTCATAAACTCATCCAAACTAGAGGCCTCAAAACTCGGAGACTGTACAACCAGTGAACAGTAGTACTCTTTGATGATAACCAGTGCTACATGTGGATCCCATTGAAGAAGCCTATCCTATTAGGTAGATGAGGGTTCATCATCGTGTGAGTACATTCCCAAATTCATATCTAAGGGCTGTTCAATTTACCATGTTCATTACGGCAAATGTCAGTACAAAACAACATGTGAAGTAATAATTATCAGAATTTCCTTTTAAAACCAGCCTGGGAAGGGACACAGAAATATTAGCTCAGGTTGTGACATATTCCAACCCTGCATCAGATGCTTTGTCCTAAACCGTGTCAACCAAAGGTCACTTGATACAAATATGGAAGGGACTGCAGACTAAGGAATATTGGTCAGTGACATCTGAGAAAGACTAGCATGCCAACCACCATATGGGAGTGAAAACTCCTAGGGCAGAAATCTTCTTTTGGATCAATAGCTGTAGAGCGCTCACTTAACCACTCTGCACACACTTTATTGCCTAGCAACTATTCATAATTCTGCTTCGTAGAACTTCTTAACAGTTCATGGAACCTGCATAGTACCATCTCTTGACCCTGTAATTCCCTCCTTTTTTGTTTTATTTCTTTCCAATTACATCATATTTCCAGGAACCTTCCTAGTTAGTTGGTTGTCATTTCTTATTTTTGTGGTTTTCTTCTTATCAACTGTCCACTTCTGTTCTGGGAATCTGTTGCTCTTTTTGGCCTCCAAGGAGATCACTACTGACATGGTAGCCAACGTCTAAGGTTATTACCATTTTCTCTACCCAAGATTTAGGTACACCCACTCTTTTCCATTGTGGGAAATGTTCCACGGTACAATTACTGTCTCATATTTCATGCACACTTACCTTCTGATATTTACTGTACTATCTGAGAAATCTTAGAGCGAAACCCGATGATTCCAATGGTCTCATAGATTTAGCACTGCAAAGAAACTCCAATCAGAAACAAAGAATGTGGAACAGAAGAGGTACAATTTGTAGGATACCTCTATTTCCAGCAGGAGAATCTAAGTCCACAAAAGGATCAGAAGAAGCTATGCAGATTTCACAATTTCAAAACAGCTTACATTCAAAGAATATGATTCTTTTTAAAAAGGGGAAAAGGCCTCTGCCTGCATTGTGGAAAACCTGGATATATCCTTAAAAACTGTTCCAGTTAGTCAGAAAATGCTGGTGCTCAATCTTCAAAGGGGGAACCCAGACTTACTACACAAGAGTTCACCAGTGTTAAGGAACATTACTGTTTGCCAGTCAAATTGTCCACACCTTCATACCCACTTTCCATTTTGGCTCTTATTGATTTAGGAGCCTCAGGATATTTTAGGACTGCTAGAGGTTGTGATGGTAAAACATTGACTTACGGAGATATTGTTTGTGAAACAGGAAACGTAATCATGGCTACATTACAACCACACGTAGGATCTTTAATCTTCAATTTAAGTGATGCCTCTGCTTTCACTATTCGATCAGGAAAACCATGGCTACCTACAAATATTCTGCAAATTGATAGGCAACAAGAAAACCTACAATGTTTAAACCCCATCCGCACAAATAACTGCTTACCCTGTGCCAATTTTGCGATGCAACACAACTTGATGTGCTTTAGATCATAGCATTTGGAAGAAATAATGCAGATTCCCACTGCTTATCAAGAGTATCTGCATGGGGTTAGCAAAAAAGAGGCCAAAATATTACCTTCATATCAATTCTTCGATTGTGCCATCAATCTGATGCCAAGATACTGGGGGTGGCAGCCAGGTTTCAGGACTGCATGTCTGCAGTCAGTTCCTGGATGGCAAAAAGCTGTTTAAAACTGAATTCCTCCAAGACCGAGGTGCTTATCTTTGGGTCAAACACAAACCTTTGGAGCTCCAAGTGGTGGCCTACAGATATGGGATCTCCGCCATCTCCGGCTCCAAAGGTGAAGAATCTTGGAGTCATTATAGACAACCAACTCTCCTTCAAACCCCAAGTCAAGGCGTTGACTTCCTCCATACATTGGATTTTGAAAACTATTAGGAAGGTTCTCCCCTTCCTACCGGAGGGAAGCAGAAAGACGGTGGTGACGGCACTCGTTCTTTTGCGCCTCGACTATTGTAACAGCCTTTTTCTTGAGGCCCAACAGGGGTTGTTGAACAAACTTCAGGTCCTACAAAACGCAGCAGCCCGCCTTATTGGGGGCTTGCCCAAGTTTTCATCAGTTACTAAGGAACTGGAGAAGTTGCATTGGCTCCCGATGCGGAAGAGGATTTTGTTTAAAGCCCTCTGCATTGTCTTCAAGGCACTGCATGGTTTCGGCCCGGTGTTTCTTCAGGATCATTTCCAATGGTACAGACCAGGGAGACAACTGAGGTCTGCCAGTATGGGACTGATTAAAACAGCTCAGATCAGGAAGGCACGCTGGGGGGGCAGGAGCTTTGTTAGGGGAGCAGCAAAGGCATGGAACTCCCTCCCCCTGACCCTCAAACTAAACACCAATCTATTAGCATTCAGAAAAAACCTGAAAACATGGCTCTTTACCCTCTAGCCCGGGAGTCTCAATCTTAGGGAGTTACCACTTCAGCGCCAGGACACCGGTTGGTATTAGCGCGCTTTATAAGTGTTATAAATAAATAAATAAATAAATAAATAAGATAACACATTGAAGACTTTAGTCCTAAACTGGATTGCATGCTTAAAGAATATCTGTACAGCAATCTAAAGAAGGGATTCAGTAATCACTCTCTATCCACTGAGGTGGCACCTATTTCTTAGGTCTAGAATGAGGAGGGGAGCTATGCCCATGTGTGGATTACTGGGCATTCAAACAAATTACAATCAGAAATCGATATTCACCACCCCTCTTTTGTATATGAGCAAGACCACTTACTCATTGTCAGTGAAATTGCTCTCCCACCCTCGCAGCTCCACCATTAAGTGAGGCCTCCCTCGAGCCCCTGCACTCTTGAGTGTGTTAATGTTCGAGGCCCTCCTCCACTCGCAGGTTTACCTGCGCCTCATCCCTGGTGGTCCAGTGGACCTCTGTCTCCTTTCTCTCGCTCCGTTTTTCACTCGTTTTTACCCTCTTTTTAACTTCTTTTCTGCACTTTTCTGCTTTTCTGCCTTATTCAACTCATTCTGCCTATATTCCTCCTTTTCCCGCACGTTTTCCCCAAAGCTGCTGCCCCTGTATCCCCTCTCCCCCAGCACAACCAGCGTGACCAGCCCAATCCAGCTCCCCTCCCCGATCCCGCCTCCCAGCTGTCCAGCCCTCCCCGACCCCTACTTAATGGTGGCCGCTGCGGGGACAGGCGAGCAAGACCACTCACTCATTGTCAGTGAAATTGCTCTCCCACCCTCGCAGCTCCACCATTAAGTGAGGCCTCCCCTGAGCCCCTGTACTCTCAAGTGTGTTGGTATTCGAGGCCCTCCTCCACCCGCAGGTTTACCTGCACCTCATCCCTGGTGGTCCAGTGGACCTCTGTCTCCTTTCTCTCGCTCTGCTTTTCACTCGTTTTCACTCGTTTTTACCCTCTTTTTAACTTCTTTTCTGCACTTTTCTGGTTATCTGCCTTATTCCTCTCATTCCTCCTATATTCCTCCTTTTCCCGCCCATTTACCTCGCCGCTGCTGCCCCCGCAGCCCCTCTCCCCAGCGCAACCAGTGCGACCGGCCCCATCCAGCTCCCCTCCCCGCCCCTGACTCCCAGCTGTCCAGCCCTCCCCGACCCCTACTTAATGGAGGCCGCTGTGCGGCCACGCCACTACCGCGCCAAAGGCAGCCCGTCTGCGCTAGTCCGCGACTCAACCGCGACCAGCGCCAGGAACCCTGGACCTCTGCGACACCAACGCTATGACCCAGCGGCACTCCACGCACTCAACCCAGGCCGCAACAACAACTGCAAGCTAGCATCAGCAGCCGACACCCACGGACCCTTCAGCTGTCAGAGCTGCCGGCAAACCTACAGCACCACCAGAAACACGGACCCAGCACAACCCGATCGCAAGAACACTCTAGAGACGAAGACCCTGCAATGCATCCTCAACGTCAGATCGCTCCACAAAGACGCCACTGAAATCTGGGATCTCCTCGACAACACCGCCCGACAAAGTATTCCTCACCGAAACCTGGACCAACACCACCTCGGGACCGGACCTCACCATTCCCCAAAGATAAAAGATCTCCAGGAAGGACCGCCCCACCTGCCCTGGAGGAGGAATCGCCATCATCCACAAATCCAACCTCCACCTGATCACACTCCCCGATGAGCCCACAGGCCTGATGGAACACCTTCACTTCAAGATACTGGCAGCCCTACCACCACCTTCTGAGGAACCCTCATCTACCGACACCCTGGACCCCGCGGACCATACACCAACTCCATCACAGACATCTCCTCCCCGCATGCCATCGCATCCACCGACTACACCCTGCTGGGAGACCTCACCTTCCACCTCGACAACCAAGGGGACCCCAACACCACATCCCTCCTGGACAACCTCCCCAACATTGGACTCCACCAGATTGTAACCGAATCCACGCACTCAGCAGGCCACACCCTTGACATCCTCTTCACAACAGGAAGCTCCATCACTTTCAGCCAAACAACCGAACTCCCGTTGACAGACCACCGATGCGTCCATTTCACCTTCAGAACACCCACCTTCCACAGACATTAGCACCGGCTCCCACGAAGAAACTGGACCAAAATCACTGATGACCAGCTCACCTCCTCACTTAGCAACTCCACCCCAACCATCGCGGAAGACGACGACCCCAACACCGCAGCCTGAACTCTGCACAGATAGATCTCCAACAGCGCCAACACACAGCCCCCCTTAAGAAAAACAACAACACTCATGCCAAGAAAGCCAGATGGTTCACCACAGAACTTCGAGAGTCCAGACGCACGTGCCGCCACCTCGAAAAGGCCTGGAGGAACTCCAAATCCACAGAGGCCCACAACGACTTCAGAGCCACCACCAACGCCCACCACCAACTCATCAGAAAAATGAGGAAAAGGCAATTGAAGACAGAACCTCCACACACGCGCACAAATGCAAAGAACTCTTCAGCATCATCAAGGAGTTTGCCCAACACACCAGCGAGTCAACTGATATCCCTCCCTCACAAGACCTCTGCGACAGACTCAGCACCTTCTTCCACCTAAAAATCAAGAACATTTACGACAACTTCGATGAAGATAACTAACACACTGAACCCTCACCAGCCACCCGACCCCCTGAAGCCAACGACTGACAACTGGACAGCCCTCACCACCGAAGACACACGGAAGATGATGAAGTCAATCAACTCCGGGGCCCCCACGGACACCTGCCCCCATCTTCAACAGAGCCGCCGACACCATCTCACCCATGCTCTACCACACCATCAACCGCTCCCTGATGAATACCTCGTTCCCCGGTGACTAGAAACACGCCGAGATCAACCCCCTCCTGAAGAAGCCCTCAGCAGACCCCACTGACCTCAAGTACTACAGACCCATCTACCTGCTCCCGTTCCCAGCGAACGTCATTGAGAAAGCCATCAACAGCCAACTTGCCACCTTCATCGAAGAGCACAACATCCTCGACTCCTCTCAATCTGGCTTCAGAAAAAAAACACAGCACAGAAACCGCCTCGCCGCAACAGACGTCATCTGCTTCCTACTAGACAGAAGAAAAACAGTAGCCTTCATCCTCCTCGACCTCTCAGCGGCGTTCAACACAGTCTCTCACCGCACCCTAATACGCAGACTCCACGACGCAGGGATCGGGACAAGGCCCTCGACTGGATCCACTCCTTCCTCTCCAGCAGAACACAGCGGGTCAGACTCCCCCCTTCCTCTCGGACCCTACACCTATCACCTGCAGAGTCCCCCAGGGATCCTCCCTCAGCCCCACGCTCTTCAACGTCTACATGGCTCCGCTCGCCCCCATTGTCAGAACCTATGGACTCAACATTGTGTCATACGCAGACGACACCCAACTCATCCTCTCCTTATCCAACGAACACAACACCACCGGACAACTTTCACGAAGGCATGGAAGCCGTCGCCAAATGGATGAAAAGCAGCTGCCTACAACTCAACACCGACAAAACAGAAGTACTCATCTTGGGCCCAAACCCCGATGCCTGGAACGACACCTGGTGGCCCCCCGCCCTCGGAAGCCCACCCAACCCCACGGACCACGCACGCAAACTTGTTATCATCCTGGACGCCGAGCTCAAAATGGACCACCAGAACAACTCTGCTGCATCCTCCTGCTTCCACACCCTCCGCCTCCTACGTAAGACCTTCAAATGGATCCTCCTCGAGCACAGAAAGACTGTCACTCACGCCCTCGTCACCAGCAGACTCGACTACAGCAATGCACTCTACGCCAGAATAAACATAAACCTCACAGGCAAGCTACAAAACATCCAGAATGCTGCCGCAAGATTGCTCCTCAACCTGCCAAGACACTGTCACATCTCCCAGCACCTGTGCACACTCCACTGGCTCCCCATCTAGGCTAGAATCACCTTCAAGATTCTCACCCTCGCACACAAGGCACTCCACGACACCGGACCAGCATACCCAAGCAGCCGACTCAAATTCCACGCACCCCAAAGGACCCTACGATCAGCCCAGCTCCCCGCACCAGAAAGACCAGATCAGGTGGTCGCTCCTTCTCCTTCCTCACGGCCAGAGCCTGGAACACCATCCCGCTCCACCTCAGACAGACAACTACGCTCCCAATCTTCGCGAGAAATCTCAAGACCTGGCTCTTCAACAGACCCCCTCCTTGATGGACTGGAACCTGCACCACCCCTCCCTCCAGCGGCTTGAGACCCTCACGGGTGAGTAGTCGCATTACAACAAACTCCTGATTGATATTTTGCAAGATCAATTAAAGGATGCCAAGATCACACGAGAGCATATAATCTAGTGTGCATCTGGGAAGATCATGAATGGAAAACAGCCTTTAACTCCCGCTATCGACTCCATGAATATTTGGTAAAGCCATTTGACTTCTGGAATCAAACCCCCCAGCTTTTCGTGATTACATGAATCACAACTTTTGCGCAAAATTGTGCAGTGTCTGAGATTTCTAATATCTTTGTCACAAAAGAGGATCTGTTTTGCAGGGCTTTCTACCCCTGTATTCCTATTGGAGGTCATGCTGCACGTTATGACCTGCATGTGTGTGCTGCCACCATTATAGAATCTTCAGAAGAGAAGCCAAGAGGGCAAATGTGCACTCCAAGAAAGAGCTACCCGGTTCCTCCAGCCTTCCAGCTTTACCCTTGTTTAGTCAGTGCAATTGTTTTCTTATATTTGTAATACAGGACTTAATTAATTTAGGACGGTTGTGCCCTAACCAGTTCTTAAGGGAATAGCTATCCTGCATTCACCACATTTCACGAGAAAATTCCAATTTCAGAACACACTTTGCTGCAAAACAAAATAAGTAAAGCACTATTTGGAACTGGTACCCATAATATTTGCAGTGCTTGAAAACGGCATTGGAATGCATCAACCCCCATCTAAAAATCAGCATTTGTGGATTAATTGTCCGGCATCTGCTGTTGCTTATCATAAAGTGTGAAACATCATTTGAAATCCTTAAAATGCCTTTCTTCTCAACTGAATCCAGCAGAACCAATGCAATCCTTTTAATTGAAGTGTTTAAAAGGACACAACATCTTTATAGTTGATTATAACGCTTCATATAGTTTGCTTCTTTTCAGTGGCGGCTGGTGGTTTTTAAAAGTGGTAGGGCGAAAAATGTTGCACCCTAATGTAATAAGCAAGCGAGCGAGCCCGAACTGCAAAAGGAGGGTGCGGGGAGAACATTTTGAAAAAAATGGATTCAAATGGTGGGTTTTACACCACATATTTACTGCACATTTTTGAAAAAAGGGGTATCCAAATATAGCATTTTGAAGCTAAAGAAGATGGTAAACAGTGAAACGATTGTTTGGAGAGCACTGTTTTCAAGTGTTTCCTAGACCGAATAAAATTACCCATCTGGGAGAGAGTTCCATAGGACATCAACTTGCACCGAGAAACTACAGCCTCCTTTACTTTTCTTTACCAATAAGATTAGGGATATATTTCTTGACTCTCCTGTCCACAAAGCAATGAGCCATGCCATTCAGGACCTAAATGCGGATACAGCGGTTCTTAAACTGGATCCTGTGTCTGGCTGGTGGCCAAAGTTGAGACATCAATAAGGCAGTGACATCGGTGATCAGTGAGTTAACATATCAAACATACACTTATACACAACAGAGTCACAAAGTCCTGATGTACATGCGAAAGCTCAGCTTTACAGTTTCTTAAGCGTCACACTAGTTATAGTTTTCTGCGAGAAATTTCAAGGTTGCAAGAAGAAATGTTTGGCAACTCTCAAATCTATAAAAAAAAGAACACTAGACACCATGTAGCACAACAAGACAGAACATAGCACCCAGCAAAGCATATGAGCACATCACAGCTCAATACAATATCGCAACTCAACGCACACAACTCCATCGCATCCTAGCTCACTGCAACCCATCACAACATCATAGCTCAAGGCAACTTGTAACATCATAAGACACATCACACCACCACAGAGCAGCTCGTCCCAGTATCAGGATGTACTGTTTCAGTCTCCCTTCTGTTTTTATAAGAATCACAATCATAGTAAGTACTGTACAACAAAACTCACTCGTAAATCAGCATGTCAAGGTAATGCAAAGCAAAACTCAGAATCAATAGTAACATCAAAATATTATTATTCGTTATTATTTAGTGCACAAAAGTATATATTTGGAAGGCTTCCATACTACTAAAAACATAGCGAAACAGCTCATCACACTTGAAAGCCATTCACACAAAGGTTTACTGGTCACCCTTCAGCTGATTATTGCTCTATTTGTGTGTAATCTGGTACTAATGTGGTCAAACCTCTGCCCAGTATTAAAATGGGCAAAAAATGACAACAGTATGAAGTAATACCATCAGATAATGTGCCACATTAAGCCACATAGTTTGGCTATTATTGGCACATAGTTTAGTCAACCCAGCTGCTTAATTACGGGGGCCTTGGATATAGCCGATTAAGGTGGGAATACCCTGCTCTATGTCCAAAAAAAACATTGCTAATTGTGTGCAGTTCTCAGTTGTTACCTCCTAGTCCTTTCTTAAGCACACTGTTGAAGGAAATCGTACACACGTTAATACAATTCATGTTCAATTTTCCTTCATAGTTTTATCCTTGATTGGTTCGCAGAGAAAGCAGACGACAGGCTGTTCAAACATAAATCACAAGCTGAGACAGCAGCATTTGGCATCAAACCCCCTAGCTCCTCGGGCAATAACCCAACAAGGGAACAATCAGAAAAGTAGCATCAGAAATCTTTCTCATAATCTCATTGACATTACCTCGATGTATGGTTTGATATTGCATCAAATTCTTGCTCTGCAGAGACAGCCTTGGAGGTGGCAGGTCTTCTTCTGATTTATTTCATGTCTTGATGGATGGCCACATGCCTTTGTGGACTAAGCGGTTATTGCTGATAAAACTGCATTCATGAGGCTGTCACGTTTGATTGAGGCTTGAAACAAATCCATTCGAATGTGGGCCACACCAGGGGTTAAAAGTGGGTGGCAGCCTCCTTAGAACCATTTTGGCCACTGACACCTATGTGTGTTCCAAATTAATCACTGCTCTTTGCTCTTCTTGGTCTCAGTAAGAAAACAAAAGTGAGATTACGGAAATTTCCCACATAAAGGAGATCAGTGCCAGTGTGTGCACTGACTGCCGGAAGCAAACAACATGCGTCATTACTTTATTCACCTTCACACCACATGTCAGGGAAACAAACTTTCAGAGCCTCGTTGTGGTCACGTAATGAACAACGTACGTGGGGGTTCACTCGAGCTGATAATGCAATGTGATGCTGTGGTTGCTTAACCTACAGATCTAATATTCCCTATTTCTCTTAAAAGAAAGAACTAATGGGTACCACATTCAGCATTTAAAATAGACTTAAGGCCAAACTTCACATCTCTGGTTTCAAACTGCAGGCCCAATATCTGGATTATCTGAGTGGACAACTTTGCCTTCCATCTGTCAAAAGTGGAAAAAACATTATAGACCCATCTGAATTAAGTAGCAATCCCTGAAGTTCTAAGAGACAATTTTTTAAAGAATGACAATGAAGGGTCACAATGAAGGATCGTAGGAGCACTGTATGCTCCGTAAACCAACACACTAGTTCTAGCGACCCAGATCAGATTAAGAGTAGCCACTTTGTCTTCTATCCTTGGGAGGTCAATAAACCAACTAGCTTTGGGTAATAATTAGCAGCTCTTACCAGTGCCTAGAAACGGCACAAATTGCAATGTGTATAAGGTAGTGCAGTAATCATTATTTCTATTGGTTCTTTGCGAGTGATAAATCACCTATATGAAGTTCATTTTCATTCTATTTGTCTCAATCTGTGGCAAGCTCCTTTTTAGACAGCTCACCTGTTGAAAGGCTCCTCACAGGCCGAACTTGAGTTTTTATTTGAGAAGTTATAGGCCTCTGTTTCCTGTACCTGGGGTGGTCTATCTCTCTGTTCCATTTGGTATGATGTATGATGGATCACTGAGATATCTCTGGAACATGCCATGATGTGCTGAGCAGAAAAAACCCATCCAGTTTGTGTTCATTATCTACCCACCATATTATATGCACAGATAATAAACATTACACATAATATGTATTTGCATTTCGTCACTGGCGCCCATTCACAAAAAGCATACAAATACGCATAACACAGAACACAGGAAAGTCATTTTGATGGTTACTGCTTTTAAAAGCATTTTTAAAACAGCAATGTGCAAGTTATTACAAAAGGATCATTTTTGGTAACATTATCGAAAGGGTTTAAACACAAGGTAGCCCATTGACAAGTGAGTGAAAAGGCTTCTGATGAAAGCCACCCACACAATATAATAAGAAAGCTTCTGCACAGGTCGAATTTACTTAGAAAAAAAGCTTTGATGCTGTGTTGTTAATTAGAAATATTCACTTGTTTCCAGGTAAAAATAATAGGCTTGCTATTATATAATTTGCAGCATCAAAAATGAAAGTCATTTTACAAGTTAACGTGCTGTAAAAACAACGCAAAAAATGCAGTTGTGTGCCAGAAAATTTAAATTTTTGTGCTGCTAAATTTGCAAATCCCTGCCGCAAAATCATGGGGCTTCGTGTAATGCCCCTGCTGATTTTTTGCACTTCACTAATGACATTCACAGAAATTGGCTATTCTCTTTTGTTGTAATATTTTTAGATCATGTTCTAATCTTCACTACGACCAAGGAGGTACAACAGCAGCAATAGGAGTGGGCAGAACTCACAGAGTTTCACTCCGCGGACGTACGTAAAAACTCAGGAAGATTCTGCGGTGTTCCGCCAATTGGTCGAAATTATGCACATTGCGCTGCTCGCTCTGCAATTTAGCACCGGTAGTGCGAGCAGCACTTAAAAATCAATGTGAGTGGCACAAAGCAGTGCACAAGGTCATTTATGTTTATTTTGCTCCTGCTCGAGAAAATGTACTTGAGCAGCAGCAAATCTATTCGAAAAGCAGCCCTCTGACCATGACCACTTGCGACAGCCCGAATTGGAGAAAATCACACTAGGGGATGCCAAATCTCGCTCACACTAACAAGTATGCATTAATCTGGAGCCTAGCAGGGGGAATACCACCATGCAGCGATTAGTGGAATTTGGCCAGAACTCCGCATGGAGGCACCAAATTCCGCCAATACGGAAGGGGGAATGAAACATACCGCCCATCCCTAAACAGCATGTTAAAGAAGTCTTGAGGAGCCAGAGAGACTATGCCCTGGGTGCAAAATCAGAGAAGTGGCTACTAGAGATTAACAGTGTCAGTTTTGGGGGGTTCAATCTCACTGGTAATGGAGAACAAGTGGATTCAGGTATAGGTAAAGCTGTCCAATAATGGCCTATTCTTTGAATTATCAAGGAGATACTGAGGTTCCTCAAGTTTACTAACTTTTACAAACAGTTAATTCAAGATTTCTCATCCAAGCCTCCCACTCACCCAGTTAACCAAGAAAGGAATTAAAGGAAGCTTTCACCACTGCTCCAATATTAAGGCATCCAGATGATTCTCTCCCTTTCATTGTGGAACCCGATAACTCATCTTATGCTATTTGGGCTATTTTATCACAACAACATCTGACTACTGCAGTCCTGTATCCTGTGGCCTTCAATTCCCTACTTGAAATCATGCTCAGAGGAAATACATGATATACCACAGAGGGTTGTGGGCTATAAAGAAGGCATTCCAACACTGGTGACATTATATGGAGGAAGCAGACTATGCAGTTACGGTCTTGGTAGACCATAAGAATTTAGGTTATCTCAAAGCAATGAAGTGCTCCAATTCTCAACATGCAGATGTACAAAAGACAGGTGAACTACTTTAACAGCACTTGTGGTAGGAATGAATAGATCAAGATGTGAAGGTATACATAAACCACTGTGTCACCTGTGCTAGAGTAAAAACTCACAGTAAACCCAGTGGTCTATTACAACACTTACCCACACCCAGTCAAACCTGGGCTCATATCAATCAATTTCATCACTGAACTTCCTGTATCTGAACAATGCACAGCAATTCTGGTTACTGTCAACTATCTAACCAATATTTCAAAAGCACAAGAGCAACCCATATGTCCATATGAACTGGGTAACACCTATTAAGCTGAAACAATTGTTCACAAGGAACTCATTTACAGAAAAATATTTGAGAATGATGCAAATATCTTGATTGTTTGTAAATGCTCTCTAGTGAGCTTGACAGGGAGAGTAATGTCTCAGTTAAATAAACATTAAGGTATTTAGCCTAACACATCAGAATAAGTAGCCCAAAAAAGTTTAATGCAGTTAGTACTCACTTCAGCCAAAATGAGTAGTCTATTTATTTGAGAATGTAAGATCCTTATATATAACGCACATATTTGAATTGCATATGAAGAATAGAGACAAGTGACATTTGTGACCCCAGTGAAGTGACCATAACCAATTTCTAAATTAACAAGCATTTACAATGCAATGGTCTCTGCATTATTAAAGGTAGAGCTATTGGCATTGCTCATGACTTTTTTCTTGGGGTGTTTTTTTTAAAATCATAAATAAATGGCATTGTCATTTACATTGCCAATAGCGTAAGCGTTAAATAAATGGCATTGTCATTTAGAATGCCAATAGCTTAATCGCTCGCAAATGCATGACCTATTGCATTTACACCCATACAGAGCCACCCACGCACTCTGCACTCTGCCTTTTAACAATGAGGAGTACTACTGCTCCTTGCGGATTTGGACGGTGGTGGGGATGAAGACTGTTCCTCAATGATAAGGTAAGGGATGATACAGTTATGTCCCTTAACAATGAGGGCATGGACAGTGAGATCTGGAAAGATACAACCCTGATCATTGAGAAGGGGGCGGGGGGTATAACAATGTTTTTTGAGGATGACAGCAAGGAGGACACAACTTGGCCCATTGGAGATGGGGAAAGTACTCTGTACTTTACAGAATGGGGGTTGGAGGAACACCCTATTTAACTCCGCACATTAAATAGGGGAGACAATCTATTTACCTCTTAGAAAGAAGGGTGCTCTGCCCCTAGAAGATATGGCGACTATGCCATGCAGATGTGAAGGATCGTTCCCTGCAGATCCGAGAAGGGGTGATCCGGCTCCTGCGGACGAGGCTTGGCCTTGGCCACAGTCCCTGGGGACAAGAAGAGACTTGGCACTTTTCTGCCTTTTGAATGGAGGGAGGCATGCATCTAGCAGATGGAAAAGTAGCCCCTGGCAGGGGTTACTCTGCTCATTGCAGCTGTGTGTGGGCTCTAACCCACAGGAGTTTCTCATCTAGCAGATGGAGTGACTGGTTGCTCTTACATATTGTGGTGGCACTCTGCCTCTTGCACATGTGATTGGACAGCTCTACCTCTAGCAGATAAGTGGGCTGTATTGTTGCCTCGTGCTGATGAAGTGAGTGCCCTTTGCAGGTGTGTGGGCTACTCTCCCTTTTGCATAAGAGAGGGGCCTCAGATCACTACAAATATAAGCATTTATTTCCACTGATGAGGGGCGCCTGTTTCCTGGGAATGAGAAGGGCCTCTGTCCACTCTGCCATTTTTAGATGAAGCTTCACCCTGGAGAGAGTGTGGGTGTCGTGTCTCCCACGAGTGAAATGATCCTGACTTTGCAAAACGATTGGTGGCCCACCCATAATGGGTCAGAAAACGTCTCCTAAGAGAATGGGGTGGGTAAGGCCTCTTACAGATGAGTTCCCAAAGCCTCCCTCAATTGGCCAACAGGAAGAGATGTGTTCAACGTAAGCAACAGGATGAAGTCACAGCCACCTGCCCGCAATTCAGACCCAACACCCCATGCACGTCTGGAGGCTTTTAACCTGTCTTGGACGGTCACAGGGGGGCAGCAGTCCTCTCCTGCACCATTAATCCCTTCATTCTCCTTGCTCTCTTCGCCCTGCTGTTGTCTTTTTAAGCCTCCACCAGCCTGCCTTCCATTCAACAGTAACAATCCACCAGCTGCTCCCCTGGCGTAAGCGTCTCGCCCGTCCCAATCCCCGGCCTACGCCACTGGCGTATAGATTGTCTGTGAATGTGCGGAGTGATAAAAAAAAACAAGCACAGCATTCATAAAGCTCAACTAATACATATTTTTCCAGATGTATTCTGTTGAGTTCTAACGCAAAATACAGTCAGTTTTCGAAACGCATTGCCATTGTGGATGTGATTTCACGAGTAAGGCTAACATGTTCGAGCTATCAAAGATGTCACGTGACCTCGTGTCATTTGAGAGCAGAATACAGAATCCCTCTTGCAGGCTGGTACTAGTAGTTTTGCTTTATAGGCATTATAAAACCGCTCCCTGCTACTGTTATTGGCATTTCTGTACGTTTACAGCCTCCCACCGCGCTTGACAGGCAATAAAAAAAAATACACCGTGTTCAAATAATAACGCATTGTATGTGAACATAGCGCTATAAAGTTGCCTCCGGGCTTTATATCGGCGCTACGGAAAACGATACTACGATGCTGCAGAGTCTGGCCTGTCTCATGTCGGAAACGACTCCAGCTCCACGCAATAAGTTAAAACACAAAGAGGGTCAACCTCCTGACCGAGGGGGTGAAGTGGGGTGGGGGTGGCACTTACCATCTGCACCACTTTGAGCATCGCCTGCACGGTCCGGAGATAGCCCCTGTCGATGGGGCCGGAGTCCTGGGACACCGTCACGGTGCTGGCGCTGGTCCGGACAACATGCACACTCATGGCTGGTCCGGGAGTGTCCGGTGTCGCAGCCCCCTACCCTGTCACTACAGCTCTCACTACAACAGCTGCTGAAGCCTCCGGTACCTCCACACCCTCACTCACTCACTTAAGCAATCAAGCAAGCCCTGGGCGCCCTCTCTCCACACTTCTGCAGCCCCTGGCGTCCCTCCCCGGCGCCATATGCTGCGCGTGATTCTTAAAGTGCCCTTCCTTTATCAGATGCCCCGCGCCGACGTTTTACCACGGCAGCCTCTGCCCTGGCAGGTACCCTCATGCACCCCTCCTCTCTCTTGGAAGCCCCTCCCCGTGCGTTGCTCAGCTGTGTGTTTTCGTGCCCACCACCTTCGCAGCACTTTCTCCTCTTTCCTGTGGTCTGTGCTGCCAGGCCCGCCCCTACACTTCCTCTGTTGCTATTACGACCATCCCCCCCGCACGTGTTGTCGTTACCCTGTCGCCCCAGGACTCCCTTGCTTTGCCCCAGTTTCCTGCTCTCTCTTTCTTCTTATGTCCACCGCTGCACCCAAACTTCCTCCCTGCTTCCTCTACCCTAGTTTTCCCTTCCACAGACCGGGTGCTCCCCCTGCCTGGTGCAGGCCTCCGGTACCAGGCCCCCGGTCCTGCCCGCCGCAGGATGCTGGCTGTTGCTGCTGGGATGAGACGCCCCTTCAGGCCTCGGTCCCTGCCTCTTGCCCACGCGTACACGCCCAGCAGAACAGGGAGGGGCCCGGGGGGGGGCGAAAAACTTCCTGGCTGAAAGTGAACAGACACCACATTCTGTGTAGTCCTGATCGAGCGGGACTGCGCGTCCTCACGCACAAGCACACTTTACACAGGACTCTATTCTAAAGTCAGAATCCGACACCCTGCAGCACGGCCGGGGCTAAACTGACCACACCCGCTTAACATCGGAGCTGGTTCTCAAAACAACAAGGGGGGCGGGATACAAAAACACGGACGGCGGGATACAACGGGAACAAAAAGACACGGACACAACGGGAACAAAAAAACACGGACAGCAGGGCATAGACAGCGGGAGGGGGGCGGGAAAAAAAACGGCGAGAAAGAGGAAAGAGCAGCCTACCTCAACTTTACCAGCAGGAAAATGGCGCCCTCAGCTTCAGAAATATTTCGGATTTGGGGGCGTGTTCGGTGGGCGTGGCTAAAAAGTGGAAAGAAGAACGCCGAACACACCTCCAAATCCGAAAAGGACGGAGCCTATTTGGAGTGACGGCTCTCTCCTCCAATGGCTGGCCTCCATTTAGGAAGCCAGCCAATGGGAGAGAGCCAAAATTAGAGGCGGGATGAAGAGCCCCTCTAAGAAACATAAGATCTTGCTACTTCCGGTTCTGACGAACCGGATAGTACCTCGACCTAAAAACATGAAGTGACTGTCAGAGCTGATTTTAGTAAGGGACGCCAGGATCATTTAGAGGCTTCTATTGAATTAGCTATGCAACTATTTTTATCTGCCAAATTAACTGCGCAGCATTATAAATCCGCCTTTAATTTGTTTTATACACCGGATAAGATTTCTAAATGGAGTGCTGACCTAGTGGGGAAATGTTTCCGGTGCGGGAACCCCGCTGCTGATGATGTACATATTTTTTATGCGTGTCCATCACTAATTACATTATTGGAGCAGCTGGACAAATTCCTAACAGAAATACTAGGCGCTCCTATGGATTTATCACCTGTTCAGATTTTGTTTGGGGTAGAGATGGGGGCTGCGGCTGAAACAATCCCAAGCAAGAATGTAAATGTAATTTTTTTAGCCACTGCTGTACTAAGATTATGTATTGCCTCTGAATGGCTGCAAAAAGAACCCCCTACATTTGAGGCCTGGAGGGCAAAGTTAATTTCTATGTTTAATATGGAGCATAGTTTGCATGCTCTTAAAGGGCAGCGTAAAAATAAATTGGGTTTGCAAATTTGGAGCGCAGTTATGACTTATTTGGACGCAGATATTTAAATTGTGATTAACTGGCTCCCCAGCTGCTTGATTTTTTCTTTTCACTTTTCTTCTTTATTCGTCATCTGTGAAATTTTTACTGTAAGAAGATATGTGTTATTATGTTGTAAGTGATCAATTTGAATCCTGTTTACTCATGTATTCTCAATAAAAAATATAAAATAAAAAAATAAAAAAGATGAGTTATAAAGTACCATTGACAAGGAAATGCTCAATCACTGCCTGGTATATTACAAGTAATGACTAAAGGTAAGGAGGCGAATACACTCTGGTATGTTCCAGATATTAGATTCTGAATTACTTTAAGGTGTGCTCGAGAAATCGATACCGTTGTAAACAAGCAATAGCAAAACCAATATTTTGCGGTCCATAAGACAGAGCTATTGGCTTTACCAATGCTTATTTATTGTCAGATTGTGTGCAAAAGCATGTCTTGAAGCATGCACTCGAATGGCTGGTAATTTTGCAGTGATGTTTCTGTTACAGAAAACCCATTCCAAGATAACCACAAGAGTATGGGCATGCACTGTGATGTATAAGCATGCCTGCATCTTGAGGCATTTGCTAGTTGGCCATGAAGCATGCATGCACATTCGTAGTGAGGTATGGAAGTCATTTAGATTTAGCAATCTAACTAGTTTAGAAAACTAATTTAAAATTAAAATGCAAAACACAAGCACAAATATATGAGCTCTTTATTTAGGATCCCAGCAGCACCTTACAGCTGCTTGGCCCTCATAAAAAAAATGGGGAAGTGGGATGGGAGCAGTGGGATGATGGGCAGGAAGCAGAGCATTGGGAGTAGAGAAGTGGGGCAGAGGAATAGAGAGGAACAACATTAAAGCATCTCGGGGATACGGAAAAACCTGGGGAGAAATCAAGGAAAAACATGCACTTCCACTCAGTGCTATATGCTGAATAGAAAAAAAAAGTTACATTAAGTCAGCAGAATAAGAATGCAACTCATCAAAAGAACACAGTTACACCAAAATACTCTGGGTGGGCCAAACACAAGTACAAGGATGAAAGCCATTGTGTAGTATTCTAAGTGCATTTATGTAGTTCTTACTGCCCCTGACACA
Source organism: Lissotriton helveticus (assembly GCF_964261635.1). Classification (NCBI taxonomy): domain Eukaryota; kingdom Metazoa; phylum Chordata; class Amphibia; order Caudata; family Salamandridae; genus Lissotriton; species Lissotriton helveticus. The sequence continues at coordinate 1,625,244,651 of NC_136057.1, forward strand.
CGCACTGCTGAATATGTGTGGGCAAATGCAGAAATATGTGTGGGCAAATGCAGAAATATGATAAAATAGATTCAGGGAGTTAACCGTGTGCTTGAGAGAGGCTATTCACAGAAAGAGGTCCCAGACAGTGGGGGTAAATTTGAATTAAAAGCAGACACCTAAGATAAACAATATGGCTTTCCAACAAATGACTAAATAAGTGTAGCCAAGAACAAAATATTAACACAGCAAGGGAGGAGGAGGTTCTTACTTTAAATGTTCCTATCCACTGACAATATTTTGCGGTGTAAAGTATTTTTCTCACCTATGACTACCATTTAGGTGCCACCAGTCAACGGAAAGCTCAAAAATATCAACAAGTCCATTGAAGCAGACCCCATTACCACGAGGCAGACTTTGTAAGGCCCGCTTTACTTGAATGGCAATTCTTTGGGGTCTATTAGGATGGCGGTCGGAAAATCACTCTGACCGCCATGGTAGCGGGAAAACACCACACGCTAAGACCACGGCATAACCGCCGGGCCAATTAGTATGCCCCGCAGTCGAAATTCGACAGCGGCGTTCGATCGCGGCATTTATTATTGCGGCGGTTGCTGCTGCCAGTAGCACCGCCGCGATGTCCAAAAAAGGATGTCACAGTGCCTGCCACCTGGTACAGGCACATGTAGGGGGATGAGTACTCCCCAGTGCACCCACACCCACCCAAACTCATTGGGGGCCCGCAATGGACCCCCGGAGACATTTTCCGAATGCCTTTCCATGGCGGTTCCACCGCCGCGGAAGGCTGGCTACTGCCGGCATCATAATCATGCTGGCGGAGCCTGGCCCTGCACTGGCCCCATTTTAGCGGTCCAGTTCTGCCCGCCAGGCGAGCGTGCGGACTGCTGCCGGTGGAAAAGTGGGGTGCGGTAAATCTCACCGCCGCTGTCGTTATCGCCATGCTAATGGGACCAGCGGTTTTCTGGGTTGCGTTTGCGGGCGAATGACCGCCGCCGGCCCGGCGGTTGTCACTGGCAGCGGTCATCCGACCGCCATCCTTATAGACCCCGGAGTTCGGCTACATTAAGGTTGGCTGCTGTATAACACACAGCTCTTTCTATGGCATTTTCACTTAACAGACCTAGGTATGTTTCACTCGTATTCTGTACAAGATTAGACAGTGTCCTTTTTTTGCTTTTAAATTTACTTTACCTCTAGATCTTTATGGAAGGTGATTTTCGACTATACACAGACATTCTCATTTCATTTTAGTACATTTTTAATACTGACACTTTGTGGGGGATTAAAACATGGAACGTGGGGCAAATGTTACGTATGGTATCTTCAAAAGCCAGAGCCTTTTATAACTAGTACCGCCCAATTCATCTCCATTTTGTGAAAGGTGACAGCCGTTTACACCTAGCCTTTCATAATCCATGATTAATAACTCTACCAACTTTTGAGCATGCGGAGGCAGTGGGGTAGAAAGGGGGAGGGAGGCGGTCTTACCTGCAATCACCAGCACGTCCCAGCTCTTCTGTGCGGCATTCCAAGAAATCGCCCCAGGCGGTCTACGGCTTAGCTACGCCACTGTGTCCCTAGCCCTTGAGAGTGCTAGGTGAACGAGAAGAAAAAAAGAAAACCGTCACTTCCGACAGGACAACGCTGGTTCTTTTCTACAAATCCTACAAGTAGGACTTTCGGGACTTTGAACTCGTTCACTGTTCAAGAACTTCTTAGAACATACGCGGAGATAAAATTATCTCCCTATTACCTAGCTGTCTCTAACACCAGTTAGCGACAGCTAGTAGGAGATAGCGACCATCTTGGGCCCCACTTTGCATGTCAGTGATATTTATCACTAATGACATGTAAAGTGGGCGTGCCAAGATGTTAGCGACTGGAAACAGTCGCTAACATCGCTATCTCCTATTACCAACTTTTGGAGATATTTGCGCTAAGCGCGAATATCTCCAAAAGCTAACACCTGCCCTGAGCAGTTCTTAGCCATGTTATCCAATGGGAGGTGGATAACATGGCTAAGAGCATTAGCTCGGTAATGCATGAATATCGCTGACTTTTCAGCGATATTCATGCATTGCGGCCGTTTTTTATCGCATTTGCGATAAACCTTGATAATAGCAAGGTTTATCTGCGATAATTTCTGAAGATGCTTAGCGTTAAAAAATTCGTTGCTAAGCATCGTTAGCGATAAATATCGCTTAACGTTGGTAATATGCCCCACGATGCGCAAAAGATACATACAGGATCGTCTCCTTTAGTTGAGATACATCCCAAAGAATCCCAAGAGCTGCCCTACAATTGCTTCACACAGTTTCACAGGTCGTATGACCCCTAAGTACTTACTCCATCTGAGCAAATAGGACCTATCAGAACATCCGCGCTTCAAAGCAACCGCCAGCCATAAGCCAGCGTCTTACAAATCGATAAAAATAAAACATAAATAAATAAGCATGCCTTTCTACAGTTGGGATTGCTGTAGCAGAGTCTGCAAACAAGGGATCTGTGATGGAAAACTGAAACAGGAATCACTTCCGTTTAAACCCGTAGCCCACGGAGGCACAGAATGACAATCCCTTCGCTGATGCATCAAAACCACAGTTTACATAGCGGCAGCCTGAGTAAACATGAAGAGGAAACGGCCATGTACACTAAGTTAAGGCCTTTGGCTGCTTTTTCTTTGCTGCCTCAACCCAGGACGTCTGCAAAGTCAATAACTCTGCCTAAACACTTATAAGGCCCCAAAGGCGAGACCGATTGGCTATGCCAATGCTTGTTTAAATAGGGACTAATTCCCAAAAGCGTGGCCATCAATACACAATAGGAATGTAAATATAAGTGATACTAAATGTAGGTCATTTCTACTTTCAAGAATGGAAAACCTTCAGGGGGAATGCAGTATGTCTTTACTTAGAGCAACATATGTACAGTCGACAAGAGGCCCCATGTCATGTGTGAAACCTTTAACCAGTCTTAGGGCCTCATTTATGAAAAGTGAAGCATCGCTGCGTGAAAACAGCGATGCGTCACTATTCACTGCGCCCTCCTTGCGAGACCAATGATGCGTCATATTTACAGTATGACGCATCATGGCGCAAGGAGTTACAGATACATCAGTATTTTTGACGTATCTGTATGGCGCAAAAGTGGGGCATTGTTGGAGTGTGTCACAAAAGTGTCGCAACTCCAGCAATGTGTCCTTTCACATGGGGCAAGCCCCATGTGAAAGGGCCTGCGTCAATCTTACGCCTGCTGTGAGGCAGGTGTAAGATTTTGACGCATTTGATTCCCAGAAGTGGCGCAGTGAAATCTCATAGATTTCACTGCGTCAATTCCATGACCCTTTCTTGCGTCAAAACGCCCCCGTTGCATACGTTATACCTGGCGCAGGTATAATGTGGCGCAGGGGTTTACAAAGTGACGCATCTACCTAGATGCGTCAGTTTGTAAATATGGCGCAACAAGGAGCATTTTTTACGCCACTGGTGCGTCACAAAAAGTGACACACCGGTGGCGTAAAAGTGACGCACAGCCTCATAAATGAGGCCCTTAGGTTTTTAGCTCACTAGTTCGTGCTCATAAAGTTAAACCACAATTGCCACAATGACACGTCCTGGACCTGTGGGCTTAAACACTAGCACCGGCTGATGGTTTCACACATGGGCCCGCACAACAGCCACGCATATGAATCACCAGATCCACGCATCCCATGTGTTTTTTCACCAATTGCTCATCATGGAAGATCATGCTTTAGTTTGAGCACTAAACCCGCTGCGTTAGGATATTGACGTACATTAATGTATACCTAATGGGATAGACAGAGCAGTAACTGTTTTCTTTTGAAAAGAATCATAAAACAATACAAGAATATAATGATATACATCGCCTGAGCATTGTGAGTGCATCAGAAATAGAACAGTAAAACATCAACTCTGCTGCTTTTTTCAAAGAGGATACCTTGCCATTGGACCCACTGACTTTGAGCCTACCTCTCAGCCTACCTCTCGCCGCACCCGCTTTGCGGGTGCCGCATCGTGACCTGGATCAGCGGGCATCGTGAGGGGTGCAGAGCGTTCGCTGCCTGGGAGTCGCGGGGGCTTCATTCAACCATCTAGGCAGCCTTGTGAGCGGCGCTGCAGGGATTCACTTTCCCAGGAGTCCCTGCCTGACATTCACCACCTGGTTCGCGCTGCCTGGCTGCCCCGCCCCCAGAACGCAATACGTACTTTATAGCTGCACAAGGCCCCCGCAGTGCGGGAGCGACGCCGGACGAAGCCCGGGCAAAGGGCGGGCCGTCTGTGGCCGTCCGGGGCTGGCCAAGGCTGGGCTGGGCCACCCCCCTGAGAAGTTGGCCGTGGTTGCATGTTCTGTAGTAGCTATTTCTGTGTGTGGTGCTTGCTAGTAAGGAGGTCTTTGCAATAGGCACAGTACTTGTATCTTGCATAAGTGAACATATGGCAATGTCGACCCGTTCGGGCAGGAGCTTGAAAGGGGGTGTGGGGGAGGTTCTAGAAGTGTAACGGGCACAATGGATCAGTTTATTACTAGGGTTGTCACAGTTATTGAGAAGGAAATCGCCATGACAGAGCGGCACCTTACCCGGGAACTGCTTGCTGACAAACGGTCATCATTGGGCCAGCTGGCTTTAGTTCCATCTCCAGTACGCCCAATTGATCCCTTGGTGGCTGCCTCACCCCTTTTAGATCTTCCACGGTTGCTGCTCTAAGGGCCAGTTTGGACAGGTTGGAGAGTATGTCAGCCATAGTACAGCTGGATACAGATAATGCAGTACCAGATCCATTGGTGGGTGAGACCCTAGTTCCTGTGTTCCCTCATACCATTTCCACCAGCCATGGGGACCCCCTTCCCTCACCAGCACCAGAACTGCCGGCAGTAAATAATATATCCCTTAGTAAAAGGAAACAAACTGCTAGCCCGCGTAAAGGAAGTTATGTTAAACCACATAAGAAGTACAGGAAGTCTGGTCCTAAGGTGGGTGGGACCTACAAGTCTTTGGGGCAGGGTGCTGGTTGCTCTCAGGGCGATAAGGGGGAGAAATCACACGGGGTTTTAGTAGCAAAAACCTGTGTTGACCTGACGGCTGATCCTGCAGAGGCCCCATCACATGAACCCCTCTCCATTGCCAATATAGAGAAAACGATGAAGTCTGTATTGAATCCGGTTATGGAGAGAGTTAAAGGCCTCACCGAGCGGTTGGATAGGTTTGAACAGGTAACCCTGGACAACTTTTACTCCCTAAAATCTCTGATCAAACTACACACAAGAATTAGAGAAGATGGTCTAGGGGGGGATCCTGCAACCCGGGTGCCATCTACATCCCCACAAGGCCCTACCATAGTAGTCGGGCCAGTACCCGGGGTGGCCGTGGCAGATGCTCCTGAGGTACAACCTGTGGTTCCCTCTGGGGCCGCCAAGAAGCCAGGGCTGGCCGTAGCAGAGGGTATAGTGCGTCCTAAGTCATCCAAGGTTAGCACTCTCCCAACAAAAGGGTCTGCACGGCCTAAGGCTACTAGTAGCAGTTGCCCTACAAATACAAGGAACCCTGGGACTACTAATGGCCGTGAGACAAACAACACTAGAAAAGATAACTTGACGATAGCCCCCAATCCACAACCAGGAAGGGACCTTGATGCAGGGATGGCCCTGACTGTTAATCTACCCCCTGACTGCCAGCCTTTTGTGGCGGTGCTTACTGGGGTGCCCGTGCTCAAGTCAGGCAAATATGAGACTTACACCAAACTTAAAAATAAAACAATATTTTGGATAAAGGAAAATAGACCTTTGCCAAGTTCTATGGGAGGCCGGGTGATCCATGTGAGAAGGGCCAGCTGGATTGGTACTAGGCCAAAAGACATAAGGGGAGATTGCATTATAGGTAACTTTGATAACCCCTTGGTTGCAAGCTTTGTGTGTAGTTTTCCTACTAGAGAAGGCAGCACAATTGGAGGTAGCGGAGGTATTGGCATACATGACCTCAGCTATTTTAATCCCAGAAAAAGTTTTTCTAGGCCAGCCAGGAGCCCCACTTGGGAGGGATGGGGTAGCGGACAAGCCTATCAAAATTTATCACAACAAAGCCTGGTTTGTACCAATCCATGTCCACCGCCCATCTGGTCACGGTATGGCTACTGACATGCTGTCTACCATCCACCTGTGAGTCCATCTGTAGTGCTTGGGGAGGATTCTTGTGGTAGTCTAGGCACAAGTGGGGAAGTAGAGACGTTGTCCACTTACTATCCTTTACCTTCCGGTTCTAATGCTGGTTTTCCAGCACGGGAGAGCTTTGATCATCTTGAACCTGCTACTCCCATCTTGGCAGCCTCCAGAGGGTAGGTTTTAGCTATAGGCGTGGGGTCTGTCTCTGTCTTTTGCGATGGTCCGTTGTGGAAGGGTCCTCGTCGGGACAGGTAGTAGATGGCAACAGGGCTTTGAAGGTTGTCAGCTGGAACATAGCCGGTCTGGCACGTAATATTGATATTCCCGAATGGAATTCATTTATTGAATCATTCGGGATATGTTTGTTCCAGGAAACCTGGTGCCTGGAATCTCGACACAAAGTGGGTTACACTAGTTACTTTGTTCCGGCTATTCCATCATCCGGAAGGAGAGGTCGCCCTTCTGGCGGCCTACTAATTTGGGTTAATATTTCTTTGGGCTACTCTATTCGGAGTGTAGACACTAGGTCTCCTGACTTACAGAGACTACCAGCTAGAGGGCCATGTGGGGGGGGGGGTTTGAGATCCTTAATATTCATGTGCGAGGTACTAGGGGTGGCAAGTCCACATTGTCCCTCACGGGCATTGACGACGAGCTTAGATCCTGTGGTACTGACTCGTTCGTCTTGCTCGCTGGAGTCTTTAATTGTAACTTCGAACCCTTAGCGTTGGAAGATATATTGGGCACCCAGGAGGATGATGCAAGGAGAGGCATCCCGGCCCTGTCTTTGACGCCAATTAAGAAATGGACTCAAAGTGCCATTGACCTTAACGCCCTCTCCTTGGAATTTGGCGTAAGGGCAGTAAAAGGCAGGACAAAGTCGGACTCACGCGGGGCACATACGTTCAACAGGGTCGGTCAATCCTCTAGAATCGACTATATCTTGTTGAACTACAAACTCTGGAGTCACTTGACGGATATGGTGGTTCTTCCCTCCACCGACAGCGACCATAATCCCCTGTCCCTGTCACTATCTCCCTTGTGGACGGCTGGGATTATTGACCAAGTTTCCCATGATTGGAAGTCAACACGTGAAGTCCGCCCCTCAAATTGTGGGAGACGGTTAAAATGGAGGAATATTGTTGGTAATGAGGGTAAGATTATGGAGGCAAGATCAATCATGGTTAATGTCCTGTCTAGCTTGGAATCTGACACACCTAGCGCCCCTAAAATTTCTACGTTGTTTGGCCAAACCACTAAAGCCCTAAGCGACCTCTTTTTAGTGCGTAATGCAAGTACCTTGGCCAATAACAAATGTCACCCTAAGGGAAATCCTGGTTGGTATTCCCCTGCTTGTCGTAACGCCAAAAGGAACCTAATTAATGCAGTTAAATGTAAGGACGGTGGCCTGATTAGTAACGCGAGGAGAAGCTATAGAGGTGCTATCTCCAGGGCTAAGTCAGAGTGGGAGAACCAGTTTTGGTGTGATCTGAAACTGGCAAGCTCTGCTAGGGACTCGAAGGGCTTTTGGGAATTGATCAGAACTAGAGACAAACCTGTGGACTCGCTTATAACCTGTAACATCTCAGAGACCTCGTGGTTTGATCATTTTTCCCATCTTTATAACAAGATAGCGGGTATCGGGGAAGATCCCATTGATACCTTCCCATTAGACCACCTTGAGCTGAGCATGGATTCTTTGTTTACGGCTAAGGAAGTAGTGGATGCAATTAAGTGTCTTGTCCCCAATAAAGCTGTGGGGCCGGATGGCCTCCCAGGGGACCTGTTACGTATTAACCCACTAGAATGGGGGAAACTTATTGCTTCACTGCTGAATGCTAGTTTTGCTGATGCAGCTCTCCCAGAATCCTGGAGGGGTGCTGAGGTCGTCCCGATCTTCAAGAAAGGGAGTCGGGACGACCCAGCAAATTACCACCCTATAAGCCTACTGGACTCCACGCAGAAGGTCGCAGGAAAGTTGGTTTTGGGGAGGGTTCTGCAGTGGGTAGAGGAGAAGAGTATTCTTTCCGATTTCCAGGCAGGCTTCAGATCAGGTACCGGAACAATTGAGCAAACCTTCCGGTTGATGATGCTTTATTGGAAAGTGGTGGTACTGGGCAAAGGCAGTCTGCATCTCGCATTCATAGATTTGCGGACTGCTTTTGACCTGGTCCCCCGTAGTCATCTCTGGAAGGTGCTATCTGGACTGGGCTTACCCCCATATCTCTTGTCCTTGTTAATTAAGCTGCATGCAGATAATTTTGCGCAAATCAGGTGGGGTAACCAAGGACAAAAGACATCACGAATACCTGTAAACAGAGGGATCCGCCAGGGATGTGTTTTGCCCCCACTCTGTTTTCATTGTATGTCAATGGAGTGGTGGATCATCTGTTACAAATTCCTTCAGATGCCCCATCGCTGGCGGGCAGGAGAATACCCACCCTCTTGTTTGCAGACGACACCCTCCTGATTTCCAAGACCTCGGCAGGGCTGCAGAGCCTCTTGACTAGATTTCAGTCTTTTTTGTGATTCGAGGGGTTTAGTAATTAATACTGGGAAGGCCAAGTACTTGATTCTAAATCCCCCGAAGAAGACTGGTAGGCCACCTACACTAAAATCAGTCCCCCTAGAAAGGGTCAAAGAATTTGATTATCTAGGAATTCGCCTCTGTGACACCATGAGGTGGAATTGTCACCTCCAAAAGATGCTGTTGAGCCATAAGAGGGTGGTGGGGGCATTACTGAAAGAACAAAGGGCCTCCTCCCTTAAACCAATTGCTCCGGTCCTCGATATTTATAGGGCAAGAGGCATGAGTGCGGCACTCTATGGGGCGTAACTTTGGGGTGCCCAGAATGTGGACCAGCTGTCTTCCTCAGAAAATAAATTCCTTAAGGACTTAATGGGGCTTCCACACAGCACTCCAACCCTGCCACTACTCCTTGATATGGGTAGTCGTCCCATTAGAGATCAGGCAAGATTGCGTCCTCTTCTCCTGTGGGCTCGCATCTGGAGAGTTCCAGAATTGGCTAGCTATGCAGATGGGCTGAAAGAGGTCTTATCAATGCCAGGTTGGTCTAGAATTAGCTGGTTGAAGGAAGTCAAGCGCTTACTGGTAGAATTGGGTCTAGAAGAAGCATGGCAGTCAAGGAGTGCTCCGCCTAAATCTGTCCTGAAAAAACGTTATTGGAGATGGGTGACAGATGCGCAGAATAATAATCCCAACCAATGTAGGTCCACTGGCGAATTTCTCCTTGTGAAGGATGTCCCATTTTGTGAGCCATACCTCGATATTATATCAAAATCTAGAGATAGGGCACTATATTTTAAATTTAGAAATGGAATACTCCCCGTGGGTGAATTGACTTCTAGGTGGAAGGCCTCGGGCCGGACAATTCCCTTTTGCCCGTATTGTATAACAAGGATAGAGTCAGTTCCCCACTACCTCTTTGAATGCCCCGCTTATGAAGCTCCTCGCGGCAGGTGGTTGAAACCTCTCTGCAGAGAGTTAGGTACTAGATACCATAGGGAGGCTTTACGAATTCTGAAAACAGACTCACGGCCCTTTTTCGCCTGTGGTATGGCGAAGTTCTTAAGCTGGGCATGGTTGAGCAGATCAAATAGGCTTTTGTACCTTGTTTAATTCTGGTTTTAGATTGTTATTTTTATGTAATTTATTGGTGCCTTCGCATTATGAACTATATGTATCTTTGTTAGGAATTGGCTCCTTTTATCCTTTTAAAAATGTGAGTATATGTATTGCTTTTTAAGACAGGTTCTTGTCGAAATAAAGCTATTTTGACTGACTGACTGACTGACATCAAATATAAACAATTATAGATTAGTGAGCAGAATCATTAAAAGCTGCAATGATTATCATCAAAATAATCAAAACACTTGAAGGAATTCTAGCGATTCTTAGTTTCTTAAGACTAAAGAAGAAGAGAAGAGGGAGAGGGAAAGAAGAAAAAGAAAAAAGAAGAGAGGAAAATTAGATATCAATGACAATATATATATAATAACATAGCGTTACAACCATCTCTTAGTATCTAAACATCCAAATATACTGGTAATTACCTCATGGAGAAACATTGGCGGAACTAACGGGTCTGGAAGAGGTAACAGTTCTAGGTAAGTACGTTGTAATGGAAGCCAGATCAAAGAGCAGTAACCATTAAACACGTTGTGGACTTTAAAACCAACTAATTCAACTAGCTGGATAGAGGTGCTCCCCTAGAATTAATCCTGCACCTCGAAAATTCAGAAATAGTATGCCTCATGAGCAGTGTCAGGATTTGCAGGGCATTTGACATCCTGGTAAAGACTGCATTGGGTTCCCCGTCACTGCCAAACTCCAATTTAAGATGACTGCCTTGATGGATAAAATCCTCCACAACAAAGTCCCAAAAGCACTGGAACAAATTAGTGGCGCAGCGAGGCCCTGGTCGGTGTTATGGAACCAGTCGATCAAGCACTTGCGTGCCTCTCTTTTCACCTGACCTCTCCTACTCTGCTACCCCCAGGTAGAATTATATATCAATAGCAGTCATTGCTAGTGTAAATTTGGTTTCCATTTGTGGTGGAGTAGGCATAGTAAGTATACTTTGTGCAATTGGGTTAAGAGGCTACGGAAGGGTCAGTTTTGATGGCGGAGGATGTACAGCTAATTTGCTTTGCATGGCTACCCTTGGTGTGGTGGTTATAACAGCTTGTGACCTGTTGGTGCCAACGGGGATGAGGGGTCGCAGGGATCAGGGTTATGCCCTGGTGGGGCCTACACATCTCTACACTAGTCGAGTACAATTACCCATGTGTCCTTTTATGAATTAAGATTCTTTAAGACACATTCAAGCATCAATACAATGCTCCTGAAATGACAAACCTCCTCCGGGCACATGCATCATTGTTTCGTTTTGCGATTCGTAAATTGCGAATTTTAAGGAATCGCAATTTGCGAATCGCGAAACTGTATGCATCAATTTTTTAACGTTTTTATACAGATCCGGTAAAAATCGCTATTTTTTGGGAATCGCAAAATATTTGCGATTTTGCATTTTGCGAATTCGCAAAAAAAATCGCTAAATTGCGAATTCGCAATTTCATGCATTGGATTGAGGACACACCCAGGAAGAAGCCTACACACTGATTGTACACACCTGAGACCTAGTTTGAACTAGAGAGTGGCAGTTGGTCAGTTCAGCTTTGTTTGCTGCACCAGGAGGAGTGTTTTTGGAGAGCTGCAGAGGGACAAATGGAGCCAGAAAGTGCTAGTCAAGCCCTTCATGCCAGGAAAAGGAAGATAAAGTTCAGTGAGCAGGAGTTGCAGATTTTAATAGAGGAGGTTACTCAGAGGCAGGAACAGCTGTTTGGAAAGCAGTCATTGAAGGTTCCAGAAGGAGTCAAAAGAAAACTTTGGCTGGCCATTCAAGCAAAAGTAAATGCTGTGGGGGTTGCCCACCGAGATATCACCAACCTGCAAAAACGGTGGTATGACTTACGCTCTCGTCCAAAAGAAAAGATTGCGACAAGGATCAAAAGTGCCAAGAAAACTGGTGGAGGCTCTCCCAGGGACACACCAACTACCCCCCTTGAGGATTTGGTTGAGGGGACCCTTGTGACAGAAGCAGTCATTGGAGTGATTCAAATAGACACCTCTGAGCATGCTGGCACTTCACAAGGTAAGTGTTTTGTCTGTAATATAATTAACATTGTAAATACCTCTGGTTGCAGGATGCAATTACACATCGTATTAATGCTCATGTTCAAACCCCTTAAGAATATGACACTTTGCTTTGGCATATGGTGGTTTAAAAGGCATTTTCTTGAAGGAAGCAGTGCATCATGGGAATTGTAGTTTTTTTTAACATGATTAGTAAAATGTATACCATATTACATTTTTGATTAGAAAAATTAAACATCACTAATGAGATAGTTCAAATGCTTGTAGTTAGCATGTTTATTAAAAAACTAATGTGCATTTCAGTGTTTTTTCAAACATGTCATTTCAAATTATTTATATTCTGAATGCACTTTATCATTTATAGATGTTGATAAGGAAACAGAAATAAATGTTTCAGAAGAAACCAATATGGATTTACAGAACACATTAGATCAAAACTCAGATACATCTTCACCAACTGTGCACACATTGCAAGGAAGAAAGAGAGTGCGTCAGCTTCTGAATTCAGACACTGAAGAAGAACATAATGTCCCAGAACTTGAAAAGCAAAATGCTGGAATAACTGGCACTGCTAATAAACAGTAAAGTCGTCGCAGAAAGCTTCAAAAGTTCTTCAGAAGAAGGCCAAGGTCTTCAAATCAAAGTAACTCCATAGAAGATAACGCCCATGCAAGTGATGTTGAATTAAAGTTATTGAAAGTGCAGCGTCTGCAAGGGAAGGATATGAGAATTATGAAGGGCAAACTGAGTCATATCAGTGATGACATTAGTGCAATGAGTAAAAGTTTTACTACATTAACAAAAGTGATTGAAGGTGCACATAAGGCGTCATGTGACAATTTTGACAGCATAGCAAATGCATTGGAGACTATTTGCCATGGCATGGAAGGTCAGAAGATTGCAAATTGCAATAGACACATGAGAACAATGATGAGCATGCACACATATGCCAGGGCATTAAAAAGAGTGACTACCAGCAATGCACGACTTATGAAACATACAATTTCAATTCAGAAGGACATTAGACAATGTTGTGGGGAACTTTGTGAAGGTATGCTGTCTATGAAAAGTGCTGCTACTGAGATGCAACCTAAAGAAAGCCTTAATAAATCTGATGACGGGGGTTTAAATATTGATTATGTTGGAAGCAGTGTCAAAATTAAACCTAAAGAATTGTCTGAACGCCGTAGTGCCAGAGGCCAAGACATAAGCACAAGAAAACCTAAAATTACAGAGAATGTGAAAACAAAAGCTTTAGGTTTGCGCGGAAGGAAGAAATGATTACCAGTAATAATTTGTTAGTATTGTCATGATTTCTTACAATGCTTAAAAGTAGACCTTGACTGATTAAAGTTTGTTAAAAGTTCATGTTTTTCTTCAAATTACAAGCAGTATTGTTTTTGAAGTACCAAGCTCTTCCTTCATTTGCCAAATATATTACAAAATAAAAATTTATAACAAAAATTACATTACACTCACCTTTTTAGGTTTCGCCCTGGCCGTAGCAACTGCGTAGCAGTTGCTCCGCCCAGGGCGAAATCTTATGATCCTACATATGGGGCTTTGGTCCCGCCTCTGTCTTCCATTGGCTAGCTCCATAAATGGAGGCTAGCCATTGGAAGAGATTGGCTGTCAATCACTCTATCCCCTCAGAACGCAATTCGGGGGCGTTTCTGGCTCTTTTTTTAAGTCCCGCCCCTTTTTTCATCATGCCTTTCTGGGCTCCGCCCCACTCCCGCATCTTGTTCCCTGCTGTGTCTTTTTCCCGCCGTGAAGATCACCGCCGCCAGCCTGGGGATCCTGTGACGCGCTGTCCCGCCCCCTCAACCCAGGGCCGCGCTGTAATTGGCCGCTCATGTCTTTTTCCCACCGTGAAGATCACCGCCGCGAGCCTGGGGATCCTGTGAGGCGCTGTCCCGCCCCCCCCAACCCAGGGCCGCGCTGCTATTGGCCACAGCCGCGATCCCGGAAGTCAGGCAGGCCGGGGGCGGGACGACAAGACACCCGGAAGTGACCTCCCTTCCCCAGGGCTGCCCCAGGGTGCAGTAGCAGAGTCCTGCAGCCGGCGCATTCCACGGGGCTCCCAGGAGTGAGGGAGAGCCCCGCGCTGCAGAGAGGTGAGCCTGCGCCGTTTCTGCTTCCCCCAGGCGGGAGGAAGCTGTCTTCAATCTCGCCGTCAGCCCTCACCAAGCTAACCCACACCCTAGGGCACCCTACACCCACGGAATCATTAACTTCAGGCAATTTAAATGAATCACCCGCACCCTCAGAACCCCTCATCAATTACCCCCAAAACTCCCAAATCCCCTTCCTTTTACCCCTCTCTCTACTGGCCCTCACCCCCTGGGTTACTTTGGTCAATGTTCCAGTTCCCCCCCTCACCCGAGGCCCCTCTCAAAGCAACTCCACACCGAGGCCCCAGACTCCTCACTGTAACCAACAACAACCATTTGACCAGTTGCTGCCCGCAGTGCGCATTGCTTTGTATCTCCCTCTCTGGGGTTTGCCTCTGACTCACCTCGCAGCGCCCATTTTCTTGATTCCAGCGTTCGTGTCAGCTGGCTGTGACTTGTTCACACTCACGCCAGTCGTGACTTCTCGACGCTCGTTTCGAGTGATTCCTGTTCCTGGGTCTGACACCTCAGCTTAGTCCGCCAGCCCTCCTTACTCTCCGACTCCGCAGGCCGGCCTTTGTATTTATAGCGCCTCCCGGTTAAGGCTCCTGTCCCTCCCCTGACCTCATCCAGGGATGGCGTCACATCCTCACCCCCACCCCTGCCATCGTCACGTTTGTTCCTCGGCCGCAGGACATGGGATAGGACATGGGATGTGACGGGGAGGAAGAGACCACGCTGGGCTGTTACCAGAAGAGAAGGGTGAGGAGGAACCCTGCAGCGAGTGCATTAACCCCCTGAGCCAGCTATCCTACTGAGATCCGACTCTGCCCCTTCCAGAGATATAGAGTTGTGCAGCGGGTGCATTAACCCCCTGGGCCAGCTATCCTACTGATATCAGACTGTCACACCCAGAGAAATAGAGCTGTGCAGCGGGTGCATTAACCCCCTGAGCCAGCTATCCTACTGAGATCCAACTCTGTCCCATCCAGAGATATAGAGCTGTGCAGCGGGTGCATTAACCCCCTGGGCCAGCTATCCTACTGAGATCCGACTCTGCCCCATCCAGAGAGATAGAGCTGTGCAGCGGGTGCAATAACCCCCTGAACCAGGTATCCTACTGAGACCCGACTCTGTCCCATCCAGAGATATAGAGCTGTGCAGCAGGCGCATTAACCCCTTGGGCCAGCTATCCTACTGAGATCCGACTCTGCCCCATCCAGAGAAATAGAGCTGTGCACCGGGTGCATTAACACCCTGAGCCAGCTATCCTACTGAGATCCGACTCTGCCCCATCCAGAGAAATAGAACTGTGCAGCGGGTGCAATTACCCCCTGAACCAGCTATCCTACTGATATCAGACTGTCACACCCAGAGAAATAGAGCTGTGCAGCGGGTGCATTAACCCCCTGAACCAGCTATCCTACTGATATCAGACTCTGTCCCACTCCCATCCAGAGAAATAGAGCTGTGCAGCGGGTGCAATAACCCCCTGAACCAGCTATCCTACTGATATCAGACTGTCACACCGTCCCAGGTCCCAGGAGAGGACCGGACAAGAGGCCAGCACCAAGCGGGGGCTCTCCTGTGTGAAGAAGAGCCCCGCTCCATGCCGCAGCACCAGAGAAGAGCCCCGACACAGAAGACACGGTGATTGTGGGCGTCTTGACTCTGGGGGCATTGCTTGTTTTATTATTTGACAAAAATACTTAAATGATTGGACGCGAGGGGTGCAAGTAAGAGTTCACAGTTTGGGGTGGCAGGTGTGATTTACTACCCAGAGCATGGCTGAAGGTTGGGAACCAATGGGCACACATGCCAACATTTCAGAAGAGGTAAGGGGGAGATTTGAAAAAAATGAACAGAATCGGGAGAATGCATCCGTCTACTGACTTCTTTTAAAGCAGAGGAAATTTCAGGCAGGAGACAGCCACAATTATTCACTTGTCTGCTTTAGAAATCTGGAGTTTCCCGCCTGATTGAAGTCTGTTGACAAATATGGATGGTAAGACTTGGGTAAAAATGTTAGAGCTTTTGATTTTTTTTACCATGAACCCAGTGTTTTATGTGGGCCGGGTCCTGCTGGTACGCAGCACCGGCAGATCTAAAAAGCAGCTGCTAAAACGAGTTCCTATCGGGCTCTCCGTTTTTGCCCTCACCCTCAGGGTGAAAAATATAAATGTTCACTCTGCAGCAGTCCTTCACTGTATATGATGTGACTCGCTGTGGTTCTTTCACAGTCTCATCATTACAAAACGGAAGCATTTTCAATGTTCTGTACAACACAGCCAAGGTTGTCTCTTATTTATCTTACAATCACTGACAAAGCCAATAGTCCTGGCTTGTTGTAGGTGTAATGTTACTTATTGCATTCTATATCTGGAGGCAATGACAGAAGCAGCAAAATACCAGCGTGGGGGTGGGGGGGCACTATGCGCGCATATTTTTAAGCCACGCCCCTATTGCATCTGCCCAGTTGTTTCATTCCATGTAAAGCCCTGCTGGCGCCTCCAGATGCGCGTCTAATTCAGATATTTCCGCTGTAGTACAATGCTCTCCTCATTAAGGCTGCTCTTTAGTGTCACATGCAAGAGCGTGAGGGGGGTTTGGAAGGAATCTGAAATAGTAGGGACTGCTGTCATTAGTAACTGAAAAGGAATGTTATTTTTTGTGTCCCTTTTGCGGTAGCCAGAATAAAATAAACCCTGATGGGCCTCTCTTTCAAGGTGTAGTTCTGGTTAAGTCTTTGCTGCTGCTGTGAAATGCTGTTTTCAGCCCCTTGGAGCTCTGACACTACTTCCTGCCGGAGCCTCTGATTGGGCAGTTTTGTTGTAGAACATTCTGCTCTTGTCTTAAATGTGAACACTCAGGGAGTTTGGAATTAACTCTTTCTCCCAGCCTCGCAGACTGAAACGTATGTGTCTGTGTGTGTGCGTGCCTGGGCGTGTGTGCGCATCTGTGTATGTGTGCATGCCTGTGTGTGGTTGCCTGTGCATGTGAATGCATCTCTGTGTGTGCGCATCTGTGTATGTGTGCGCATCTGTGTGTGTGTGCGCATCTGTGTGTGTGTGCGCATCTGTGTGTGTGTGCCTGTGTATGTGTGTGCCTGTGTATGTGTGCGCATCTGTGTGTGCGTGACTGGGCGTGTGTGTGCATCTGTGTGTGTGCGCCTGTGTATGTGTGCACATCTGTGTGGGGGTGCGTGCCTGGGTATGTGTGCATCAGTGAGTGTGTGTGCCTGTGCGCATCTGTGTGTGTGTGTGCGCCTGTGTATGTGTGCGCATCTGTGTGGGGGTGCGTGCCTGGGTGTGCGTGTGTGCATCTGTGTGTGTGTGTGCTTTCCTGGCCGTATGTGCAAATCTGTGTATAGTGTGTGTGTGCCTGCCTGGGTGTGTGCGCATCTGTGTATGTGTGCGCCTGTGTATGTGTGCGCATCTGTGTGTGTGTGTGCGTTCCTGGGCGTATGTGCGCATCTGTGTGTGGTGTGCGTGCCTGGATGTGTGTGCATCTGTGAGTGTGTGTGCCTGTGTATGTGCGCATCTGTGTGTGTGTGTGCGCCTGTGTATGTGTGCGCATCTGTGTGGGGGTGCGTGCCTGGGTGTGTGCATCTGTGAGTGTGTGTGCCTGTGTATGTGCACATCTGTGTGTGTGTGTGCGCCTGTGTATGTGTGCGCATCTGTGTGGGGGTGCGTGCCTGGGTGTGTGTGCATCTGTGCTGTAAATAACGGGTGCCAGGCTACATATTGTATAGTTGTTGCAGTGCACAGGGTTAGTACAAGAGCGATGTGCACTAATGAACAGGTGTTTAAAAAAAAAAGACCTATATATATGCCCAATCTACCATGCGCAAACATTTTTGGACTTGTCGGTGGGTGCAAAAGTGGACAGTGCCAATCTTCCACTGGCTGATAGGTCCTTAAATTAATGAGATGATTGTGTCACTTATCCTATTATCAAACTCGCTTGGGTCAGTGTGGGCCAGTTGATCATAACTCAGCCCAGCAATAAAAACGACGTTTTAGAGGCATTCTAAAGCAAATAAAATAAAAGATGGGATGAAAACTGAAGTTTATCTTGATTGAGACAAGTTGCCAGTAGGATAACACCAAGGGAAATGCATTACATCTAGTCTTCCGGTCTAGCTTAAATGCCACTTTATTGCCATGTATGGCACATCTAGATTATATCTTCAAGAGGGACAACAGGCTTGGGGTTAGGATGTAAAATTGTAGGCTTTCTAATTGGTGCTGACAAAAATGAAATGTGAGTTTTTTTTTCCTTATGTCACTGCTGTCATATGTTTTTATTTAATATTTTAAAGTGACTGTATTTATCCAGTCCATAATTGAGTCTGTCAATCATTGTAATTGCCTTTGTACAAATGTAGCAAAGTCTTTACTCAATTTAATGAATTTGGCAATATGAAGGGCTGAGTGGGCCCTGCCATAAGGGCACAAGAGATTTCAGCAGCAGTCACTTAATGTGCAGAACGAGCTTACCAGTTGAGATAAAAATTTGTCATAAACAATGTCAATAGCTCTAACTTTTTCAAAGGCGAAACCGTTGCATTGTAAATGCTTGTTTTAAAAATAGTGTTGAGTAATTTCTGCCCTTCTTCTCCTCCCTTCTGCTGCGTCAGGACCATGTAATCTTGCATGGGGATGTTGAGGCTGGTTGTCATTATTTGGTAACATATCCTCCATATCAAGTTCAAGGCCTCTCCTAGTAGCTATGTTGTGCAGGATAGCACATGTTGCAACTATTTTACAGCAAACATCCGGCCGATATTGCAATGCTCCACCAGTCTTATGCAGTATGCGAAACCTAGACTTCATAACACCAAAAGTCCTCTCTATGATACTGCGGGTTGAGATATGGGTATGGTTGTACTGCTGTTCTTTGTGGGTTGTTGGAGTCAGGAAAGGTGTGAGTATGTATGACCTCACACCATATGCACTATCTCCTAAGTTTTAAGGTAAAAGTTGGAAATGAGTACCAATTTAATGCAAGAGCATAACAGTAAAATAAATTTCACATTGATTAATTGAATTTACCTAGTAAATATCCATCTCCAAATTCTCCAGAAAGCAGGCGAGCATGGATGGCACTATGTTTAAAAATGTACGAGTCATGGGCACTCCCTGGATAACTGGCAACTAAGTCAGTGATGATTCCTTTTGCATTGCAGATTGCTTGAATATTTAAAGAATGGTAATTTTTGCTATTTCTAAAAATATACTCATTTGCAGAAGGGGACAAATGGGAACATGTGTTCCATCAACACATCCTATTACATGTGGGAAATGTGCCATGTTGTAAAAGTCTAATTTTGTCTGCAGCAACTCCTGCTGAGTGGTAGGGAACTTTATGTGCTGGTTTATCCTATGGACAATGCACTCTGTGAACCCCCCTCCCCCCCGCA
Organism: Lissotriton helveticus; assembly: GCF_964261635.1. Classification (NCBI taxonomy): domain Eukaryota; kingdom Metazoa; phylum Chordata; class Amphibia; order Caudata; family Salamandridae; genus Lissotriton; species Lissotriton helveticus. The sequence continues at coordinate 1,625,264,041 of NC_136057.1, forward strand.
ACAGCAATGACACCTTGAAAGGAGCCAGAGGCTAGAAGATGAAGACAACATAACACCTGTACATGGGTGGGTATGGCTTGAGTCCTACTTGTTTGCCTATGCAATATGGGGTCTAATTCTGCTATCAGCTCCAAAATTGAGTCTGCATTAAGCCTATACTTATCATATATGTCTGCCTGTGTCTGCCCAAACAAAGTGATGCGCAATCTAAATATTCTCTCATTGAGTATTCTTCTCCTCCTCCCTGCTGCTCTCAAACGCCACCTACGTGCCAGCACAATGACTGCTGCCATCCTGGAAGAGTTCCTGAGGGACTGTGGAACCCCTTTTATAGTTGGCCAATCATTTGCACATGTTTTGTGATAAAAAAAAAATACCACCTGCTCACACTTCTTCTAATTTTAGGAATTCTTAATTGCGATTTCTATGAAAATCGCAAATAGCAATTTTTTATACATTCCAGTTTTTGCTATTTTTTTAAGGATTCCTTAAATTTGCGATTTTTCAAAAACTCGCAATCCCGTTTGCGAAAAAATAAGGAATCGCTAAGCCAATTGCGATTCCTACCTTGGAAAAAAAGTGATGCATTCCAAAAACAGAAATTGCATTCGCAAACGGCCAATTTTAGCGATTCACACTGTTTGCGAATGCAATTTCTGATGATGCATGTGCCCCACAGTCTGCTAATGCCATCAGACGAATGTGGTTAGATGTACTCATTTTTCATCCAATGCAGTGCCATCCCCTCTGCTGTTGCAGAAACAGCCTGCCTCGCATGAGGCACTGCCTTGCACCATGGTGCACAGGTGAGTGTGTGCTGTCTAACATATGATCTGTGCTGGAAATATACCCTTCCGTTACAAATTCCTATACCAAGACAAGCGCAGGAGGGTCCCACACGTAGGATGTGTGCGGTGCGCTGCAGCATACATGCAATACCGACAGGGTTTTTTGAGAAAAAACACATTTCCCCTTCTTACCTTCTGCTTCAAGAAGATATTAGTTTTTTAAACACAGCCTAGTCTGGCTATCCTAGTACCTTGTGCTTTGTGTCAGACCTATAGGTACTTGTGCAGGTCAGCTCCAGTAACACCCGTCAACAATGCAGAGCAGTATAAGGGGATTATTATGATAAGAAAAGGGCACCTTTCCAGTGCAAAACTACTTCTGTACCACGTAGTAAATACCCCTGCAAGATTTTGTGTCAGTGTGTGGATATTTGTGCTGCTTCGCGTTACAGCAAAGCTTTAGTACATCTGGGCCATGGTACACAAGTAAAGATATTGCAGAAGGTGCGCGCAGCAAGCATACGGTTATGCTGCAGTCATACAGCGGATGAAAGTGCAAAAACAGAAGCTGCTAGCAAGTGCTCAGTAGACTAGAATAATATCAAAGGGGGGCATATAACAGCGGCTGTGCAAGAGCCTGGAGAGTAAGCTGGTAGTAGTCACAGGGCAGGCAGAAGGTAGCCTTCAATGTAGTCGAACAGACAGTTGCAGTGCTGACAACTGGAAGTCCCACAGGAAAGAGACAGATAGACTGCAAGGGGTCACTCTGCAGACATGAACAGATCCTTCTAGCAGTCACACAACAGAGCATGTTGCCTATTTGCTGTTAGCGTCGGGATGCCTCTTGGCTGGAGCAGCTGTCGCGCTCTATAAATGTCTTAAATAGAAATAGAAAATAGAGCAGAGTCTATATTTCTAGAAGTAACACAGCAGGCAAGAGCATATGCAGCTAGCAGTTGCGTGGCAGGCAGTAAATATCACTAGTGGCCAAGCAGCAAACAGAAGTGCAGACTGCTAGGAGCAACAGCACAAAGAAATGTAGACTGCTAAGAGTTGCATTGCACACTAGAGTATGGAGTGCTAGCAGTTACATAGAAGACATCATTTACCACTAACAACCATGCAAGAAAGAAAAGCAAAGAATTATAGCAGTCACATCAGAAGGGAGTGTAGACTGGAAGCAGTTGGCAAGTGCAGACTAGACCACATACTGCTACAGTTGCATAAAAGCAATGAGTACAGACTGCTTGCAGTCACGTAAAAGACATTACCACAAATCGCTAGCAGCCACACAGCAGAGGAGAGAGCTGTCTGCTAGAAGAGGAGAGAGTTGTCTGCCCGCCCTTGTATATCCGACTCGAGCTTAACGTGCTAGCAGTTACACAACAGCGATGAGTGTAAACTGGTATAAGTTGCAAGTCTGGTAGATGATTACACTTTTCGCTGCAACACAGCAGAGTGGAGTGGAGGCTGAAAATAGCTGCATCACAGATAGGAATGGACAGACAGACTGCTAGCAGTAACACGAAAATGATGATTCAGTTAAGTGCAGACTACTAACAGTTAACACCGGCGGTTTCTTTATTGGGGCATGGCGGGGGTGCCCCCCTTCCCCCGGGCCCCATATTAAATGTTAACTTTAATTTAATAATTGTTTATTAACAGCAGCAGTGTGTGGCATGGCCTGGGCAAAGTTTGCTGTTTTCCATTCAGGTGAGGGTGGGCGGAGTCGGACATGGGTGGAGGGTGGAGTTTGAATGACTAAGAGTGACATAGCTGGGCTTGGGCCTCCTTGAGGTGAAGTGCGCATGTCGGGTTAGATGGGTGCCTTGCTCTGTCCAGCCCGACATGAGCCCTTAAACACTCTTCTACCTGCAATGAGAGGAGCCCAGGGCGGATTACATCCACAGTCCAGAAGTCTCCTAAGGAGCGTTGGCAGCTCCTGATCCAACCAATCCTCACACTGCTCTCATGCTGTTTAGAGCAAGGAAGCAGCGCAATAGCAGCTGGTAGAGAACGGTGGTGGTAAAAAAAAACTGAAAATAATAAAGAAACGTACCTGCTCGACGCACCGGCTGCCAGCCGCCGCCTTTCCTCTCCACAGGTACCGGGAAGTATGCACCCATGATCCCAGCCAATCACAACCCTGCAATGCAGCGTTGTGATTGGTCTGAGGGCCATGGTTCAGTGCTGAGACAGGGAATGGGCACCTGGGCATGTTCTCCACCCAGGCTGTAATGGGTGGAGAACATGCAAAGTGCATATGTAGGTTTGGTTGGCCCGAGAGGGCTGGCCAAACCTGCATTCCCACTTAAGGTGCAGCCACCATTCCTCTCAGTGACGCAGGCAGCCCAACCCTGCCTGCTGCTTCAACTGCAAGCTCAATACAAAAAATAAAATAATAACGTAGCGGTATCGTTTTATTTTTAGTATTGAGCTTGCAGTTGAAGCAGAGTGGCAAGGCTCCTCCGCGTTACCGCCACGGAAGCAGCGTCTAGATTGGCTCAGGAGTCTTGGAGGTCGGACTGGAGGGCCTAGGCCGGGTTGGTGTACAGTGAACTCCTAGGCATGCTGGAGGCAAATTCACAAGTGTTCTCTTTGACTTAACCGTGACGGACCGGACGGTGAGTGTGCCTGCTGCCTACTCATTTTTGTTTAACAATGTTTTTCCATAGCAGCATTACTTAGGCCGTTTACCTCAGTCCTGCTAAAACACATTGACCCTGCATTTTCACCTCTCAGACTGCCCTGTAAACTGGTGCAGGCAGACACTCTCTCTTTGGTTTGTGCACCGTTTGATCTCTGGTTTGTGTGCTGCTTGATCTCTGGTTTTGAAGAACTGTAATCTTCATTCTCAGGGAATACTTACTAATAGAAAAAGAACTTGGCACAGAAGCTGAAAATATGAAAAGACATCTTTATTAAATTTAATAAGTGAGGCCACGTCACACAGAAGCCGTAGCAACTGAATGAGGTAGTCTGAGGAATACAGAAAACAGAGGCCTTATATGTATGCTCAGGGTTACAAGACTCAGCATGAAAGTAAGGGGCAGTCCTTGCTTTTGCAAGCCCATAATCAATCATTGAACAAACCAAACATTCTTCTTTAGACAAGCCGGACAAACCCATAATAAGAAGGACCACAACCCATATCGTAAATAGACCATAAAAGAAGGAACAGAAACAGATAAGAAGCAGGATAAGGGGTGTGTGTGTGCATACCAAACTCTACAATGTCCTGTGCTTTGATCCTCAATCTTGATCAGCTAAAGGGCAGGAACTGGTTTGGCAAGGTCGGCTTCAGGCAACAGGGTCAGTTCACTCAGGTCAAACAGGAGTCAGCACAAACTCAAGCTAAGGTGTACGTGTCCTAAAGACTTGTTCAGCCACAGTCATAGGCCTATGTGAGGGCAACCACAAAATGGCTACCATGCACAAAAATGGAACCCACGGGTTCAGAATTCACAGAACCTCAGACCGACCTTTGCCCTTACATAGGCAATCACTCAGTCTGTGTCTGAATCGATATCAATATTATCCGTTATTCCCTTCACTAAGGCATTTTTACTCGAGTTATCTTTCATGGAACGCAAGGGATAGACTTCGCTGGCATAAATAAACATCGTCTGATATGCCCATACAGACCCGTTGTAACTAAATGGCAGAACCAAATAGGGAATACCTCTATCTGTAGTATGTGACATAAGACCACACACCCAACAATTAGTGGTGTTCACTACTAACTGGTGTTGATGCAGAAGTTGTACAAAGGAATTATTAATAAACTCTGACCTCCTAACCAGTTCATGTTCAGGTAAAGTATGGAAAGAATGCAAAGAAGTAGTAGTAGGAAGAGACATAGGTTGGGAGGTGGGTACAGATGTCAATTGGGTAGCAAAAACAATTTAACCCACAAAAGACAACGTCATGCTTAAAAATACTAGAAAACACGTTATTAAGAACATATAGACAACAGGAGAAAGTAATGACCACTACTACAAACAAAATTATAATTTTTCACAGCCCTAAGCAGAAAGCAAATCCTAAAATTATCTAGTAACATTTTTATGGCTCCTATGCACTTCAGTAACTTATTATATGTTCAGGTGAAACAGTAGTGATCCTCATCAATGCTCTGAGGTGAAAAGGGATACTCTTCCACAGAGAATGGACCCCATTCTGCTTTTACTAAACAGAATACCACTCCAAAACAATGCCAGCAAAACAGCAAAAATCAGTCTCCCAACACCCACCCTATGCAATCGCACGGGAAATACCCAGAGTCCGTCCAAGCCTCTCCGGCAGGCTTCTATTGTTCATCAAATCCTCTTCTGTTGTTTTCTTCCGCATGGGCCTCTTCATTCAGGCCTTTCATGAAAATGGTGCTTCTCAGTATCCGTTGGAGTGCCCTCCTGGCAAACACTCATAGCTCATTCGAAAGTCTCAATGTCTCAATGCAGTGCACCAATAGCTCTTCTCTGCGGCAGGCACTACAAATAGTGTGCTCTTCATTGATCAAGGGCACAGATAATTTTATGCAGATCCGTGTCTACATTCTCAGGCTCCAACACTCATTACTCAGTGTCAGAGAACGCTCAGGCTGCTCTTTCATGGGCACCAGGATGTAGTGCCTTTTTCCAATCTTGGATCCTCCGGTGCACTGCACTTCCGTTGGAGCAAAGGAAAAGGGGTTGTGTGGCCAAAACTCAGGCCTAGGGACTCAAGGGACTGCACACTGTCAGAGGTTGCCAGCACATGACAGGTGGGTGGAAAACTGAAGCCTCAAACAACAAGAATCCTTCTCTTTCGCTCTTTGCACTGAAATTATTGTTCTGTGATGTCCAATGCCATCTGATGGAGCAAGTGCGATGCTTTAAACAGTTCATTGTATAACAAGGGGACTGCAAGCAGGTGGCCTGCAATCTTCAAAGGAGTGGCTATATGCCATGGAACTATTGTGATCTAAAATACACTGTCATTCTCATAGAATACCAAGACAAAGGCAATAAGCAAAACAGTGCCTCTAATTTCTTCAATTGGGTTTCCAAGTTCAAGTTCAAGTTTAACATTTGTATAGCGCACTACTCACCCAGAGGGTCTCGAGGCGCTTTCCATGTGAGAGCATATCCTCTACCATCTAAGGGTAGATAACTATATTAGAATTTTATCTAAATGGATGTCCTCACACATAGTGACATCCTCTAATGGGGTAAACACTTTTTTTCTATCAATGATTAAGTCTAGGTGTTCCTAAATTCCTTATCTAGAACATCTAAAAAGAGAGATCACATGATACAGATTATCAGGGACATGTAGATACCTCCCTTTTAATAACTGTGCATCAAGTGCACTATGCAATACACAAGTTAATTATCAAAATGTGGAAACTTGTCTTATAATAGCATTGAGTCAGTTAACCAGTCCATCACTACCATGATGGTCAGACTGGAAAACAGCAGAGTAGGCCTAAAGAAAATTCTTAAAAAAAGGTCTGGTCATACAAAAGGGAATTATACATAATATGGGGTTCCTAGTACATTACTGCAATCCGGAAGTGTGAACCTAAACAATACACCTACAATAATAAAAGGGCTGACTGGTGAAAGGAATATGGAAAAGGGAAATGGGACTAGGTCACAGCTAAAATCCCCAAACGCTAGGCACTATGCGACATTGGTCAGGGGAGAAGTGACAAAAGAAAAATCTATAGGAAGAACAAGAAATTTCTTGGGTGATAGTCAAGCATGTGACACAACACCAAAAGTGGGGGGTGATACACAAAAAGTCAAAATAGTTTTCAAATTTAACTCTACCGCTGGCCGCTACACCATATACGGTAATCTCCGCTAATGGTCCAGTTCCTTTTTCAGGGAGGAAGAAAAAAAAATTAAGCCTTGTTTCCTTTATGGTACAAAGCCATACACTATTCAGGAAGCAGAACGAAACTGACTAATGTAATATAAAAATTAGGTCACCATGCACACAAGTCACAGATCTATAATTTATCCATACGTCCAATTCAGGATACATAATTTTAGGGCTGCCTGTTCCTTACAGGAAAGGGGGCAGTAACGTGACTGTAGGTGAAACCTTGTTTCCTGTATATCTCTTTTATTTTACTTCAATACTATATAGCCAAAATAGACATGCACTGGTGAAGTGTTGTCTGTCTTTCTGTGAAATTTAGTGTCAAAGCAAATCTACCCAACTGTTTGCAGGATACACATCGTCATGTATATCTCTTCACAACACAGGTAAACTTGTAATAGTATTAAAAGCAGCAATATAAAACAAAAAACATGCAAAAAAAACGCACAAAACGCACATGTCAAGCCATCAGATATACTTGCTGTATATCAAGCACAAAAAACATAGACAAGACAATAACATATGTAAATGAGCGGTGACGCACCCACTTCAAGTCCTGTACTTTATGCACTGTGAACCTGCAGCCCAAAACCCACTATTGAGGCCTTCTTAATTTGTCAGGTTTAAAATCAAAATTACACTTTCATCAAAATTACACTTTCTTTTCCACACTTTCTCTTACTTTCCTCACACTTACTTTTACTTTCCTTACCCTCCTTTTTGACAGCAGATCACCAGGTAGTGGAGATTTGGCTGTCAAATGCAACTTACTGTGTGTCACTTCTGACACACAGGACCAGCAGGAACAATTCATGATAGGACCAAATACACAAACATAAAAAATACATGAACATTTCTTTCCAAGGGAGTTTATGAAAAAACACATCTCCTTTCAACCAACCAAACTCACGTGTCTTGTCAGCCTTAAAATCACCCAGAACAATCCATGAATGATGTGTGGGCAGAAGCAAAAAAAACCATACACAACACACAAAAGAGAGACATTTCTAATAACAAACAAATATCCTATATAACTTGTAATCAGAAGAAAAAACATGATACACATTAACAGACACAAAAATAAATTTCCATTACTTAACTGTTACCATCTTGTCAGTCACCTTGCAACATTAAGCCATTTTAACTTTCCAAAAGTAAAATTCTTTCACTGACACTCCATGTTAGCCTTGCACCACAATTCGCTCTCACTTAGGCATGTAGCCTTCAAAATTTCAATAAAAAGCTTCGTCTTATTTTCTGTCTAAGACTTAATGCAATGCTTCATTTTCGGTCAAATAAAAGCAACTAGCAGACATTTTTTTTTAGAGGCAGAGATACAAATATATCATTTCTGCAGAGCATTTAGCATGTGTTGGGACTTTCAAAGAAACCCATTTCATATTTTCCCTTTGGAATTAAGTTCTTTAATTTTGTGGAGAAACCTGAAACCCTTCCTTTTAGAGGCCTGTTTAGCAAGGTCATTCTGCATTTCACAGAGACAAGTCCCTAATTTAAAAGGTTACAAATGTCAATATGACAGCCTCTTCCATTGTTTACAGGAAAACTAAAGATAGCATCTTAGCGCAACTTGAGCAGCCTGTTCTCCTAGCCCACAGCTTCTGCTCATTCTGAGGCTGACAAAGGCGAAAAGCCTTCCTAATTCCCCCTAACCTGCAATAATTCACTCTATTTTGAAAAATAATGTCTCCTTTTTAGGCGCTAAAAAAATTATCTCTGTTTCCAGATTATTAAACAACATTTACTGTGAATAATTCACAGAACCTAATAACACACATACCAGATTTAGAACAAGTGCTTGTTGCAATGGTACTTATTTCATCAACCTTAAATGAATCTCACTAGGCCATTTAAAAGCAAACCCCAAATGAGGACAGCCTGCAAATTTTTATTATACCTAAATGTATGCATTGACTGAAGCCTAAAAGCACTTTAAAGCTATTAGAAATGGCAAAAATACCCAAAATCGACTTTGATATTTGGGGAACTTAAAAATAAATATCCTATAAGTATGTTACATATTAATCATCCTCAGAATGTTCTTTACACATTACAGATATTAGACATTAGACATATCTCATGTAAATCCTTAGAAAAATGAGTTTTTTATGCCTGCGCTAAGTGAGATGTCATATGCTAATGTCCTCATTATGCAGTGCAACACAACTCAAATTAAATTATAATGCTAGGAGGTCACAGTATGAGCATTAAGCTTCATGAATAGTAAAAAACGAATTTTGTAGCACTTATTTTTAATAATTATTTTTCATAATTTAATAATTATTTTTAATAAACCCAATCATTTTGATAATACCACATATAAAAGCAAGCTGCATCCCTTATTTCAGACATAAACAGAAAGGGGTGAAACACTCAGGACACACGATACGGCGCGCTTTAGCCATGCATTTGGTGAATAGCGCCAACGCTATTCACTTACAGAAATTGCACTAATGAGAAAACCACATAGACATTTAAACACATATTTAACCCACAAACCAATACACAGAGCAAAAACAAAGGACAGCCCACAGACTGTACTTAAACCAAACCATTTGTAAATACTAGTTGTAAGTCATATTTACAAGAAACGCTTCTCAATTGTGTTTAAAAAGACTGCAAAAACAGCCCAACAGACTGATGTATGTCCAAGAAGCGAAAATACACTCAATTCACTAGCTTTGGCTAGCAGAACACCAAAAAATCGCTCTGCATATCTTCCTTCATAACATTGCGCAGAACAAAGGATCCTTATATGTATTATGTCATATTTTAATTCCCTGGGGATACAAAATCACCAAGGAAGAAATATGTTTGTAAATCTAAACCTATTTAGATATTCCCTTTAGGGGGGCCGGCTAATTTACTTCACATCACACTATGGTACCTTCCAAAAAAGCAACACATTTTTCCATGTGAGCTTACAAACAGGCATGCCAAAAATACTGCGGAATACGCAAGTATTATAATCAAAGTGGTGCTTAAGGTACTTTTTGTATGTGCACCGTTCAACTAAACCAAATGAAGAAATATCTCCTCATTACCTGCCTACACAAATTGCAATTCGCATATCCAAACCTATACAAATCCAAAGTTGGACAACACAAATTCCAAAGTTCCAAAGCTACAGTCCCAAATTTGCTAAGATTAGGCATTTTATAGCTCACTAATCTAGCTTCAAACTTCAAGGGGTTATCTCTACCAATACACTCACAAATATACGAGCCCCTCGGCTTTGGTAATTTGCAATAACCAAATCAAAAACCAAGAAACCAAACCCCTCGGCTTTGGTAATTGCAATAACCAAATCAAAACCAAGAAACCAAACAAAGTCGTGGGAGCGACCCACTTGTACTTCTTAATCAAAAGGTTATCCAAATTCTAACTGCCAAGTTCTACATGACCTAACGGTCTTTTTTAGAATACTCACGCCAAAAAGGTTCTCAGTCAGGAGTGACATCATGTGGAGGATCAAAATCAGGAAGAGCAGAAATATACTGGGCTGCAGAAACAGAGAATCTCCAGAATTCCTTTGCACAGAGTAGTAGAGTCCCGTCCTGTCCTCCTCAGTAGATTTCAGTCTTCTGACAAGATCACTCCTTCAGAAAGTCACTTCTCTGATGAAGCCCACGTTGGCCGCGCCATTTGAAGAACTGTAATCTTCATTCTCAGGGAATACTTACTAATTGAAAAAGAACTTGGCACAGAAGCTGAAAATATGAAAAGACATCTTTATTAAATTTAATAAGTGAGGCCACGTCACACAGAAGCCGTAGCAACTGAATGAGGTAGTCTGAGGAATACCGAAAACAGAGGCCTTATATGTATGCTCAGGGTTACAAGACTCAGCATGAAAGTAAGGGGCAGTCCTTGCTTTTGCAAGCCCATAATCAATCATTGCCTGCTGCTTCAACTGTAAGCTCAATACAAAAAATAAAATAATAACGGAGCGTTTTCGTTTTTTTTTTAGTATTGAGCTTGCAGTTGAAGCAGAGTGGCAAGGCTCCTCCGCGTTACCGCCACGGAAGCAGCGTCTAGATTGGCTCGGGCGTCTTGGAGGTCGGACTGGAGGGCCTAGGCCGGGTTGGTGTACAGTGAACTCCTAGGCATGCTGGAGGCAAATTCACAAGTGTTCTCTTTGACTTAACCGTGATGGACCGGACGGTGAGTGTGCCTGCTGCCTACTCATTTTTGTTTAACAATGTTTTTCCATAGCAGCATTACTTGGGCCGTTTACCTCAGTCCTGCTAAAACACATTGACCCTGCATTTTCACCTCTCAGACTGCCCTGTAAACTGGTGCAGGCAGACGCTCTCTCTATGGTTTGTGCACCGTTTGATCTCTGGTTTATGTGCTGCTTGATCTCTGGTTTTGAAGAACTGTAATCTTCATTCTCAGGGAATACTTACTAATAGAAAAAGAACTTGGCACAGAAGCTGAAAATATGAAAAGACATCTTTATTAAATTTAATAAGTGAGGCCACGTCACACAGAAGCCGTAGCAACTGAATGAGGTAGTCTGAGGAATACAGAAAACAGAGGCCTTATATGTATGCTCAGGGTTACAAGACTCAGCATGAAAGTAAGGGGCAGTCCTTGCTTTTGCAAGCCCATAATCAATCATTGAACAAACCCAACATTCTTCTTTAGACAAGCCGGACAAACCCATAATAAGAAGGACCACAACCCATATCGTAAACAGACCATAAAAGAAGGAACAGAAACAGATAAGAAGCAGGATAAGGGGTGTGTGTGCATACCAAACTCTACAATGCCCTGTGCTTTGATCCTCAATCTTGATCGGCTAAAGGGCAGGAACTGGTTTGTCAAGGTCGGCTTCAGGCAACAGGGTCAGTTCACTCAGGTCAAACAGGAGTCAGCACAAACTCAAGCTAAGGTGTACATGTCCTAAAGACTTGTTCAGCCACAGTCATAGGCCTATGTGAGGGCAACCACAAAATGGCTACCAGGCACACAAACGGAACCCACGGGTTCAGAATTCACAGAACCTCAGTTTATGCCCCACTTGACCTCTGGTTTGCGTCCCGCTTGATCTCTGGTTTGTGCGCCGCTTGACATCTGGTTTGTGCACAGCTTGACCTCTGCTTTGTGCGCCGCTTGACATCTGGTTTGTGCGCCGCTTGACATTTGGTTTGTGCGCCACTTGATCTCTGGTTTGTGTGTCGCTTGATCTCAGGTTTGTGCGCCGCTTGATCTCTGGATTGTGTGTCGCTTGATTTCTGGTTTGTGTGCCGCTTGATCTCAGGTTTGTGCACCGCTTGATCTCTGGTTTGTGTGCCGCTTGATCTCTGGTTTGTGTGTCGCTTGCTCTCTGGTTTGTGCGCCGCTTGATCTCTGGTTTGTGTGTCACTTGATCTCTGGTTTGTGTGCCGCTTGATCTCAGGTTTGTGTGTCGCTTGATCTCTGTTTTGTGCGCTGCTTGATCTCTGGTTTGTGTGCCGCTTGATCTCTGGTTTGTGTGTCGCTTGATCTCTGGTTTGTGCGCTATGCACCTCTCGTCTTACTTTTCACAGATGTATTACTAAGAGGATCAGCTATTCTGGATCAGAGGAAGTTCTAAACTTTTTCATGCTGCAAACTCTTTGCGGTCGGAGTCAATGGGAAGCCGAGACAGGCACTAACAAGGTATATTTTTCAGATATATTGAATCGATACTGATGACCAACCTAGTGCCCTGAAGTCTCTAACCACTGATTTTACAAGGGCGAGCTGTGAAGATGGCGATGAAGGCTAGTTTTGTGCTATTAAACACCTTAGGGCTGGTAATTATAGAAAATGTAAACCTGCAATATTTTACCAGACTGGCAACAATCACCTTTATTAACACTTCCTTATGAATTAAGAAAGTGTTCAGACCTGTGGAGTCGAGCAAGAATTCATTTTAGCAGGATGGAAAACCGCTCGGGGTCCTGGGCGATGGGCATGGTTACAGATAGCTGCGTTTGATGGGACAGGTGGTGGGAATGAAAGGATGGTTTTCAGAAAAGCACTGACCTCAGATGATGAGGGGCGTCTCCCCAGTGCACTCAAAAAAATGAATGGATTGTGACTTTTTCTTCTTTGTTAATGAATGTTTCAATAGTACTTTATTGAGATTTCATTTCGTTAAACATTTGTTCAATGTTCTCACTCAAGAGGTCTTGGTAGCAGTCATTATTAATTCATAATGATAGTTGCACAAGAAACGTAATTATAGACATTCATTTATGCCCATTGCATTTTGGGCTGTGCCCTTCTTCAGGGGATGTAGAGGTAAAAACCTCGGCTCTATGTTCTATTATCTGGATCAACACCGTATTGGTGATAGGCACGCGTGTGCGAACATTCAAGCGGGTACGTTGGAGTGTATTTCCCATGCCAGACACTGTCCGACCACCACCACACACTCTCCACAATGTGTGTGTTCAGGAGGATTCACCCCATCACCCCATTGCAACGTCTACTCTGGAAAACATTCTTCCATCCTTGTTTTAATGGGAGATCGTTCATCTGTACCTAGTTCAAGTAAATGAAAGGATGGTGACACATTGGGCTTGAGCTGTAAACTTTAGGGAAGAAATCTCAACCAGTCTTCCTTTTGATGCTGCTCTTGTGACCATTGGGTTCAGCAGATGTGCTGCACTCCATGCAGTTAGTTAGGGGCAGGCAAAGGCAGGGGCGGCTCCTCTGTAATGGCAGAAGTCGTCGCCCCCCTCGTCAGAGTCAATCACAGAAAAATAAAATGATAATGAAACAATATAATTTTATATTTCTTTGACCCGCTCTGACATGCGTGCAGGGCGGGGCCGGGTCATGACACGCAGGTGGTGGCACTTAGAAGTGCGCATGTATGTTTGGCCGGCCGGCAGAGGCCGGCCAAACATACGTGGGTCCCGCACGTCGCCACCTTCGTGTTGTGGTGGCCGTCCTTGGGCAAAGGTGGGTGGAGTAGGTGTCAGTCTGCCTACAGCGCACTGACCATGAATCAACAAAATACAAAAGCACAGCACGACTGTACAGCGTTTGTGCACTGTTTTGTCTTCATAGAGAGCAGTGAAAATTATTCTTTTTACACACTACACTAATTGTTGAACATATTTAATGTAGCAAGACATGGGACAGTTTTTAATGTGTTTAAATACTTCAAATTGTACCATTTACTACTCCTTTATTCAAACTTTTTCTTGGGGAGAACCCTGCAAAACACCTTTTTTTGTCCATCAGGCCCGCATGTTTTGCTTGCTCGCGACATAACACTCATCCACAACTTTTACGGCCTGCCATTTTTAAATGGCATCAGTCGCCACTGACAATTACACAGCCAAGGCAAATGGGGCTTGCTGGCAGTCACACAGCATATGTCAGAACACCCAACTAGCAATCAGACAGCCAAAAGCAGGGGGACTGAGAGAGGTTGCACCACTCATTTGCTTCAGCTCTTGGAATTCCCTGCTTCCTTCACCCCACATAAACCTCAGTTTGGAGTTTTCTCATAGGTCCTACCATAACAGAATGGAGACCAGGGCACGAGTCGGGGGTACACGCGGGTGCACAGCATTCCCCCACTATTCTCACAGGGTGGACGCTGTCCCCCCTGCCAAGAAGTTGGGCCACACAGAAATATGTTGAACTTGTTCCAGTGTCATTTTCAGACACTGGGACACGTTCAGCAGCTCCTGCACATTGTCTGCTTTTCATTCTCAGCAGCAACTTGCAGGTAGTAAGGGGGCTTTTTTACACCTTCAGCTGTGCAAAAGATAAATGAATAAGTAAAGGGAACATCAAGTCTCCTTTTGATCGAGTATGGGACGGGATGCGGCCTGATAGGACAGGAAACAAAAGCACACAGCTTGTTATCTCTTCACAGATACTTAAGAGATGCATGCTTTTTACTTTTTTCAGTCCCTGTATATAAGTGCACACATTGTAAGAATGTCAGATGGGATAGTCTGTCCCAGTATTTTACACAAATAACAATACAAACAGCACTATTTTATTTGTTTTATAGCGCTACTCATCCTAATGCAGAGTCTTCCAGTGAGGTCACTTCCTGTGATGCCACGTGGGATGTCACGTGTCATGACATCATGTGCTGTGTTGGCACGCGTCATGATGTCACTTGCATACTGCCAACCTTTATCAGTCCGCCCAGTTCTTTTTATAGGACTTGTGCCCTGGTGGAGACGTGTTACGGATGTGCACAGCACATACGTGTAGGTATGTATGTGTGTGTGTGTGTGTGTGTTTGTGTGTGTGTGTGTGTGTCATATCTGATAGCCCCCACAATTATAGATTACCACCTGCAATTTAAGGGGGCTGGGTTGGTAGCTTCTTTCTCAGAGGGGACACACAAGGATCACTACTCCTACTAAGGTGGGAGCTTCTGTAACAAAACAGAGAGGCCTCGTGCCAGGAAATCAGCCCCAAAGTTAGCCTTTGAGCAGAAGGGTCCTGCGAGAAATGGCAATGCCGTTTGGGAATTGGGATCCCTTCAGTAAATGGAGTTTTAAATCAGTCACTTCCATTCAATTGTCTACATAAGGTTTTCCTTCCAAGTAGCACGGTGCCAAAGGGATGAGTAAGTGCAGCTCTGATGCAGCAACATCAGCTGCCTGTGCCGGTCGTTCACTAGCACCTCCTTGTGGCGTCACGGGTCAACAGCCACTTTGGCTGTCCCAGAACAAGCCCAGGCTGAAACTCTTTACCCATAATCCCCCATATACTAAGATGCAGAATGTGTATACATACAAATGAATCTCTTCTGCTCCTACGCGGGTCAGCACTGCGTTCAAACAGGGTCTATTAGCGATTCTTTCAAATTAATTCTCATGTCAGAAGATAAACCTTTCTTTAACAAGCATTGGCAATGCTGTTGTGAGTGTTTTACTTGTGATGTTTATTAAATAACAAGCATTTCAGTTGTGCAATGTATTTTGGTAATATTGTTTGTGAAGGTGAGAAGAATAAATCACCTACCATTGAAATTGAAGGCAGCTACAATTTTACATGCCACTTAAACCTTTTTAAAAAAGCAACTTGAAAAACAAGACAGAAAATAAATCACCAAAGAGACACTAGAGGTGCACATAAAATAAATAGCAGGTATTCAAAGTTAATATCAAAAGTATTTAAAATAATACATACTTTGACCCGAATTTTTCATACAGAAGCAAGTAACTATTTTTAGGCAGATGTGACAATGTGCATAGTCGTTGTGCACTTTCTCAAAATAAGCCAATGGGTAAAGTCGGCTGATAACTGCCCCATGCAGCAGCTTTGGGGGACGAAAACAGAATGTGAATGAAAATGTAATAGACGAATGTATTATGCACACTGACCAAATATACCCTGTATGTATGTATATCATGTATGATTTAAAAGAAAAAGAAAAAACAATAGTGCGGTGAAAAATAACGCTACATCGAAGTCCCGATGTAAAAAGTACAGCTAAGATCTAACCAAGAAGCATAACAGATAACAAAGGTGATGAGAATACCTTTTAAACTAAATCCAGTGCTTTAAAAGGGCAGGCACTTGTTATTAGTACATGCACTTCTTAAATGTAAAAGGGAGAGTGTCTGCCCTTCTTAGCAAGACTGTAATACGTTTTTATAGAAGAGTACCTTCATTTCTCAGTAGCAAATAAGTGCTCTTGGACAGTGAGTACCTCCACTTTCCTATTTCCGTTTCAAGCTCTGACTAAATTCATTTCCTTATTTCTGTCGTGAAAGTCCACTCCCATGTACCCACCTTTGCTCTTACCACGGCTGGTTTGAAACGCACTTGCCTTCGCAGGTGTATATCTCAATGACTACACATTTCTTAAGCATTGTTCTTATGGTTTCAGGGACGTGTCTAATTGATTGGTGGCACCCTGGTGTAGGCGGCCTCACACGTCCTTTAGGCACACTGACTGCCGGGTGGCATATCCCTCTATCGTATCTTACGCCATACTTGGATGTGTCCTCTCGGCACATGTAGAAGGTGGTGGACTGGCCTCGATCATCTCCCTACCTCACTGGTCGCGTCTCCTACCAAAATGTAAACTATAACTATCAGACCTGCTGCTGTTTTAGGAATGAGAGAACAGTATACTTCGCAACTCGGGCACTCTTAATCACACAGCACTTCCAAAAGAAGCCACCAGCCTCTCAAATATCCTGCAAAATGTGCAAGAGGTGTTAATATCAGCTGCTCGCTTTTCAATTGAAGATGCTTGTGAGTGCGTGCGACTGCGCGCGCACGCTGCCTGGGGGGGCTTGTTCCAGTGTGCGAGTGTTTCCAACATCAGTCACGCAATCACCGTAGACTAGCTGAGTTACTACTCTAAACGGCAGACTGTGCGGCGTGAGTCAGACTGCAGGCCAGCCCGACCAGCACTGCTAGACTCAGACAAGTTTATACAGCTAGCCAGACTGCAATCAGATGACGGTGAGTAAGGCATCCTGCTCACTCACTGTAAGTGACAACGCGATGACCAGTTAGCACAGGGACATCTTAAGGATTTCGGGGGCCCTGGGCCGAACTTATTTTGGTGGCCCCTGTTCCGAACAGTTTTGAATTTATGTTCCATTCCAGCTTTTTCATGTCCTCCTTGGCCGGGTCACTGACTATTCCAAATTCTTAATGGGTTTCCTTTTAAGGGATAAGGGATATAAAAGTGTGTTTTGAATACTCTAATACAACAGCAGCTTACTAATATTATTGTAGATAAGCGACTCACTGACATTTGTCAAATGTGAGGTCCTGTTTAGATCTAAAAGAAACTTTTTTTTATAGATGTTCCATGGTGTTAAAAGACATAAGTAAGCCGTTTCTCTGCAAAACGTCTGTAATAGGCTCCCACACATTAGCCATATAAACAAGCATTAGAAATGCAATCGGGCTCGGATTTATTTGAGTTTGAGCTAATGGGATTGTCTTTTCGCCATGTGTTATGGAGTGTGTGCATGTGGTGTGTAGTGGAATTATGTGAGTTGGATTGTAATTTTACCAATGGTGGCATGCTGTGCTTTAGATGAATATGTTTAAAAGTAAAGTGTACCATACTACGATTGCTACAATAGTTAATTGTGGATGCGTTAACAATTGATGCGTGCACTGATGGCTGGTGGTGTGTGTGCTTGGTGGAAGAGTGCACTGGCGCCTGGAGGTGTGTGTGCCTGGTGGAAGGGTGCACTGACGGCTGGTGGGTGTGTGCTTGGTAAAACAGTGCACAGATGGCTGATGGTGTGTGTGTTTGGTGAAAGCGTGCACTGACGGTTGCTGGTGAGTGCGCCTTGTAAAAGAATGCACTGACGGCTGCCTGGTGTTGTACG
The DNA here is from genome assembly GCF_964261635.1 of Lissotriton helveticus. Classification (NCBI taxonomy): domain Eukaryota; kingdom Metazoa; phylum Chordata; class Amphibia; order Caudata; family Salamandridae; genus Lissotriton; species Lissotriton helveticus. Next base: position 1,625,282,033 of record NC_136057.1, read on the forward strand.
CCTGATGGTGTTTGTGCTTGGTGAAAAAGTGCATTGATGGCTGGTGGTGTTTGGCCCTGGTGAAAGCGTGCACTGACGGCTGGTGTTATGTTGTTGTGTGTGTGTTTGTGTGTGTGGTTGTGTTTGTAGTGGTGAGTCTGTGGGGGTGAGTCTGTGGGGGTGAGTCTGTGGGGGTGAGTGTGTGGGGGTGAGTGGTGATGAGTGTGTGGTGGTGAGAGAGTGGTGTGTGTGTGGTGTATGTGTGTGGTATGTGTGTGTCGTGTATGTGTGTGTGGTGTGTATATGGTGTGTGTGTGTGTGTGTGGTATGTGTGTGTGGTGTATGTGTGTGTATGGTGTGTGTGGTCTTATGTGTGTGGTGTTATGTATGTGTGTGGTGGACTTACTTTGAGTGTTTGTTTCCTGCACACTCACACACTGCCCCTACACATTCACACACTGCTCACACTGCACACTCACACTGTTCACCCTGCACACTCAACTTGCACACTCACACAATGTGCACCCTGCACACTTACACACTGTGCACCCTGCACACATACACACTGTGCACCCTGCACACTCACAAACTGCAGTCACTGTTACTCTATCTCAGGGTCTTTTAAAAAGGACCAATTTTTCTCAAGGTGCAGTGAGAGGGAAAGCAGAAACAGGGAGGGGCAGAACCTGCTTTGCTTGTTCTCCAGAGGGGCAAGCTCCACCCTGCAGCTTTCCCCCAAGGGGTAGGGATACTGTGAAAGTCTGCAGGTATTCTATAGGAGGCATACTGTCATACACTGGGCAGTGGGTATTCTAAAGGATGTATACTGTCATACACTGGAGACGAGGTACTCTAAAGCAGTGGTACTAAACCTTTTGACTTCTGCGGACCACCACTGAATCATTAATGAAACCGGGTAACCCGGCCTAAACAATTATGATTTGAACTGCAAAACCATACACAAAAATGCAGACAGAAGCATTCAGATACACAAAGGAGTAAATATTGAAGAAGCAAATATAAAAATGACATTTTAATGGAAGGTCAGAGTTTTGGCTAAATTCAATCGAGTCCACCCATTGTCTATTTGATGCCCAAGCACTGCTCCCACAAATCATGCTGAATACCAACTTAATTGTTTGAGCCTCCAATTTCTAATTCTTTCACATTTACAGAACATTTCAGAATTTTCAAGTTTTCTTTATACACTATCAATCTGTTAATATTATTTGATTTTCTAAGTAGTTGTGGCCCCAGTGAGTAGGCTTCTCAGACCCTCAGGGGCCCCGGGTCGATTGGTTGAGAGAACACCACTATTCCAAAGGATGAATACTGCCCCACACTCTGTGTGGGAGGTATTCCAAAGGATGTATAATACCACACACTGGGTGGGAGGTATACCAAAGGTTGTATACTGCCACTTACACTGGGTGGGAGGTATTCCAAAGGATGTATACTGCCACTCACACTGGGTGGGAGGTATTCCAAAGGATGTATACTGCCACGCACACTGGGTGGGAGGTATTCCAAAGGATGTATACTGCCACACACACACTGGGTGGCAGGTATACCAAAGGATGTATACTGCCACGCACACTGGGCGGGAGATACTCCAAAGGATGAATACTGCCACGCACACTGGGTGGGAGGTACTCCAAAGGATGTATACTGCCAGACTGGACAGGCAGGAAGGAATGCATACAATCAGACTGGACAGGCAGTAAGGAACGCATACAGTCAGAGTGGACAGGCAGTAAGGAAGGCATATAGTCAGAGTGGACAGGCAGTAAGGAACGCATACAAAGTGGACAGGCAGTAAGAAACGCATACAGTCAGAGTGGATAGGCCGTATACTAAGCAATGCATTTTCTCACTAGGCCATATTCTAAGCCGTGCACATGGCTTCGACTGCTGCTAACATGAATCTGTGTTTTGGGTCTTATTTTTAACCCCCAGGCTTTGTTTTCATCTGCTTTGAAAGAAGCCGTATTAGCGATTGGAATATTTTTTCCTTTGTGTGCTGTTTTTTAGTATGTTGTGTTTTTATTTTTTGTATAGTTTGCTATGATTTTATGTAACAGTGCAACAGAATAAACTTAAAGAATGCATAATGTCAGCCTAGATAGGCAATTCTCCTAAGCAATGCATTCTGAAGAATACCATCACAGTCAGGGTAAGGAGTATTAGAAGGCATGATCCTGTCACACACTTGGTAGGCGCCATTCTAAGGATGGCATAGTGCCGCAGAGGGGATAGGTGACATTCTAAGGTCTATATATTGTCGCATACTGGACAGTGGGTATTTAAAGGGATAGCTATTGTCACAGACCGGGAAGGTTATCACAGTGAGACTGAATCGGTTGTCTTCTAAAGGTTACGTAATTGCACAGACAGGACGGGCCGCATTCTACAAGGAGCATAGCGTCTCAGTCTGGGCAATCAGCTTCACATAGCAGAAATTGACAAAAACTGCATAGAGATGATAGGCCGAGGAACGCAGGGTTCGCACATTGCATCTTGTGCCACCAACATGTCACTGTGTTTCCAACACGATACATTACCACAAACATGCCACTGTGTTTCCAACATTATACATTACCTCAGACATGCCACGGTGTGTTCCACCTGGCGTGCTCCGCCACAGACACGTGTGATCTCAGAGGGCAAGGCGGCCAGGCAGTGCACTGGAGAGACCTCGTGGACTTCACTAGACGGAAACCTTTGTTACAAGTGAAAGTGGAAAGGGGGTGCTGGGGCGGTGATAACAGCGCGAACTAGACCCCTAATGGCATAGGGTTTACAGGCTAAACGGCGAGTATTTAGCGATGGCCATTGATAAACATTTTTCACGCAGTGGCGTTTCATTTCCCTGCGGTCTCGGCTGACACACTGGCCAGGTTTTCATTTTTCAAAGGGCCCCTCAAACACGTTTGTTCTGAAAGTATTAGCTTCACACACACTCAGGATATGGGGAGACAGAAACTCGGGGAGGGCATAAAATGTACTTTTAAAGATGCACAAAAACAGAATCCATATTTGATTTCACTTCCCCTCCTGGACAACACTGCCAATGACTTGATCTGTAGTATCCCCCTTTTTACTTAAAAAAGGCAACACCCCTCTGGTAATAAAGGTGCGGCGAGGAAGGAAATATAGGATGCGTACAAACTACACCTTTTCGCCGACTACAACTGCGAAAAGTAACATCACCAAAGCTGCTGTGGGCGACCCCTCCCCGGCTCTGCACCGAGAACTTCCCCTCCCCCACCCAAACCCGACCAAAACAAAAATTCACCGGACAAATAAATACTACTTGTACAATTTCAGATTTGGGACATCGACAGGAATAAAGCTCACTCTGCACTGACTATTAATGCTTACATAAATAGGAAATATACAAAACCCCAGGTGTGTGCATAATACATACGAATCTAACACTTAAAAATAGCATACTTAAATTCCAGATAATTAAAAATATCAATGGACATTTAAAAAAATGAGAATGCTGTACTTGATTCGAGGAAACAATGTAGACGAACGCGCGCACGACAAACGCACTGCTGAATGGTGAACGCGCGCACACCATCTGGATTGCATTACACGGGCACCCTGACAGCTCCTAATTAAAATTAATGGACTGACGTGCGCGAAACCGCACAGAAAATGCCAAAAATGGCGGACGGAAATTACATATGCCCTATCGCATCAACACTACTAAAAAAACAGCACCGCGAGGACCAATCACCATTCAGCTTATAAAATAAAGCACTGCAAATGCACGAGCAAAGAAGAATTTTTCCAGCACAAGCCAGAAACCCGCTACAATACAGCTCACAGCTCCTCCCCACTTCTGACGAAGTGGTGACGTCGCCGAGCCTGTAAAAATAAATTGAAGAAAATGGTATTTAAAATAAATCTATGTTTAAAAACCATTCAAGGCCATCAGGGCAAGACTGTGTGGAAAACAGAACGGGATTTATCAAGGGGTCCCCTGAAAGGCTAGGGCCCTCAGCCAGACCCCACTTTGCCTATGTCGTAAAACGTCTCGGAGTTAGCATCATATCAACATCAATGAAGCACTTACACATCCAGTGCAACTGTAGCATAGTTTATTGACGACTGAGGAAAGGTGAGATGATTCACAGACACATTGGGCACGTTATAAAGAGAGACACGTTAGCACAACCTCAGACTATTTGAGCATCCATAGCGACACCAGTATTTCATGTGTGCAGCAATGAACAATCCTAATCAGACAATCGTCAGTGACCCAGATAATCAGTATTAACCGCAGTCTCTTGTCTTCTGCTGGTATGAGATATATATACCAACAATCAAGAAGCAGAAATGTAAAAGCATCACCCACCGAAGAGAAATAATTGCGGGACTAAAGGTAAACTTCACAAACCAGCATGCTTCATTTAAGCCTATCGTGGCGCCCACCAGGGGGCAAACATTTAAAAATGAGCAATTGGGACAGTTTACCTTTTAGTCCCTAGATGCTTCTGGCTTCCTTTGAAAAAGGTCAATGCTGACCGAAATGCATCAGGAACTAGAATGCCAGCGCCAGCGCTTTGAATAGAAATACATTGATTTCATCTCATCTAATGTGTGCGGCTCACTCCCTTCTCTGTGAGAGAGGTCTGTTGTTACATATATATGATTGTGTTGCACGCAGAATAAAAACTTGCAAATTACCTACATGGGTCCGAGTTCGTTTTTCTGGAGGATTGCAGAGGAAGAAAAAAACGGAGTTCTTTGAATATATATATATATATATATATATATATATATATATATATATATATATATATATATATATATATATTCTCCAAAACAAAGCCCTCGAGCTTAAGAGAGCACTCAACGATGTTGTTAAAACCTTCCAGTATTATTGGCCCCATTGCAGCTCGCTTTCCTCATTCCATTAATTTTGCCAAATCCGACACGTTTCGAGGCCAGCTTGCCTCTTGCTCATGGATTGCTTCACAGAGGCACAGAAAGCTCACCTTGTTAATCACTTCTTTTATTTATTGAAATGAACTTCCCTCAGTGGGCGTGGCTCACAGTGAATGCCCGATAGCATGATGGTCATTGTAGTCCCAAAACAAGGTAAGAAAGTACATAACCTATAGTAGGCTCCATGCCCCTGTGGTTATTTCAAGCTTGCTTTAACTCCCTTAGTAGGTAGGAACTCGGGAAAAACGGACTCATTTGCATATTGAACATCGTGCTTGCACCGAGAGAAACCGTTCTCCTCCAAGCCTTTCTGTCTTTTACCAGAAATGGTGGATCTCTTCTACGGCCAGGGCAGCCGCGTGCAAATTCTCCAAAACAAAGCCCTCGAACTTAAGAGAGCACTCAACGATGTTAAAACCTTCCGGTATTATTGGCCCCACTGCAGCTCGCTTTCCTCATTACATTAATTTTGCCAATTCCGACGCGTTTCGAGGCCAGCACGAATCTTACTCATGGATTGCTTCACAGAGGCACAGAAAGCTCACCTTGTTAATCACTTCTTTTATTTATTGAAATGAACTTCCCTCAGTGGGCGTGGCTCACAGTGAATGCCCGATAGCATGATGGTCATTGTAGTCCCAAAACAAGGTAAGAAAGTACATAACCTATAGTAGGCTCCATGCCCCTGTGGTTATTTCAAGCTTGCTTTAACTCCTTTAGTAGGTAGGAACTCGGGATAAACGGGCTCATTTGCATATTGAACATCGTGCTTGCACCGAGAGAAACCGTTCTCCTCCAAGCCTTTCTGTCTTTTACCAGAAATGGTGCATCTCTTCTACAGCCAGGGCAGCCGCGTGCAAATCCTCCAAAACAAAGCCCTCGAGCTTAAGAGAGCACTCAACGATGTTAAAACCTATCGGTATTATTGGCCCCACTGCAGCTCGCTTTCTTCATTCCATTAATTTTGCCAATTCCGACGCGTTTCGAGGCCAGCACGATTCTTACTCATGGATTGCTTCACAGAGGCACAGAAAGCTCACCTTGTTAATCACTTCTTTTATTTATTGAAATGAACTTCCCTCTGTGGCGTGGCTCACAGTGAATGCCTGATAGCATGATGGTCATTGTAGTCCCAAAACAAGGTAAGAAAATACATAACCTATAGTAGGCTCCATGCCGCTGTGGTTATTTCAAGCTTGCTTTAACTCCTTTAGTAGGTAGGAACTCTGGAAAAACGGGCTCATTTGCATATTGAACATCGTGCTTGCACCGAGAGAAACCGTTCTCCTCCAAGCCTTTCTGTCTTTTACCAGAAATGGTGCAAGGTTTGTGATCAAGGTTACTCGTTAACCGAAACGCGTCATGCTTGAGAAAGAATGTGAGAGGAGAGAATAAAACTTCCTGGAATATTTACTTGCTGCGTGGTGGTCCGTCATTCTGTGGTGTAAGCACGCTGGATGCAGAATCTACAAGAATATATATATATATATTACGCTCAAACTTTCCATATTCTCAAAGAAAAGATGCAGCACTCAAGGAGGGATTATGAAATCACGGTATCATTTATTTAGGGGAACTGCACAGACGCGTTTTGGCGTGCTGCTTTCGTCAGTGTGTGTGTATATATATATATATAAAAAAACAACAAGTGATGGACTGAATGTGGATCAATGTCACACACTCCCCCAGTCAAAAGATCTGGGCCCAAATCCATCGTTTTTTTGCACTCCACACCACCCTGGGTCAGATAATGGCTTTATGCAAATCAGCTCTGACCCTGTTGCCCCATGGGAACAGTCCAGTCCGAACTACAACAGCCATATCTTTCCCAGACCGGAATCAAGCATCCGAGGACCGGACCGGTTTCGAGGTAACACCTCTCTTCAGCCCGGCTAGCTTGACTCCAAGTGGTGTGGAGTGCCTGGGACCCACGTCTGGGCATCCCCAGCGCACTTAGGGCGGCAATTGCAAAAAACAACAAGTGATGGACTGAATGTGGATCAATGTCACACACTCCCCCAGTCAAAAGATCTGGGCCCAAATCCATCGTTTTTTTGCACTCCACACCACCCTGGGTCAGATAATGGCTTTATGCAAATCAGCTCTGACCCTGTTGCCCCATGGGAACAGTCCAGTCCGAACTACAACAGCCATATCTTTCCCAGACCGGAATCAAGCATCCGAGGACCGGACCGGTTTCGAGGTAACACCTCTCTTCAGCCCGGCTAGCTTGACTCCAAGTGGTGTGGAGTGCCTGGGACCCACGTCTGGGCATCCCCAGCGCACTTAGGGCGGCAATTGCAAAAAACAACAAGTGATGGACTGAATGTGGATCAATGTCACACACTCCCCCAGTCAAAAGATCTGGGCCCAAATCCATCGTTTTTTTGCACTCCACACCACCCTGGGTCAGATAATGGCTTTATGCAAATCAGCTCTGACCCTGTTGCCCCATGGGAACAGTCCAGTCCGAACTACAACAGCCATATCTTTCCCAGACCGGAATCAAGCATCCGAGGACCGGACCGGTTTCGAGGTAACACCTCTCTTCAGCCCGGCTAGCTTGACTCCAAGTGGTGTGGAGTGCCTGGGACCCACGTCTGGGCATCCCCAGCGCACTTAGGGCGGCAATTGCAAAAAACAACAAGTGATGGACTGAATATGGATCAATGTCACACACTCCCCCAGTCAAAAGATCTGGGCCCAAATCCATCGTTTTTTTGCACTCCACACCACCCTGGGTCAGATAATGGCTTTATGCAAATCAGCTCTGACCCTGTTGCCCCATGGGAACAGTCCAGTCCGAACTACAACAGCCATATCTTTCCCAGACCGGAATCAAGCATCCGAGGACCGGACCGGTTTCGAGGTAACACCTCTCTTCAGCCCGGCTAGCTTGACTCCAAGTGGTGTGGAGTGCCTGGGACCCACGTCTGGACATCCCCAGCGCACTTAGGGCGGCAATTGCAAAAAACAACAAGTGATGGACTGAATGTGGATCAATGTCACACACTCCCCCAGTCAAAAGATCTGGGCCCAAATCCATCGTTTTTTTGCACTCCACACCACCCTGGGTCAGATAATGGCTTTATGCAAATCAGCTCTGACCCTGTTGCCCCATGGGAACAGTCCAGTCCGAACTACAACAGCCATATCTTTCCCAGACCGGAATCAAGCATCCGAGGACCGGACCGGTTTCGAGGTAACACCTCTCTTCAGCCCGGCTAGCTTGACTCCAAGTGGTGTGGAGTGCCTGGGACCCACGTCTGGGCATCCCCAGCGCACTTAGGGCGGCAATTGCAAAAAACAACAAGTGATGGACTGAATGTGGATCAATGTCACACACTCCCCCAGTCAAAAGATCTGGGCCCAAATCCATCGTTTTTTTGCACTCCACACCACCCTGGGTCAGATAATGGCTTTATGCAAATCAGCTCTGACCCTGTTGCCCCATGGGAACAGTCCAGTCCGAACTACAACAGCCATATCTTTCCCAGACCGGAATCAAGCATCCGAGGACCGGACCGGTTTCGAGGTAACACCTCTCTTCAGCCCGGCTAGCTTGACTCCAAGTGGTGTGGAGTGCCTGGGACCCACGTCTGGGCATCCCCAGCGCACTTAGGGCGGCAATTGCAAAAAACAACAAGTGATGGACTGAATGTGGATCAATGTCACACACTCCCCCAGTCAAAAGATCTGGGCCCAAATCCATCGTTTTTTTGCACTCCACACCACCCTGGGTCAGATAATGGCTTTATGCAAATCAGCTCTGACCCTGTTGCCCCATGGGAACAGTCCAGTCCGAACTACAACAGCCATATCTTTCCCAGACCGGAATCAAGCATCCGAGGACCGGACCGGTTTCGAGGTAACACCTCTCTTCAGCCCGGCTAGCTTGACTCCAAGTGGTGTGGAGTGCCTGGGACCCACGTCTGGGCATCCCCAGCGCACTTAGGGCGGCAATTGCAAAAAACAACAAGTGATGGACTGAATGTGGATCAATGTCACACACTCCCCCAGTCAAAAGATCTGGGCCCAAATCCATCGTTTTTTTGCACTCCACACCACCCTGGGTCAGATAATGGCTTTATGCAAATCAGCTCTGACCCTGTTGCCCCATGGGAACAGTCCAGTCCGAACTACAACAGCCATATCTTTCCCAGACCGGAATCAAGCATCCGAGGACCGGACCGGTTTCGAGGTAACACCTCTCTTCAGCCCGGCTAGCTTGATTCCAAGTGGTGTGGAGTGCCTGGGACCCACGTCTGGGCATCCCCAGCGCACTTAGGGCGGCAATTGCAAAAAACAACAAGTGATGGACTGAATGTGGATCAATGTCACACACTCCCCCAGTCAAAAGATCTGGGCCCAAATCCATCGTTTTTTTGCACTCCACACCACCCTGGGTCAGATAATGGCTTTATGCAAATCAGCTCTGACCCTGTTGCCCCATGGGAACAGTCCAGTCCGAACTACAACAGCCATATCTTTCCCAGACCGGAATCAAGCATCCGAGGACCGGACCGGTTTCGAGGTAACACCTCTCTTCAGCCCGGCTAGCTTGACTCCAAGTGGTGTGCCAAGTGGTGGTCCAAGCTTGACTCCACACCACTTGGAGTCAAGCTAGCCGGGCTGAAGAGAGGTGTTACCTCGAAACCGGTCCGGTCCTCGGATGCTTGATTCCGTTCTGGGAAGGACATGGCTTTTGTAGTTCGGACTGGACTGTTCCCATGGGGCAACAGGGTCAGAGCTGATTTGCATATCGCCATTGTCTAACCCAGGGTGGTGTGGAGTGCAAAAAAACGATGGATTTGGGCCCAGATCTTTTGACTGGGGGAGTGTGTGACATTGATCCACATTCAGTCCATCACTTGTTGTTTTTGCAATTGCCGCCCTAAGTGCGCTGGGGATGCCCAGACGTGGGTCCCAGGCACTCCACACCACTTGGAGTCAAGCTAGCCGGGCTGAAGAGAGGTGTTACCTCGAAACCGGTCCGGTCCTCGGATGCTTGATTCCGTTCTGGGAAGGACATGGCTTTTGTAGTTCGGACTGGACTGTTCCCATGGGGCAACAGGGTCAGAGCTGATTTGCATATCGCCATTGTCTAACCCAGGGTGGTGTGGAGTGCAAAAAAACGATGGATTTGGGCCCAGATCTTTTGACTGGGGGAGTGTGTGACATTGATCCACATTCAGTCCATCACTTGTTGTTTTTGCAATTGCCGCCCTAAGTGCGCTGGGGATGCCCAGACGTGGGTCCCAGGCACTCCACACCACTTGGAGTCAAGCTAGCCGGGCTGAAGAGAGGTGTTACCTCAAAACCGGTCCGGTCCTCGGATGCTTGATTCCGTTCTGGGAAGGACATGGCTTTTGTAGTTCGGACTGGACTGTTCCCATGGGGCAACAGGGTCAGAGCTGATTTGCATATCGCCATTGTCTAACCCAGGGTGGTGTGGAGTGCAAAAAAACGATGGATTTGGGCCCAGATCTTTTGACTGGGGGAGTGTGTGACATTGATCCACATTCAGTCCATCACTTGTTGTTTTTGCAATTGCCGCCCTAAGTGCGCTGGGGATGCCCAGACGTGGGTCCCAGGCACTCCACACCACTTGGAGTCAAGCTAGCCGGGCTGAAGAGAGGTGTTACCTCGAAACCGGTCCGGTCCTCGGATGCTTGATTCCGTTCTGGGAAGGACATGGCTTTTGTAGTTCGGACTGGACTGTTCCCATGGGGCAACAGGGTCAGAGCTGATTTGCATATCGCCATTGTCTAACCCAGGGTGGTGTGGAGTGCAAAAAAACGATGGATTTGGGCCCAGATCTTTTGACTGGGGGAGTGTGTGACATTGATCCACATTCAGTCCATCACTTGTTGTTTTTGCAATTGCCGCCCTAGGTGCGCTGGGGATGCCCAGACGTGGGTCCCAGGCACTCCACACCACTTGGAGTCAAGCTAGCCGGGCTGAAGAGAGGTGTTACCTCGAAACCGGTCCGGTCCTCGGATGCTTGATTCCGTTCTGGGAAGGACATGGCTTTTGTAGTTCGGACTGGACTGTTCCCATGGGGCAACAGGGTCAGAGCTGATTTGCATAACGCCATTGTCTAACCCAGGGTGGTGTGGAGTGCAAAAAAACGATGGATTTGGGCCCAGATCTTTTGACTGGGGGAGTGTGTGACATTGATCCACATTCAGTCCATCACTTGTTGTTTTTGCAATTGCCGCCCTAAGTGCGCTGGGGATGCCCAGACGTGGGTCCCAGGCACTCCACACCACTTGGAGTCAAGCTAGCCGGGCTGAAGAGAGGTGTTACCTCGAAACCGGTCCGGTCCTCGGATGCTTGATTCCGTTCTGGGAAGGACATGGCTTTTGTAGTTCGGACTGGACTGTTCCCATGGGGCAACAGGGTCAGACCTGATTTGCATATCGCCATTGTCTAACCCAGGGTGGTGTGGAGTGCAAAAAAACGATGGATTTGGGCCCAGATCTTTTGACTGGGGGAGTGTGTGACATTGATCCACATTCAGTCCATCACTTGTTGTTTTTATATATATATATATTCAAACAAAGAGTTTAGCCCTCAGTGGAAGAAGCCACAAGTATGGTAAAATTTGGATCCATTTCTTTAAGGAGCAGCTGCAACAGGAGACGCAGAGAGAACAGTCACCATCTGTTCGTGTACAGCCAGACCGGTTTCGGGAGTCTATCCCTTCTTCAATGGCTCCTGCTTGGCAATGATGATGCAGTATGCACTCGTGATATTAAAGCCTGCCTTCAAGGGCGTGGTCAGATGAAATGGCCTTCTGGGTCCTGTAGTGCATACACCATGTACCTCGTGTGAGTTCATCATTGTGGCAGTTAATAAAATTATGATTAAAACCCATGTGGGCTGGTGAGCCTGTGGCTCTGGGTGTCCTCTTGTCTGTGGTCAGCTGCTTCTGGACACCACTCCCCCGTGTAATGATCGCACCGTTGGGCGCAATCACGGGTCCGCAGCAAGCGGCGGGCTTTGCTTCCGCGACTGGGCTCAGCCGCAAAATATTCAAACAAAGAGTTTAGCCCTCAGTGGAAGAAGCCACAAGAATGGTAACATTTGGATCCATTTCTTTAAGGAGCAGCTGCAACAGGAGACGCAGAGAGAACAGTCACCATCTGTTCGTGTACAGCCAGACCGGTTTCGGGAGTCTATCCCTTCTTCAATGGCTCCTGCTTGGGAATGATGATGCAGTATGCACTCGTGATATTAAAGCCTGCCTTCAAGGGCGTGGTCAGATGAAATGGCCTTCTGGGTCCTGTAGTGCATACAACATGTACCTCGTGTGAGTTCATCATTGTGGCAGTTAATAAAATTACGATTAAAACCCATGTGGGCTGGTGAGCCTGTGGCTCTGGGTGTCCTCTTGTCTGTGGTCAGCTGCTTCTGGACACCACTCCCCCGTGTAATGATCGCACCGTTAGGCGCAATCACGGGTCCGCAGCAAGCGGCGGGCTTTGCTTCCGCGACTGGGCTCAGCCGCAAAATATTCAAACAAAGAGTTTTGCCCTCAGTGGAAGAAGCCACAAGAATGGTAAAATTTGGATCCATTTCTTTAAGGAGCAGCTGCAACAGGAGACGTGGAGAGAACAGTCACCATCTGTTCGTGTACAGCCAGACCGGTTTCGGGAGTCTATCCCTTCTTCAATGGCTCCTGCTTGGCAATGATGATGCAGTATGCACTCGTGATATTAAAGCCTGCCTTCAAGGGCGTGGTCAGATGAAATGGCCTTCTGGGTCCTGTAGTGCATACACCATGTACCTCGTGTGAGTTCATCATTGTGGCAGTTAATAAAATTACGATTAAAACCCATGTGGGCTGGTGAGCCTGTGGCTCTGGGTGTCCTCTTGTCTGTGGTCAGCTGCTTCTGGACACCACTCCCCCGTGTAATGATCGCACCGTTGGGCGCAATCACGGGTCCGCAGCAAGCGGCGGGCTTTGCTTCCGCGACTGGGCTCCGCCGCAAAATATTCAAACAAAGAGTTTTGCCCTCAGTGGAAGAAGCCACAAGAATGGTAAAATTTGGATCCATTTCTTTAAGGAGCAGCTGCAACAGGAGACGCAGAGAGAACAGTCACCATCTGTTCGTGTACAGCCAGACCGGTTTCGGGAGTCTATCCCTTCTGCAATGGCTCCTGCTTGGGAATGATGATGCAGTATGCACTCGTGATATTAAAGCCTGCCTTCAAGGGCGTGGTCAGATGAAATGGCCTTCTGGGTCCTGTAGTGCATACAACATGTACCTCGTGTGAGTTCATCATTGTGGCAGTTAATAAAATTACGATTAAAACCCATGTGGGCTGGTGAGCCTGTGGCTCTGGGTGTCCTCTTGTCTGTGGTCAGCTGCTTCTGGAAACCACTCCTCCGTGTAATGATCGCACCGTTGGGCGCAATCACGGGTCCGCAGCAAGCGGCGGGCTTTGCTTCCGCGACTGGGCTCAGCCGCAAAATATTCGTTTAGCCCTCAGTGAAGAAGCCACAAGAATGGTAAAATTTGGATCCATTTCTTTGAATATTTTGCGGCTGAGCCCAGTCGCGGAAGCAAAGCCCGCCGCTTGCTGCGGACCCGTGATTGCGCCCAACGGTGCGATCAGTACACGGGGGAGTGGTGTCCAGAAGCAGCTGACCACAGACAAGAGGACACCCAGAGTCACAGGCTCACCAGCCCACATGGGTTTTAATCGTAATTTTATTAACTGCCACAATGATGAACTCACACGAGGAACATGGTGTATGCACTACAGGACCCAGAAGGCCATTTCATCTGACCACGCCCTTGAAGGCAGGCTTTAATATCACGAGTGCATACTGCATCATCATTGCTAAGCAGGAGCCATTGAAGAAGGGATAGACTCCCGAAACCGGTCTGGCTGTACACGGACAGATGGTGACTGTTCTCTCTGCGTCTCCTGTTGCAGCTGCTCCTTAAAGAAATGGATTCAAATTTTACCATTCTTGTGGCTTCTTCCACTGAGGGCAAAACTCTTTGTTTGAATATTTTGCGGCTGAGCCCAGCCGCGGAAGCAAAGCCCGCCGCTTGCTGCGGACCCGTGATTGCGCCCAACGGTGCGATCAGTACACGGGGGAGTGGTGTCCAGAAGCAGCTGACCACAGACAAGAGGACACCCAGAGTCACAGGCTCACCAGCCCACATGGGTTTTAATCATAATTTTATTAACTGCCACAATGATGAACTCACACGAGGAACATGGTGTATGCACTACAGGACCCAGAAGGCCATTTCATCTGACCACGCCCTTGAAGGCAGGCTTTAATATCACGAGTGCATACTGCATCATCATTGCCAAGCAGGAGCCATTGAAGAAGGGATAGATTCCCGAAACCGGTCTGGCTGTACACGAACAGATGGTGACTGTTCTCTCCACGTCTCCTGTTGCAGCTGCTCCTTAAAGAAATGGATTCAAATTTTACCATTCTTGTGGCTTCTTCCACTGAGGGCAAAACTCTTTGTTTGAATATTTTGCGGCTGAGCCCAGTCGCGGAAGCAAAGCCCGCCGCTTGCTGCGGACCCGTGATTGCGCCCAACGGTGCGATCAGTACACGGGGGAGTGGTGTCCAGAAGCAGCTGACCACAGACAAGAGGACACCCAGAGTCACAGGCTCACCAGCCCACATGGGTTTTAATCGTAATTTTATTAAATGCCACAATGATGAACTCACACGAGGAACATGGTGTATGCACTACAGGACCCAGAAGGCCATTTCATCTGACCACGCCCTTGAAGGCAGGCTTTAATATCACGAGTGCATACTGCATCATCATTGCCAAGCAGGAGCCATTGAAGAAGGGATAGACTCCCGAAACCGGTCTGGCTGTACACGAACAGATGGTGACTGTTCTCTCTGCATCTCCTGTTGCAGCTGCTCCTTAAAGAAATGGATTCAAATTTTACCATTCTTGTGGCTTCTTCCACTGAGGGCAAAACTCTTTGTTTGAATATTTTGCGGCTGAGCCCAGTCGCGGAAGCAAAGCCCGCCGCTTGCTGCGGACCCGTGATTGCGCCCAACGGTGCGATCAGTACACGGGGGAGTGGTGTCCAGAAGCAGCTGACCACAGACAAGAGGACACCCAGAGTCACAGGCTCACCAGCCCACATGGGTTTTAATCGTAATTTTATTAACTGCCACAATGATGAACTCACACGAGGAACATGGTGTATGCACTACAGGACCCAGAAGGCCATTTCATCTGACCACGCCCTTGAAGGCAGGCTTTAATATCACGAGTGCATACTGCATCATCATTGCCAAGCAGGAGCCATTGAAGAAGGGATAGACTCCCGAAACCGGTCTGGCTGTACACGAACAGATGGTGACTGTTCTCTCTGCGTCTCCTGTTGCAGCTGCTCCTTAAAGAAATGGATTCAAATTTTACCATTCTTGTGGCTTCTTCCACTGAGGGCAAAACTCTTTGTTTGAATATTTTGCGGCTGAGCCCAGTCGCGGAAGCAAAGCCCGCCGCTTGCTGCGGACCCGTGATTGCGCCCAACGGTGCGATCAGTACACGGGGGGAGTGGTGTCCAGAAACAGCTGACCACAGACAAGAGGACACCCAGAGTCACAGGCTCACCAGCCCACATGGGTTTTAATCGTAATTTTATTAACTGCCACAATGATGAACTCACACGAGGAACATGGTGTATGCACTACAGGACCCAGAAGGCCATTTCATCTGACCACGCCCTTGAAGGCAGGCTTTAATATCACGAGTGCATACTGCATCATCATTGCCAAGCAGGAGCCATTGAAGAAGGGATAGACTCCCGAGACCGGTCTGGCTGTACACGAACAGATGGTGACTGTTCTCTCTGCGTCTCCTGTTGCAGCTGCTCCTTAAAGAAATGGATCCAAATTTTACCATTCTTGTGGCTTCTACCACTGAGGGCTAAACTCTTTGTTTGAATATTTTGCGGCTGAGCCCAGTCGCGGAAGCAAAGCCCGCCGCTTGCTGCGGACCCGTGATTGCGCCCAACGGTGCGATCATTACACGGGGGAGTGGTGTCCAGAAGCAGCTGACCACAGACAAGAGGACACCCAGAGTCACAGGCTCACCAGCCCACATGGGTTTTAATCATAATTTTATTAACTGCCACAATGATGAACTCACACGAGGAACATGATGTATGCACTACAGGACCCAGAAGGCCATTTCATCTGACCACGCCCTTGAAGGCAGGCTTTAATATCACGAGTGCATACTGCATCATCATTGCCAAGCAGGAGCCATTGAAGAAGGGATAGACTCCCGAAACCGGTCTGGCCGTACACGAACAGATGGTGACTGTTCTCTCTGCGTCTCCTGTTGCAGCTGCTCCTTAAAGAAATGGATTCAAATTTTACCATTCTTGTGGCTTCTTCCACTGAGGGCAAAACTCTTTGTTTGAATATTTTGCGGCTGAGCCCAGTCGCGGAAGCAAAGCCCGCCGCTTGCTGCGGACCCGTGATTGCGCCCAACGGTGCGATCAGTACACGGGGGAGTGGTGTCCAGAAGCAGCTGACCACAGACAAGAGGACACCCAGAGTCACAGGCTCACCAGCCCACATGTGTTTTAATCGTAATTTTATTAACTGCCACAATGATGAACTCACACGAGGAACATGGTGTATGCACTACAGGACCCAGAAGGCCATTTCATCTGACCACGCCCTTGAAGGCAGGCTTTAATATCACGAGTGCATACTGCATCATCATTGCCAAGCAGGAGCCATTGAAGAAGGGATAGACTCCCGAAACCGGTCTGGCTGTACACGAACAGATGGTGACTGTTCTCTCTGCATCTCCTGTTGCAGCTGCTCCTTAAAGAAATGGATCCAAATTTTACCATTCTTGTGGCTTCTTCCACTGAGGGCAAAACTCTTTGTTTGAATATTTTGCGGCTGAGCCCAGTCGCGGAAGCAAAGCCCGCCGCTTGCTGCGGACCCGTGATTGCGCCCAACGGTGCGATCAGTACACGGGGGAGTGGTGTCCAGAAGCAGCTGACCACAGACAAGAGGACACCCAGAGTCACAGGCTCACCAGCCCACATGGGTTTTAATCGTAATTTTATTAACTGCCACAATGATGAACTCACACGAGGAACATGGTGTATGCACTACAGGACCCAGAAGGCCATTTCATCTGACCACGCCCTTGAAGGCAGGCTTTAATATCACGAGTGCATACTGCATCATCATTGCCAAGCAGGAGCCATTGAAGAAGGGATAGACTCCCGAAACCGGTCTGGCTGTACACGAACAGATGGTGACTGTTCTCTCCACGTCTCCTGTTGCAGCTGCTCCTTAAAGAAATGGATTCAAATTTTACCATTCTTGTGGCTTCTGCCACTGAGGGCAAAACTCTTTGTTTGAATATATATATATATGGAGTGAGCGAAATGCATTTGAGCTAAGAACAATGCCGCTTTTAAAAGAATAAATTACATACTTCAAACCGGATGAAGGTTGCGACTCAATTTTTCTCTTCTCCATCGTGAGGAGAGCCTTGCTAAAATATATATATATATATATATATTTATATATTCACTAAAAAGCACAGGTTTCAGGGACGTTATAGTTAGTTGGAAATTTCACTCGTACAAAACCAGAGAAATTCAGCCGTTATAGTTAGTTCAGCTAACTATACTAGCGCCCCCGCAATGCACTGCTGATGATGTCACATATTACATCATTCATGAGTATCTGCATGGGTGCCTGAGTGTCTGTGTGGGTGGGGGGTGTGTGACTTTGTCTTTGTGCATAGATGTGTGAGTGGGTGATTCACTGGGTGTATAGGTTCAAGAGTACATCTGTGAAGGGCTGTATGGGTCGGTGAGTTTATCTATGGGTGTGTTGGTGATTGTTTAGATGTCTCAGTGGTACATGTGTGACTAACTACATATGTGAAAGGCGTATATGTCAGTGTTGGAGTATATAAATGACTATATGTGAGAGTGAGTGTTTGTGAGAGTGGCTGTATGGATGAGTGTGTGCTTGTATTAGTTATTGTATAAGAGAGTAAGTATGTGTTAGTATATGTTTGAATAAGTGAGGGTGTGTGCGTATAACTGTATAGGTGAGTAAATGGGAGTGTGAATGATTCTTTGCATGACTGACTAGGTGTGTGAGTAACTCTATGGATGAGTAGCGGTGTGTGAGTGTCTGTATAGGTATGTGAGTGCATATGATGGTGCTGTATTGATGGTTGACTGCATGTATGAGTGACTGTATGGGTGAATGAGTGGATGTGTGTGTTGACCTAAGAATCAGTGAGTGGGGATGTACTAACTGGTATTGGTATGTCTATGGTTTTAAAAATGGTAGGCTGTATTCTAGAGTTGGTGTATCAAAGTTTATATTAGAGTATGAGGAGGTGCATCAGATTATCATGTGGATGATGTCATCAGTGATGTCATCAGTGATGTCACTGACCATGTCATGAATGATGTAATATGTGACGTCTTCAGCAGTGCATTGCGGGGGCGCGAGTTATAGTTAGCTGAACTAACTATAATGGGCGAATTTCTCTGGTTTTGTACGAGTGAAATGTCCAACTAACTATAACGTCCCTGAGACCTGTGTTTTTTTCAGTGAATTTCAAGGGTTTTGTAAATGCTAATTTCTAACTATAACGCCCCTGAAACCTGTGGGTTTTTTCAGTGAATTTCAAAGGTTTTTAAATGCTAATTTCTAACTATGCCTACAGAGGTAGGACGTGCAGAAAGAGGAAGAAAGGTGCAGAAAGAAGCACGCGAAATGCAGAAAGAGGCAACAGAAGTCCAGAAAGATGAAGAAAAGTGCAGGAAGAAGCAAGAGATATGCAGAATGAACGAACAGAGTTGCAGTAAAAGACATTGTTGCAAAGTCATCCTGTGCCCCCAACTTTTTACTGACTGCTAATGGTGGTAACTGACTCTGCCTAACCAGGCTCGGAGTCAGTGCTATGCTGAAAGACACTTAGAATACAGTGAAAACACCTACATACATTAGGGTACACTATGGGTTGGGTTAACCCTGTGATTAGCATGACCTCCCCTGTAAGGCCCTAGTACATAATAGTTCAAAAGGGGGTGGTGATGGACAGAGTATCTGAATTAAGCAGTACACTCCTACCCAGTCAAAAGATCAGGGCTTGATCCATCACCGTTTTTTAGCTCACTGCACCATCCCAGTTCAGAACCTGGCTACCTGCAAATTAGTCTGACCCTGGCCCAGTGCATCATGGGAACAGGGCAGACCAAACTACCAAGCCAATTCTTTACTGGAAAGGAAACAAGCTTCCGGGGACCGGTTTCTGGCATTACAGCCGTCTTCGGCCCGGCTTGCTTGAATCCTGATGGTGCAGTGAGCAAGGGATTCACATCTGAGCATACCCTTCCACACTTGTGGTGGCCAAAACGATTCAAAAGGGGGTGGTGATGGACAGAGTATCTGAATTAAGCAGAACACTCCTACCCAGTCAAAAGATCAGAGCTTGATCCATCACCGTTTTTTAGCTCACTGCACCATCCCAGTTCAGAACCTGGCCACATGCAAATTAGTCTGACCCTGGCCCAGTGCATCATGGGAACAGGGCAGACCAACCTACCAAGCCAATTCTTTACTGGAAAGGAAACAAGCTTCCGGGGACCGGTTTCTGGCATTACAGCCGTCTTCGGCCCGGCTTGCTTGAATCCTGATGGTGCAGTGAGCAAGGGACTCACATCTGAGCATACCCTTCCACGCTTGTGGTGGCCAAAACGATTCAAAAGGGGGTACATAATAGGGCAGGGGGATTTAAACTATCTCTAGCTCAGTGGTGCACAGAAGTGCATAAACAGGCAGGAAAGGTAACAGGGGTGCAGAAAGAAGCAAGTGAGGAGCAGAAAGAAGTAAGAACATTGCAGAGAGAACCAACAGAGGTGCAACAAGAGGCAAGAGGGGTGCAGAAAGAAGGAGAAGTGCAGAAAGAGGCAGGAGAAATGCTGAAATAAGCAAAAGAGGTTTAAAAAGAAGAAAGATAAGTGCAGAAAGAGGCAAGTGAGGTGCAAAAAGAAGCAAGAGCTGTGCAGAAAGAACCAACATAGGTGCAAAAAGAAGCAAGAGGGGTAAAGAAAGAGGTAGGAGAGGTGCAGCAAGAGGCAAACGAGGTACAAAAAGAGGCAGGAGGGGTGCAAAAAGAAGGAAGAGAAGTGCAGAAAGAGGCAAGAGAATTGCTGAAAGAAACAACAGATGTGTAGAAAGAAGCAAGAGAAGTGCTGAAAGAGGCACGTGAGGTGCAGAAAGAGGCAAGAGAATTGCTGAAAGAAGCAACAGATGTGTAGAAAGAAGCAAGAGAAGTGCTGAAAGAGGCAAGTGAGGTGCAGAAAGAAGAAAGAGCTGTGCAGAAAGAACCAACATAGGTGCAAAAAGAAGCAAGAGGGGTAAAGAAAGAGGTAGGAGAGGTGCAAGAGGCAAACGAGGTACAAAAAGAGGCAGGAGGGGTGCAAAAAGAAGGAAGAGAAGTGCAGAAAGAGGCAAGAGAATTGCTGAAAGAAGCAACAGATGTGTAGAAAGAAGCAAGAGAAGTGCTGAAAGAGGCACGTGAGGTGCAGAAAGAGGCAAGAGAATTGCTGAAAGAAGCAACAGATGTGCAGAAAAAAACAACAGAGGTGCTGAAAGAGGCAACTGAGGTGCAGAAGGAGGCAAGAGGGGTGCAGAAAGATGGAAGAGGAGTGCAGAAAGAAGCAACAGGTGCTGAAAGAGGCATGAGGGGTGCAGAAAGAAGGAAGAGAAGTGCAGAAAGAAGCAACAGAGGTGCTGAAAGAGGCACAAAGGGTGCAGAAAGAGGCAAGAGAAGTGCAGAAAGAAACAACAGAGGTACAGAAAGAGGCAAGAGTGATACAGAAAGAGGGAAGAGAGGTATAGAAAGAGGCATGAGAGTTGCACAAATAGGGAAGAGGGGTGAAGAAAAAGGAAGGAGGGGTGCAGAAATAAGCAACAGAGGTGCAGAAACAAACAAGAGAAGTGCAGAAAGAGGGAAGATAATTGCTGAAAGAAGCAACAGAGGTTTAGAAAAAAGCAAGAGAAGTGCAGAAAGAGGCAAGTGAGGTGCAGAAAAAAACAGGAGCAGTGCAAAAAGAACAAACAGAGGTGCTGAAAGAGGCAACAGAAGTGCCGAAGGAGTCACGAGGGGTGCAGAAAGAAGTAAGATGAGTGCAGAAAGAAGCAACAGAGGTGCTGAAAGAGGCACGGAGGGTGCAGAAAGAAGCAAGAGAAGTGCAGAAAGAAGCAATTGAGGTACAAAGAGAGGCAAAAGTGGTGCAGAAAGAGGGCTGAGAGGTGTAGAAGGAGGCTGAAGAGTTGTACAAACAGGGAAGACGGGTACAGAAAGAGGCAAGAGGGGTGCGGAAAGAAGCAAAAGAGGTGTAGAAAGAAGCAAGAAAAGAGCAGAAACAGGCAACTGAGATGCAGAAACAGACAAGAAAGGTACAGAAAGAGGGAAGACAAGTTCAGAAGGAGACAACAGGGGTGCAGAAAAAAGCAAGACATGGCCGAAAGAAGCATAGAAAGGGCAGAATGAAGCAAAAGGGGTGCAGTAAGAGGCAAGAGAAGTGCAGAAAGAAGCAACAGAGGTACAGAAGGAGGCAAGAGAACTCCAGAAAGAGGCAAGAGAGTTGCAGAAACAGGCAAAAGAGCCACAGAAAGAGGTAACAGAGGTGCAGACAGAGGCAAGCGAGGTGCAGAAACAGGTAAAAGGGGTGCAGAACGAGGCAAGAGGAGAACAGAAATTTGCAAGAGAGGTGCAGAAAGAACAAGAACAATGCAAAAGAACCAACAGAGGTGCAAAAAGAGGCAAGTGGGGTAAGAAGGAGGCAAGAGAACTGCAGAAAGAGGCAAGACAGTTGGAGGAACAGGCAACAGATGTACATAAAGAGGGAACAGGTGGGGAGACTGAAGCAAGAGAGAGGGAATACAGGTACAGAAAGAGGCAAGAGGGATGCTGAAACAGGAAAGAGAACTTCAGAAAGTGGCAAGAGAATTGCTGAAAGAAGCCACAGAGGTGTAGAAAGAAGCAAGAAAAGTGCAGAAAGAGGCAACTGAGATGCAGAAACTAGCAACAAAGGTACAGAAAGAGTGAAGACGAGTGCAAAAAGAGACAACAGGGGTGCAGAAAGAAGCAAGACAGTTGCAAAAAGAAGCACAGAAAGTGCAGAATGAAGCAACAAGGGTGCAGCAAGAGAAGTGCAGAAAGAAGCAACAGAGGTGCAGAAGGAGGCAAGAGAACTCCAGAAAGAGGCAAGGGAGTTGCAGAAACAGGCAAAAGAGCTACATAAAGAGGAAACAGAGGTACAGACAGAGGCACGAGAGGTGCAGAAACAGGTAAAAAGGGTGCAGAATGAGGCAAGAGGGGGCAGAAATTTGCAAGAGAGGTGCAGAAATAACAAAAGCGGTGCAAAAGAACCAACAGAGGTACAAAAAGAGGCAAGTGAGATAAAGAAGGAGGCAAGAGAACTGCAGAGAGAGGCCAGAGAGTTACAGAAACAGGCAAGAGTGATACAGAAAGAGGGAAGAGAGGTATAGAAAGAGGCATGAGAGTTGCACAAATAGGGAAGAGGGGTGAAGAAAAAGGAAGGAGGGGTGCAGAAATAAGCAACAGAGGTGCAGAAACAAACAAGAGAAGTGCAGAAAGAGGGAAGATAATTGCTGAAAGAAGCAACAGAGGTTTAGAAAAAAGCAAGAGAAGTGCAGAAAGAGGCAAGTGAGGTGCAGAAAAAAACAGGAGCAGTGCAAAAAGAACAAACAGAGGTGCTGAAAGAGGCAACAGAAGTGCCGAAGGAGTCACGAGGGGTGCAGAAAGAAGTAAGATGAGTGCAGAAAGAAGCAACAGAGGTGCTGAAAGAGGCACGGAGGGTGCAGAAAGAAGCAAGAGAAGTGCAGAAAGAAGCAATTGAGGTACAAAGAGAGGCAAAAGTGGTGCAGAAAGAGGGCTGAGAGGTGTAGAAGGAGGCTGAAGAGTTGTACAAACAGGGAAGACGGGTACAGAAAGAGGCAAGAGGGGTGCGGAAAGAAGCAAAAGAGGTGTAGAAAGAAGCAAGAAAAGAGCAGAAACAGGCAACTGAGATGCAGAAACAGACAAGAAAGGTACAGAAAGAGGGAAGACAAGTTCAGAAGGAGACAACAGGGGTGCAGAAAAAAGCAAGACATGGCCGAAAGAAGCATAGAAAGGGCAGAATGAAGCAAAAGGGGTGCAGTAAGAGGCAAGAGAAGTGCAGAAAGAAGCAACAGAGGTACAGAAGGAGGCAAGAGAACTCCAGAAAGAGGCAAGAGAGTTGCAGAAACAGGCAAAAGAGCCACAGAAAGAGGTAACAGAGGTGCAGACAGAGGCAAGCGAGGTGCAGAAACAGGTAAAAGGGGTGCAGAACGAGGCAAGAGGAGAACAGAAATTTGCAAGAGAGGTGCAGAAAGAACAAGAACAATGCAAAAGAACCAACAGAGGTGCAAAAAGAGGCAAGTGGGGTAAGAAGGAGGCAAGAGAACTGCAGAAAGAGGCAAGACAGTTGGAGGAACAGGCAACAGATGTACATAAAGAGGGAACAGGTGGGGAGACTGAAGCAAGAGAGAGGGAATACAGGTACAGAAAGAGGCAAGAGGGATGCAGAAACAGGAAAGAGAACTTCAGAAAGTGGCAAGAGAATTGCTGAAAGAAGCCACAGAGGTGTAGAAAGAAGCAAGAAAAGTGCAGAAAGAGGCAACTGAGATGCAGAAACTAGCAACAAAGGTACAGAAAGAGTGAAGACGAGTGCAAAAAGAGACAACAGGGGTGCAGAAAGAAGCAAGACAGTTGCAAAAAGAAGCACAGAAAGTGCAGAATGAAGCAACAAGGGTGCAGCAAGAGAAGTGCAGAAAGAAGCAACAGAGGTGCAGAAGGAGGCAAGAGAACTCCTGAAAGAGGCAAGGGAGTTGCAGAAACAGGCAAAAGAGCTACATAAAGAGGAAACAGAGGTACAGACAGAGGCACGAGAGGTGCAGAAACAGGTAAAAAGGGTGCAGAATGAGGCAAGAGGGGGCAGAAATTTGCAAGAGAGGTGCAGAAATAACAAAAGCGGTGCAAAAGAACCAACAGAGGTACAAAAAGAGGCAAGTGAGATAAAGAAGGAGGCAAGAGAACTGCAGAGAGAGGCCAGAGAGTTACAGAAACAGGCAAAAGAGGTACAGAAAGAGGGAACAGGTGGGCCGACTGAGGCAAGAGAGGTGCAGAAAGAGTGAAGAGGGGTGCAGAAAAATGCAAGAGGGATGAAGACATTTGGAACAGAGATACAGGAAGAAGCCAGAGCAGTGCAGGAAAACTAACAGAGGTGCAGAAAGAGGCAAGAGGGGTATCGACAAAGGCAAGTGAAGTGCAGAATAAAGCAAAAGAGGTGTAGAAAGAACAAACAGAGGTGGAAAAAAGCAAGAGGGGTGCAGAAAGGGGTAGGAGAGGTGCACAAAGAGGCAAGAAGGGTACAGAAAGAGACAGGAGGGGTGCAGAAAGAGGAAGAGAGGTGCAGAAAGAAGCAACAGAAGTGCTGAAAGGGGCACGAAGGGTGCAGAGAGAGACAAGACAGGTGAAGAAAGAAGGAAAAGAGGTACAGAAAGAGGCAAGAGTGGTTTCGAAAGAGGGAAGAGAGTGTAAATAGAGGCAATAGAGTTGCACAAAGTGGGATGCAGAAACAGGCAAAAGGGGTGCAGGAAGAAGCAAGTGAGGTACAGAAAGAGGCAAGAGAGTTACAGAAAGAGGCAAGTGAAGTGCAGAAAGAGGCAAGTGAGGTGCAGTAGGAAGCAATAGAAGTGCAGAAAGACGGAAGGGGGTGGCAGGAGAGGCAAGAGGGGTGCAGAAAGAAGCAATATAGGTACAGAAAGAAACAAAAGAAGTACAGAAAGAAGGAATAGAGGTGCAGAAAGAGGCAAAAAGGGTGCAGAAAGATGTAAGAAATGTACAGAAAGGAGCAAATGAAGTGCAGAAAGAGGTAACAGATGTGCAGAAAGAGGGAAGGGAGGTGTAGAAAGTACAAGAGATTTGCAGAATGAGGTCAAGAGAAGTGCAGAAAAAGAAAGAAACGTGCAGAAAGAAGCAACAGAAATGCAGAAAGAGGCAAGAGAGTCGCAGAGGGAACAAAGAGTGGCTTGCACACCATTAGTAACAATTTAACACCCACATTTAGCAATAAGTAACAAGTGACCATTCTAAGTTTGCAGAGGGCCTTCCACCACGCTGTAACACTTGTTGCTGCATTTTTGGTAACGTTTGAGCTAGAAACAAGGCTTTTTTTTGTTCAAATCTACAGATTAGGGTGCAGATGATGAATTATGTGGCTAATGCAGAAAATTTATAATTGTGCGAAAGTCGGTACAGCCAAACAGTCACATAATTCCAGTGGCCCTGCTCATACTTCTGACTAGGTCCACAAGTGCTCCTCAGTGATTCCATCTTTTTTTGTCTCACTGAGTTCATAGTTGAGCTTCTATGGAAACAAGGAAGGCTAAACCTGAGGTTACCACTTCACAACACAGACAACCATACCATATAATTACACTCCATTAGACATAATGCCACTCTACATAATTACTACTAAATACCACATACTTTCTATCCACATAATTTCACTGCACAATATACCCCATAATTCCACAACACACAACGTACATCCAATCCACTCCAAAAACACATTAGTAAAAAACTTTTGCATTTACAACGCCAATAGCTCTAATTCTCACAAATGCGAAACCTTTTACATTGCAAACACTTCTTTTACTAGTAGTCACGTTTGCAGAGTGGTGGATAAAGGGTGCTGGGCCTCCGACCAGCGCTCAGGAATTCCGGTGCGTAGGGCTTACAGGGGGTACCAGTAGGGCTTCTGGTCCCCAAAGTCCCTCAGGAGTAAATTGGACTTCATCCCCCATCCCGTAGTCTGCCAGGAGGCGTGTTTGCAGAGTGGTGGAGAAAGGGGGTCATGGCCTCGGAAGACATCTTAGCAATTCCACTGTGCAGAACTTACTGGAGTTAACAAGAGGGGTAGTTGGCCTCCAAGGACATCATTGGGGGCGAACTACCCCTCCTATTACCTCCAGTCCCACACAGCAGGATTGCTAAATCTGAAGAGCAGGCCACGCCCCCTTTGCCCACCACTCTACAAACGTGCTCCCTGGTGTGCTCTTGGATGGGAATTAAAGTCCCTTTCGCTGCTGGGGGTCCTTTAGGGGCCAACTAGCCTACCTCCTACCTCCAATAAATCCCACACAGCAGGATTGCTGAGAGGAGGACAAATGCCATGCCTCTTTCTCCACCTCTCTGCAAACGCACCCCCTGGCACGTTCTAATTTGGGGGATGAAGTCCCCAGTATTCAAGGGAAATTAATCTCCAACTTACAACGCGCTACAGGGCGCATTTGTGAGTGGTGGAGAAAGGGGGTGCACACATTGTATTTTAAGAAAATGAGAGCCTAGGGGGGTTGGTGGTCCATGGGGCTGCAGGGGGGCTGAGTGCCCCCGCAAACCATCAATGAAGCCCAAGGGAGGTGGCAGTTCCCAGGGCTGCGGGGGCCCCCCATGGGCCCCAGCTATATAAATTGGGATTGCCTTCGGGACCTGGCCCACCCGGGGCTGAACAATAAAACATTAAAACGCTTCCTTTTTAAACATTTTCTCGGCAGGATCCGCGCACCCAGCAATTTCTACAGTTTAAAAAACAAAGGCTTTTTGACCCCCTCAGCAGGCCTAGGGGGTCAGGGTGTTTCTACCCTGCCCCCTTTTCTTGTCCGTTTTGTTGCACAACAATTCAAAAACAGGTAGCACTTGCGGGGTAATTTAAATCGATTTAATTTTACAGATGCGTTTTGGCGTGATGCCTTCTACAGTGTTATTAACTCCTTATCGTACACAGTGAAATGTCATTTTAAATTGCTGTGTTGTTTCTCCCATTGGTTGAAATCCAACCAATAGGTCAACTGCTTAGTTCTTACACAGTTTGTTACGGCCCCTGAACGTCAAGATACCTGCGTCCGTGTTTCCATCCAATTGTTATTCCATCATGGGCCTCAATGCCCCATATGACATCTTGCTTTGATGCACCAGGAAAACATAACTCGCCGGCTTCGGTCAGGAATTGCAGCCTCATAGTGTTACCAAATCAGTGTTCCATTGTGTACAAACCCCTCGCCTGCCTAGGTTGTCATCCACAGAAGCCCCCAGGTGTCCATCATATGGAAGGGCATCTTAGATTTATGTAGTCCACAACCTTTTTGTTGTAGACGAGCTATGACTAGGGCGTTTCCGGCACTCCAAATAAATTCCTGACGACTTCACCTAGGATGAAGAACTCACGGCAGGTATCTCCTTGAACGATAAGGATTTAATCACAGTGAAGAAAGCATCACGCCAAGAAGCAGCTGCAAAATTAAATAGGTTTAGATTACCCCGCGAGTGCTCCTACCAGTTTTTGAGTTGTTGTGCAACAAAATGGACCGCACCCCTCGTTCAAGGAGGCACCCGCCGTGAGTTCGGCATCCTGGGTGAAGTTGTCAGGAATTTATTTGGAGTGCCAGAACTGGAGGTCTTGTTGGCCCCAGGGGCTCCTTAGAGCCAAAGGGACTTCGGGGCATATTATCAAGGGGGTTTATCTCCGCTTTTTTGGCTTTAAAAGCCAAGAAAGCGGAGATAAAATTATCTCCCTATTACCTAGCTGTCGCTAACACCAGTTAGCGACAGCTAGTAGGAGATAGCGACCGTCTTGGGCCCCACTTTGCATGTCAGTGATATTTATCACTAATGATATGCAAAGTGGGCATGCCAAGATGTTAGCGACTGGAAACAGTCGCTAACATCGCTATCTCCTATTACCAACTTTTGGAGATATTCGCGCTAAGCGCGAATATCTCCAAAAGCTAACACCTGCCCTGAGCAGTTCTTAGCCATGTTATCCAATGGGAGGTGGATAACATGGCTAAGAGCATTAGCTCAGTAATGCATGAATATCGCTGACTTTTCAGCGATATTCATGCATTTTCTATCGCATTTGCGATAAACCTTGGTAATACCAAGGTTTATCTGCGATAAAAATCGCCGCAGCTCAGCGGTAAATTTTTGTCTCTAACCAAGCAATAGCGATAATTATCGCTATTGCTTGGTAATATGCCCCTTCATTCCCCAACCAGCAGTGTGCCAGGAGGTGCGTTTGCAGAGTGGTAGCGGAAGATGGCGTGGCCTTCAAAGACCTCTCAGCAATTACGCTGTCTTGGACCTACTGAAGTTAATAGAAATGGTTCCTGGCCCCCAAGGACCCTCAGCATCCTTGGGGATATCATCCCCCAACCAGCAGTTTGCTAGGAGGCACATTTACAGAGTAGTGGAGAATGGCGGTGGGGCCTCTGTCTCCTTGCCGGTCCTGCACTTTATTTGATATTTTTTTTACAGGGGTGTGCGCGGCCCCCATATTCGGGGCAGTTTTGGCCCTGGGCCTGACCTTTTCTTTTTCTTTTTTTTTTTTTTACTTAAGGGGAGGCGGGTCAAATGGCCCTTCATCCCTTTGGCAATTTTGCAAACATCAAAATGCTCTTGCTTGCTCAAAGCAAAGCACAGTTTGCTATGTCTTGGCGGGAGCGGTAACGATTCTGCCAAACCATGGTAAACAGCTATGTCCCGGGAGTGGGCACCCAGGGATATAGCAGGAGCCGGCCCTGGGGGGTGGCTGTCCCCAGGATCATCTTTGACTCCAGGAGGGGGAGCTGTGCGGCCTCCCTTCAATCTATTATTTAGCCCCGGGGAGGTGGTCTGCAACGGACCCCCTCCATTATATTAGTTGAGTGTCAGGGAGGTTGAGGTTCCCGGGGCTGCGGGCGGGCCTCATGGCCACCCCTGCTTTTCTAAATTAATTGACCAGTGAGGTGGTGGTCCCTGGGGCTGTGGGGGGGCACGTGTGGCCCCACACATTTCTATGGGAATTGAGGTGGCAGTTCCCGGGACTGGAGGTACACACGCCCCGTTAATTAAAGTTACAGCTCTGGGGGTGGTCCCTGTGGCTGAGGGGCACCGAGCACCCCCAAATTCTTTTTGGCTAAAGCCCCAGGGAGCTGGCGGTCCCCGAGGCTGTGGGGGGTTTGTGCGGCTCCTCTGAATTATTTAAATATTAAGCCCCAGGGAGGTGTCTGCACCCGGGCATGCAGTGGGTCCACACTGCCCGGTACCTGGGGATTGGGGGTGTCGTGTGGGCACCCCCGCGTATTTATAAAACACTGCCCTCTGGGATTTTGCCCACCCAGGGGCTTAATGTAAAAGCTGCATGGGAATCCAGGTGTCTTTTTTCAATTTTACAGCGGATCCGTGGGTCCACCTGAGAATATGCTGCAAAACTGAATTTGAAAAAAAATACTTTCTAGCCCCGATGATATCTAGAGGGGAGGAGTTGCAGGGCAGCCGCAGTCCATGCAGGTAACACCGGTGGGGCTGGGTAAGGGGGACATTGAGGGACGATGCAGAGGGAAAATTAAATAAATTATTCATTTTCCCTCAGCCTCATCCCTAGAAAACCCTCCTTACCTGGCCCCACCGATGTTACCTGCACGGACCATGGCTTGGTCAGGTATTCCTACCCTACCCCCTGATCTTTATTTTTGGCATTTTTTGTTGGTCTCTGCTTTAAGCTGAGTCCTAAGATGGCTGCCAACACTTTCTGGTTGAACTGTTGGCAGCCAATCAAATATCAGTAGGTTCTGCAAGTCCACTTCAGGGACTCCCTAGATATCTATATGTTTTAATCTTAAATATCTCTAAAACTACTGAACAGATTTGCACACTTTCTGGAGCAGCATATAGCTTTCTGCCAAATTTGGTGTAATTACGTCCAACGGTTCAGGCTGTAGTCGTGTTCAAAATCCCTATGAGAAAATGCATGGGGAAAACGTGTTTTGAGACCTCCTTTCTTCTTGGGCCCCACTTGATGGATCACCCTGAAACTTTCATCACAGCAGATGAACCAACAAGGGGAATTGTTTAAAAATGTTTGTGAATATTCGTCAATGGCGTCAAAGTTATTGGCAAAACAAAATACGCTTTTCCTATGGAAACATGGTCCTAACTATAACTACCTACTGGTGACCACCAGTAGTATGTATGAATGTATATATATTATATATACTTATATCTAAGAGATGGATATTATTCTCTCTCTCTTTCTCTATATATACATTCTATACATATGGTCTTCCTGCATCAGTTTGGTGTCTCTTTTCATCCATGTGCCCTTTATTGATGTCAGTTCTTAGGTAGTCAGGTTCCCTGTTACCTAGTTCATATTCAATTCCAACTGGTTTTCTTATGAAACTTGCATTTTTACTGTTGGTATCTTCTAAGGAGGTAGTCAGGTTCCCTGTTGCCTCCCATGATGGCTCCATTTCTGTGTAAATATTATGAAATTTTGTCCTCTAATTTTCACTCAGTTATTTATATATAGGGTGCAAACGTTTTTCCTATTTATGATGTTGTATGATATTTTAAGATTTGTGTAAATGATGAGATTCTAGCAATGTTTTTAGGCAATGATAGTCTATTCTATTGTTATTCAATCCCTGCACATGATCCATATCGGCACATCATGCACGTGGCACTTTAACCAGATACAATTTATTCTTTGCACATGTATTTTTGCACAGCGGTTTTTGCACAGGCGATACTAGTATTACGGGTTTTTTAATAGAATTATTTTTGTAAATACATTGATGTTTGGATTGTCTTATGCACTTAATTTTTGATGTCCAAATTCCCCTTGACCAGTTTTTTGTATGTCCTTTTAAATGAATATGCAATGGTTTTAATGGATTGAATTATCAAGGATTTAGCCTGAAAGATAAGCATTTATGCATTTTATTTGGCAAGAGACATGTGTTTTAAACCGTAGCCACAATGTAAGTGTGTCTACTCTGTTTATGGTCATGTGACCAAGTAGGTCTGGTCAAACAGGGGGAGTGGCCATTCATTTCACAGCATATAAAAATCTAAAAAACATGTAACTACTTTGTATGTGATCACGGGCCTACGGGCCCGAAACGCGTCATTGCTGTTGCTGCTCACCTGCGCCATTAAATGTATCTGTGGCCGGATCCTATGGTCCGTCTCCTTTGTTTGCTTCGCCGATCGACTGGATTGGAGGTGGCTTGGGGAGTTCCTTTCTGCATACCTTGACGGAAGTTTGGTTTGCTTCTGATAACGGACCCCCTCTCCAAAAGCTGGCGTTCTCCAACAAACCACCACATTGCTGAATCCGGTTCGGAACTGCGGAGAACGCCACCTCACTTAGCCGAGAAACTCTGCCTACGCGTGGACGAGGAATTGTGCATCACCTGGGTCGGCTGACTCGGGGTGTGTCCGGAGTACTCGTCACGTGGTGAGTTCTGAGTCAGTTCAGAGGTGGGGAGGTCATAGTGATCGGCGGGAGCGAAGCGCTAGTTGCCTACGAAGATTCGGCACTACAAACCTTGATTCGCGGGTTAACAGCAGCATGTTGGCAGAAGCGGTGCGTGCTCGTGAAGTAGAGGCAGCGGAACTTTTTGGTAATATACCGGCTGTAGCGGCCGGTTCCAAAAGTGTCCCGACCAGAAATGAAGCACAAGAGGATACCAACATTAAAGCGCTTTATAAAGAGTTGGAAAAAAATAAAAAACTCAAAGTTACTAAATGGTGGGAACACTACTCTTTATCGAAGTACGCAGAGGTGGGGAGAGTGCCCAGAGGCTTGAGGATTATGCTGGCACCAAGTTTCGAAAAGCCAAATCCGTTAATGTTAAAGGAATGGGGACAGAGCAACTTGGCAGCCTCCATGAACTTGGTGGACATATTGATCAAATTTGCAGTCATTGATCGAGTGGAGGTTTTGAAGGAAATTGATAGGCTAAATACAGAAATTGACAAATTAGGGGTCACTGAGGTTTCTAAGAAATTACAAGACTCTATGGCGGAAAGGCTAAAGAAGCATGAGAACAAGATTAAGATCAGAAAAGTGCACAAATTGGCGCGGGATCAGGCCGACTACGATCAAGGTCAGATTTTTACATTTTCACGCAAATTCAGTGCAGCCAAACTCCAACACTACAATAGTTAAGATACAACAGTGACCGATGCTGGAACTGTGTCAACTTCCACCAACAATATTGAAGAACAATCCTCCAGTCTGGATAGCATCTCCCTTACCAGTGAATCTAGTAAAAATTCAGATTCAACGACACATTCAGCAGTCATTTTGAATTTGGAGGAGGAATTGGATTTTTTAGTAAAAGAGAGACTGGAAACATTGAGACCACGGCTAAAAAATCCAATAAAAACCGCAGAAACCAAAAAAGACGAGAGAGAAGAAACAGACGTGCCAAAAAAACAACAGCAAAAAAAGAAGAATCAAGGCACATGGCAGAGGAAACGCAAGTAAATGACAACGCTGTCATCAATCTATCCGAGATAACATTGACCAAGGCGGAGGAGCAGTTACTATCGCTGGGCTTAAATTTTTGCCCCAAACAAACCTTCAAATATGCGGCAACCCGGATAGACGTCTTTCGGTTTATCAGAAAACTAAAACTTACAAAAATTCTTCTCCATACAGAAATTAAAAACCAATGCAGAATCTGATGACCGTCCCCTTAATACTACACTGGAGGAAGGTGGTATCACGGCAGGAGATGTTTCCACTTTTTATCTCTACATGATTTGGTAGCTGCGACAGTCTCACAGCTGTGTGGTCCTGACGTGAATCTGAGTACTCAAGCGAGACTTAATAAAATCAACAAACTGCAAAAGGGAGCTGGACTATCTCCGTTTAAAGGTAAATCGAGTTTTGTTCCCTTGGCAATTAGAGATGCTATTGATACATTTCATGACTGCGTAACCAAAGAGGTAAAACAATTATACAAATCCACCAACAGAGATATAAGAAATAAGGACAGACAACAACAAATTGATTATTCCACTCTCATGAATAAATTAAGCAAGAACACCGATGTAGTAATCAAAACTTCAGACAAGGGGGGCAATGTCGTCCTGTGGTCTAAGAAAGATTACATCATTGAGGCCTACAGACAGCTGCAGGATGAGAATTGCTATGAGAAATCTTCGTACAAGGAATACAACAAGGCAAAAGAGTCTCTCCTTAAGCTGTTGAACAAATGGCTTAGAGAGGGTTTGATTTCGGCAGAGGAATTCAAATTTATGCACAATGAATTCCCTGTCCTCTCTGTGTTTTATCTTATCCCCAAAGTGCATAAATGTGTTAGTCCCACGCCGTGGAGGCCAATTATCTCGGCTATAGGCAGTGCGGGTGAAAATGTGGGACACTACATTGATTTCTTCTTGCAGGATATGGTGAAAATGTTACCTAGTTTTGTAAAAG
This sequence comes from Lissotriton helveticus, assembly GCF_964261635.1. Classification (NCBI taxonomy): domain Eukaryota; kingdom Metazoa; phylum Chordata; class Amphibia; order Caudata; family Salamandridae; genus Lissotriton; species Lissotriton helveticus. The sequence continues at coordinate 1,625,315,366 of NC_136057.1, forward strand.
ATACTAGCGATTTCCTGCAGAAGGTAGGGGGATTAGAATGGAATGACGACATGCTTTTGATTACTCTTGACGTAGAGTCGCTCTACACGAGTATTGCACATAGCAGTGGTTTACATGCTATTCAACACTTTTTGAACAAACGTCCTGTAGAGCTCTATGAATATAACAAGGTAATCATCAGCCTCATTGATTGGTGTCTTAGCAACAATTTCTTTCTTTACGGAAAAGATGTTTGGAGACAATTACGGGGTGTGGCTATGGGGGCCTGTTTCTCCCCCAGCTACGCGTGTTTACACGTTGGCTGGTGGAAGGAACAGGTCCTCAACACACAACACCAGATATGGGTCAGGGAGAAAATTGTCAAGTATTTACGCTACATTGATGACATTTTTATTTTGTGGCAGGGAGATGTGGAGGAAGCTTTGTTGTTTGTGGAAGAGATCAATAGAAATTCCCTCAATCTCAATTTCACGTCCAAACTTAGTAAACAAGAAATAGAATTTATTGACGTGAAACTATATGTCAAAAATGGCAGACTTGAAACTACTCTGTTTAGAAAGCCCACGGCTGGGAATACCACTCTACACACTAACAGCCTCCATCCCAAACACACCATTAACAGCATTCCGTATGGCGAGATCTTACGTTTAAAGCGGATCTGCAGTACACCAGACGATTTTGATAAATGTATTCATGAAATGAGAATAAGGCTAAAGGCACGTGGCTATTCTGACACCATTTTAGACAAAGCGCTATTGAAGGCAGAAACACGCCCTAGAGACAATCTTTTCCCAATGACCCCGGTCAGTGATATGGCAGAAGAGAATAATGTAATGCCTGTAACAACTGAATGCCCTAGATTGATCACGGCTTTTAGCAATGAGGACAATAAGATCAGAACAATTGTTAAAAGAAACTGGACGATATTACTAACTGACTCTATATTGGGTTTACAGTTACCAGAAAAGCCATTGATCACTTTCGCGGGGCAAAAAATATGGGGTCATTGTTAGACAAAAGTAGCCCGGAAACTATGCAAAAAAACACGTGGTTAAAACCCACAGCGGGGTTTCACAAATGCCCAAGCTGTCGGGCGTGTAAATTTGGTAGAAATACAACGCACTACCAAACACCTTTTTGCAGGAAGGACATTCCTATTGTTGGCAGCTTCAACTGCAAGACAGATTTTGCAGTGTACGTCCTGACATGCACCAGTGGCCTTAATTATATAGGCAGTACCAAGTTACAGGTGCATGTCAGGATCCTGCAGCACCTTAGAGCCATCCTACATAATGATCCCACTTACCCGGTAGCGCGGCATTTTAAGAGTAAACACAACAATGACGTAGCTTGCCTTTCTTATTATGTGGTGGGATCTATTGCCAAACTTCGAAGGGGTGGCAATAGGGAACAGAGACTAAGGCAGTTGGAGACCACAATGATTTTAGAATTTGACAGTAAGTGGCCGAATGGTCTGAACAATTCGGAGGATATGTACACCTTCCTCTGATTTATCTTGTTTTGATTACTTTTACTGTCAATCTTCGACCATCTTTACTCCATTGCTTTTTGGTCTTCCTGCATCAGTTTGGTGTCTCTTTTCATCCATGTGCCCTTTATTGACATCAGTTCTTAGGTAGTCAGGTTCCCTGTTACCTAGTCCATATCGAATTCCAACTGGTTTTCTTATGAAACTTGCATTTTTACTGTTGGTATCTTCTAAGGAGGTAGTCAGGTTCCCTGTTGCCTCCCATGATGGCTCCATTTCTGTGTAAATATTATGAAATTTTGTCCTCTAATTTTCAATCAGGTATTTATATACAGGGTGCAAACGTTTTTCCTATTTATGATGTTGTATGATATTTTAAGATTTGTGTAAATTATGAGATTCTAGCAATGTTTTTAGGCAATGATAATCTATTCTATTGTTATTCAATCTCTGCACACGATCCATATCGGCACATCATGCACGTGGCACTTTAACCAGTAACAATTTATTCTTTGCACGTGTATTTTTGCACAGCGGTTTTTGCACAGGCGATACTAGTATTACGGGTTTTTTAATAGAATTATTTTTGTAAATACATTGATGTTTGGATTGTCTTATGCACTTAAATTTTGATGTCCAAATTCCCCTTGACCAGTTTTTTGTATGTCCTTTTAAATGAATATGCAATGCTTTTAATGGATTAAATTATCAAGGATTTAGCCTGAAAGATGAGCATTTATGCATTTTATTTTGCAAGAGACATGTGTTTTAAACCGTAGCCACAATGTAAGTGTGTCTACTATGTTTATGGTCATGTGACCAAGTAGGTCTGGTCAAACAGGGGGAGTGGCCATTCATTTCACAGCATATAAAAATCTAAAAAACATGTAACTACTTTGTATGTGATCAAGGGCCTACGGGCCCGAAACGCGTCATTGCTGTTGCTGCTCACCTGCGCCATTAAATATATCTGTGGCCAGATCCTGTGGTCCGTCTCCTTTGTTTGCTTCGCCGATCGACTGGATTGGAGGAGGCTTGGGGAGTTCCTTTCTGCATATATATATATATATATATATATATATATATATATATATATAAACAGGGTGTTGCTTCACCACAAATATTCAGATTTTCACATGACTTACATGATTCATGATTAGCATAATATTTTTCAATCGCGAGTTCGCAATAAATAGTTCTAGTCATCTTATATACCTATTGGTATCTGCATTCATGCAGTTAAGATATTTGTGAAAGATGGACGTCATTAAAATTTGTGCAATCTTGCAAATAAGGAAAAAAAATTATGGGACAGTCATTTCAAGTGAATATAATGTAATTTGTTCCATGTAGATATATGCATTTTTACAGGCAATTTTGTAAACTTGAATACAACGCGAGAGGTTGTTTAGCATATTCCATCTGCAATGAGCACTATCTCTATGTTCATGAATTAGATCACGTGATGCACTTTAGGAGGTGTGGCCCATAGGAGGTGTCAGGGAAACACAGCATTAAAAAAGCAAGCTGACCGTTAAATCAGGTGTGTGATCAAGAGTACTTGCTACTCGAAACGCGTCGCTTGAAAGGTTTCAAATAATAAAACATCTTGCCTGAAGCCGTGGGGTCCGTCTCCTTCTTTCGCCACGGTGTGTGGAGGTTTGAGGAATTGCTTGGATATATATATATATATATAGTTTCCCTGGGGGCTGATCGTCGCCTCCGGGGCAACCACACCTGTAGAAAAAGTGATATATATATATATATATATATAAATATATATATATATATATATATATATATATATATATATATATATATATATATATATATGTGTGTGTGTATAGAGAGAGAGAGAGAGCGAGAGGCTCTGTCTCTCTATATATATTTACATAGATCACTCTTTTTTATACATGTGTGGTTTCCTTGGGGGTGAACACACCCCAGGGGAAAAAAGCACAAAGATAAAATACAAATGTTACCCTTCCTTGCGGTATCCCTGTTGGTCTAGTGAGGCCTCGTGGGATTCCTGCTCGTGGATCATGGCACTAGCAGGAATCTGGTTGTGAGAAGCATCGCTGGAAAAGAGAGACTCTCTTCCCAGCGATGCCTCCCACAAACAAGGTGGTATCTAAAACCCAAAAAACCTCACCGGATGCAGGAGCAGCTCTTATCTGCTTCCCTGTAGCCGGTCCAGCAGGGGTTTGTGACATCAGCACGCCTTGTGGTGTGCTGACATCACAGATGGGCGGGAGGGGGGGTGAGGAGGGACGCAAAAGCAAGCCCGCATCTTCCCCAGGGTTTGAAAAGAAAAAAGGAATCTTGCAGTGCTCTGCACTGGAGGATTCTCTAAAGCCTTTCCCGGTGTCCGCCAATGGCCTTTCGACGGACCAGGGAGGGAGTACATGTTTAAGCCACTGGTGTTAATTGTGATGATTGCTCAAAATCTGGGTGTATACATATTGTAATTTATTTTCAAGAAAGATAAGATGAAACCTTTTGTACCCTTGCTACACTGTTGTGGTACTTGATTTGGCTTCTGAGACGTTTATAGGGTGATTGTAAAGTATTAATGATATTGAATTGCTAAATTTCAGTCCTAGTTATAGTTAGGACCACATTTCTATAGGAAAGGCATTTCCTTGTTTAACAAATAACTTTGGTGCAGTCTGACAAATCTTAACAAAACTTTCCCAAATATATCTCATCCACCTGAGCTCCTTCCTGGGAGGTTTTGAGGTCATTCGTAAAGCAAGGGCTGAGAAAAAGAGGGGATCCAAAAACTCATCTTCTACCTATTCTTTTGTAGGTCTAGCCTGGCGAAAGCAGCACATGCGCTGCTCTCGCCATGGAGAGCACCTTTTGGAATCGATTCAGCCAAAGCTGAATGCAGGCGCGTCCAAATGGACAAAGATGGCTTCTCTCGCCATAGGCAAGCCTAAACATGCACGCGTAAGGACAAAAAAATGCACGCCCATATGGACAGCCCAATGCTCGCACAGTTTTTTATCCCTACACGTGCATGGCGGCGTGCTTTCGCTTTCCAGGCAGTGTTGAGGAATCCGCGGTGGCGAGTGAAGCCACCACTGGACCCCAGGAGCTAGTGCGAGGCTTCCCGCGAGCATTGCTTATTTAATGCACTTTGACCACTGGTTTTACTTGCTCGTCTACCGTGGATCTTTCTCTGACCTCCGAAGCCTATTTTTTTCTCCGTTTATCAGCTTAAGTCTGCACTTTGCATTCCTCTACCCCACGATTCCTCCTATTTCATACTTTTTTCACACCAACCTTTCCTTCCTTTACTCCCTCTGTGATGGGTGAGTGGCACAGCCGGGGCTGTGTTCCATCCACCAGGGTTACAGGTCAGCGCTACTCCAACTCCTGTGTTTCCTAAATAAGGTGAGTCACTCCTTAGGTTACCAGTCCGGTTGTGCCAGCTCGGCTCATACCATTCCGATGAGTGGGGTCTGTGGATCGTGCCACATAGATCTCCAGTTAGTGGCAATACAAACCTGCGACTCTGGCAAATATTGCAAGTGATTTGGAGGGCCATGAGATAATCAGAAAGAGACCGCACGGTATGTATATATGCGGCAGCCACCCCTGCCGAGCTTGGATTCGTCAAAACACTTGTGTCTCTGTGCACCTGCGTTCCCAGCTCGCTCATCTCACTTCCTTGACAGGCACAACACCACGTGCCGCTGCCAACACAACCTTTTGAACTGCAGAAATAGAAATGCCACATACTGAGCTGAGCAAACAGGAAAATAGCTGGGAGTAGAGATACCCTTACTGTACCTGTGAAACCAAGGAGTGGTATCCAAGTGTTGTGTGCCTATGGGCGTAATGTAGGCAGGGTCATTGGAATTATGCGGCAGCGTTAATTAAATCATGCAACAAGAAAAGGCACATTATTTAGCATAATGCAGCATATTTTGTGATAGTATTCCTTAATTATTTCTACACATGCTAAAACTGTCTGATTATTTTCACGAATGCTAACTCTTTCTGAGCTAAGCTTTAATTCGCGAGTACCAGTTTAACACCCAGATCCTGCAATAAGCAACGGAAGGAGATCAGTCAACTGTTTTCAAAGGGACCTCCACTTTGTAGCAACGAGGTAGCCACATTTTCAATAACTTTTGATAAGTTTCAGCGAAAAATATTTTTGGGGGTTCAAATCTGCAGATAATGGATTGTGCGTCAAATGTGGCAAGTCCATAACTATGTAGAAAACACCACAGGTGCAAAATCTCATAATTTCACTGGCTTTGGAAATAGTGCCACGAAGCCTCCTCACCCCAGGAGCGATTCGTTTTACAAAAAACATGCAAGTGCAGGGTGCCAAACCCTTACTTAGGAGACCCCTAGTGGTGTCGCTAGAAATTGTTTGTTTTAAGGGCGTACAGGAGGAGACCTAGCTACTACTGATGGGTTCACGTCACCAATATCATGGGTATCGTGAAGCGCGTCCACGCATGCGTGGTTCCATAATGCTGTAATTGACACATGCGGTCAGTAAGAGTTGGTTCTTGGACATATCCTAAGGCCAGGAGTCTGCTTTGCATCCTTGCTCTGCATACCCTGTTATTGTTTATATAATTTCGTACACAGATACCGATGGCACTCAAGGCTCTCCTCTCGTCGGATCTGCCCATCTTCCTGCATCTTGTGACCTGTGACACCCGGAAGAATGTCACCCGAGCCATATCTCCAGGTAGACTTGCACCACCTGCAGTTCCGAGTGTCTCCGGAGGGTAAACATACCAGGTCCATAAACTCTGGTCCCAGTAACACCAGGGCCAGACATCAATGTAGATGTACACTGCTGCAGTGGCTGGAGGTCCCCATCTGACCCAGGCAGCAGAACAAGGGGACCAGACAGTGCTCCCCTAGGCAGACACCAGCTTCCCTTCCTGATGCTTTAAAGGGGTCACTGTGTACTGTGTATATAGAGGAACCAAGAAAACAGCAAGCATCTGCAATGAAATAGGTCTAGCATTTCTACAAATTTGAGCTATTGGCATTGTAAATCACAATGCCTTTCATTTATGTTTTGGTTTTTAAAACATAAATAAAAGGCATTGTCATTTACAGTGCCAATAGATTAAAATTGCGTCAATGCGAGACCTTTTGCATTGCAAATGCTTTCCATTGGATAAAAGAACAGCGATACCGCAAAAACTGTTGAATTGAATGACACCTGATTTGGTAGGAAGGTAGATATTGGTTCAGAAAGAATGTTTTTGTGATTTGATGTAAATCTGTTCAGTAGTTTTAGAGAAATTAAGGCTAAAAAAGCTACAGATATTTCAAACACAAAGGACAAGCAGAGCCAACAGACAGGGCCGGACTGGGATCACAAACCAGCCCTGGCAATTGTATCGGACCGGCCCAGGGGGTTGGCGGACGATCAGATGTAATTGCCAGTGCTTGAACACTGCTGCTGCGCTTTTGTTACAAGGAGCCGATTTTGCAGCACTGCTGCAAAATCGGCCCCCAGCAACAAAAACGCCCCCATCCGGTACAAAACAAACTCCCACCCTTCTAGCACACTGGAGAAACTCCCAGTGCCCGCAATGGCCAGTCCGGCCCAGATGAGATCTCATTGGCTGCCATCACTTCGGCAAAGATGTGACTGCAGCCATCTTAGGACTCGAAAGTCAGTTAAGAGTCCTAGAAAAAACTTAAATATATAAGGGCACAGTGTAGGCATACCAAAACCGAAAAAGTGTGGCCCACATCCCTGAGCCTAAGAGGTGCCAGGGACCCCATCCCTAGGGGCTGTGCATCAATTAAAAGGGAAGGGCAAGCACATGGCCTCCCTCATAATTAAAGGGAAGAGGGGGTACTGCCTCCTTCCTAGAGCATAGAAAGGCCTTGGGTACCCCAACCCCAGGAGCCGAAACATATTTACAGGGGAGGCGCATAGCCCACCTACCTGAGCCACCGAAGGCCCCAGGTAACCCATTCCCCGGTGCTGGACAAATCACTGCATGGACAGGGAAAACTTGTCTGCTCCCACCCAGCGGCAGCTGTTTTAATGCTATCACTGGGTGGGAGAACACTTGTTTCCCATCCCGCGCTATTGCAGGCAGAGAGACTCACATTGCTCCCACCCGGCGGGAGCAGAGGAAATATCTTACTTCGACTAGACAGGAGCAATGCGGGCTCCTGCTGCACCCAGGACAGGGGCATGTGGGGCATTGGTGGTGCCGCCCCTGGTTCTCTCCCCACAGCTCCTAACCTTCTGTGTTTAGGTGCCTCATGTGGGAACTGTGGCACCCATCTAAGGCCCCGGGTGGTGGGGTACCTGGGACCAGTATTGGCTCAGGGTGGGGAGCCACGTGCCCTCTCAGCTTTATAAATGAATACAGCCCTGGGGTGATGGGGTCCCTGAAAACTTTGAGATGGGCCGCAGGTCCCCTCTCATAACAAATAGAAAAAAACTTGCTGGCTCCCGCTGTGTGTGGCCCCAAGCAAAAAAAGATAATCTGGGTATTCCAGGTGGGCATCGTGACACTCAAAATAAAATTAAAATTAAAAAAAAGTAGAAGAAATGAGCGGCAGGAACTCAAGTAACTGTAATTTGTGACCTAAACAACTATAACACAAGCCTACAATATGCCCTGCTTCTCACCTCGCATACTACATCACTAGTGACATGTTCTATGACATCGCTAATAAAACCACTGCAACATCAGAAATGACAACATTGATGACAAAACTGTGCATGGCGGCGATGCGAGTTATAATTATTTTAGGGCACGGGTTATAGTTCTTTAGTATAACTGCAAATGGTGAATTTCAGTGGTTTTGTTCATTTAAGTGACATTTTCACCTATATATAACGCCCCTTTACCCTTTGTTTTTTTCAGCGACAGACACATACATACATATACCCACAAATAAAGTCTTTTGGGTGAGCCCGAGTGTATTGGAGTCTGTTTTCATGAAAGAGCAGACAAATTGAATATACATATATATATATATACTGCTCCAAAGTTTGTCTACCTAAGTAGCACTCGACCAGCAGCTTGGTTTATGTGTAGGTAGAGACGGGGATCTGCTTGTAGGAGCTGCTCCGTAGTGGATTTGCCTGATGCGTTTTGAAGCTCCATATGCTTCTCTTCAGAGGCTTTAACAGAAACGTTGTGCGCAACCGCTGACCCACTTCGCCATTTTCTATATGACACACCCACCAATGGGAGGCTCAAATGAGACTGTGCATTATGGAAAGTGTAGTGTGGAAAGCACACAGTCAAGTCCTGTTTGGACCCTGCAAGTGGGCCAGTGATAGATATATATATGTATATATATATATATATATATATTACCTACTGGCGGTCGCCAGTAGGTATATATAGTTAGGATTTTTTCTCTATGGGTTTTTTGAAAATTCTATGTCTAATAACTTTGGCGTTTGTGGACGGAATTGGCTGAAATTTTCAGGAAAATGGCACATTTTGTTTCTGAGCAGCCCCTGAAAATTTTGGGGGGGTTCGTCAAGGGGGGGCCGAGAAAAAAGGGGGGTCCCAAAACGCGTTTTTCCCATGTTAATTTCCATAGGGCGGTTGGCCTCACTTTTAGCCCGAACGGCTGAATGGATTTGCACGAAACTTGGCAAAATTGTAGGGACTGGTAGCCCGATGTGCCTTTTGTAGGTCTCAATATATGTGCTCCAGTGGATTTTGAGAAATTAACGTTTAAAAAAAGATATATATCTGTAACAGCGGACCGGTTAGCGCTCTGGTTCGCGGACTTTTCGCGCAACGGAGCTTTGTGAAGCGAAGCTGATTGGTTCTCCGGCGTCTGTCAACATTCCAAACAGTCCGTAGCGGCCGCCATCTTGTCTCTCGGTAGGATCGAGAGACAAGAGGAGGCCAAAGCGAAGGGGCAAATGACCATAAGGGGGCATAGTACATTGTCGCTCACCCCCTAGGTTTGATGTGGAGGTTTTAAAAGGGCCCCGCGGGGCAAAAAAAAATAAAAATAATAATAATCGAACAGCTGAATGGATTTGCACGAAACTTGGCAAAATTGTAGGGACTGGTAGCCCGATGTGCCTTTGCTAGATCTCAATATATGTGCTCCAGTGGATTTTGAGAAATTAACGTTCAAAAAAAGGTATATATCTGTAACAGCGCACCGCTTCGCGTACTTTTCGCGTTACGGAGCTTTGCGAAGCGAAGCTGATTGGCTCTCCGGTGTCTGTAAACATTCCAAACAGTCCGTAGCGGCCGCCATCTTGTCTCTCGGTAGGATCGAACAGCTGAATGGATTTGCACGAAACTTGGAAAAATTGTAGGGACTGGTAGCCCGATGTGCCTTTGCTAGGTCTCAATATATGTGCTTCGGTGCATTTTGAGAAATTAACGTTCAGAAACAAGATATATATCTGTAACAGCGCTCCGCTTCACGGAGATAAAATTATATGTGTATTACCTAGCTGTTGCTTTTGTTGATTATTTTTTATTTTTTTTTATTTTTTAAGGATTGTTTATTGTGTTTCATAATTTATTAAACTTTCTAACGCGGCGCGTCATATGACGCATTACGCGACAACGCAGGTCCAGAATATAGTCAAAATGTCTCCACCAACCAGCGGACGGCACACAACCCCTTTCAGCAGGCTAAATAGTTCTGTTAAATGACAACAGAAGGGACAGGCAACAAGAACCATCAGTCAAAGAGGGGAGGGCAAGTTCTTCTCTACCGGGTCACGTTGGAGCGCTACCGGAACTGATCGAATTGGTAGTCTACAGTGTTTCTGGATGTTTCAGACTGAAGCTGGCGTTAGCATGAGAGCACCACCATTTCGTAGCTCCGTCGTGGCCATTCCACGAGCAATCATGCTAGGCGCTCCCCACCAGAAGCCTGCGGGAGTCGGGGGCCCCCAAGACTTTTGTAGAATCTTCAAGGATGAGGGGACGCTTTCGAGAATGGAGCCCAAGCTCTAGCAGACAAGCGTCCGAGTTCCAAGGTGTCGCAGGCCCATTTAGTGGACCACGCCCAAATCTGAAGAGATGGCCGCCATTTTGAGAGTCCTGTGGCAGCCGCCTATCGCTGCACCGCAAGAGCGGGAGCAACTCAAGTACATGGTGAGCGAGACGCTGTAGTCGAAAGAGCGGGCGGTAAACAGCTGAATAGCGGAAGAGGCACAGTGTAGCAAAAGCGGGCTGAATGGCAAATGAAACGGAAAAGGGGTGCCCCACTACAGCGTGTCTTTAGGTGAAACGGATTGTGGGACAAGGTGAAGAATGGAAGAGTCACCAAAAGGAAAAAAGTTCCGCTTGACCCCGGGAGCCGGCCACCTATGTCGGGGGCGATCTCAGGCCACACCAGGGCAACACGACTTGGGGAGGGGGCCGGAGCCAAGCGCCCCCTCCGAGTCCGCGACATGACACCGTCCCTCGGGGGCCTCCGTCAAGCGGTTCAGGGTGGCACCGCATCACAACAGCCCCCACTTACTTTAAGAATAGTGAAGATGAAGCAATTGCAAATAGGCTTCAGACAATGTTACAAGCACTCCTCAAAACTTTGAACTTTCAGAGTGCATGAGTTGGGACAGCGAGGGGTGATTTGGTTTCTCGGATTTGGTTTCTCGGACTGTTTTTCTGGTCTCTCACCACTGGCATACTTTAACGTTTTCTTGTTTCTAGGACATTAATAGGTTTTATCATTACGTTATGTTATCGTTTCTTTGTTTGTTGTTTAATAAAAGTTCATGTTCATCAGTGGCCTACTGATTTTCGTTTTCCTATTTTTTTCTTTCCAGGTTGTTTCATGGTAAAGTTTCTGTTAACAGGATACAGTGATCACTTCGTTATTATTGCATATGTCCTTTTCACTAGGGGTGCTCTCTGGTCGGGCCAGATGACGTATCTCTAGTAAATGGTCCGGGTGAAAAAGGTGCATCAATCAGTGGGGAGTAGATAGGCATGACAGATTACAACGGGGGAGAAAGGTCCGCATTACGTACCCTTTCACTACTTGCAAAGATTTTCCTACGTTTATTTGCAAACAGGGAATACCTCCAAAAAGAACTAATTCCCAAACAGTCAATGTTCGGACAATCAATCAATCAATGAGGAATGAAATAGGTACGACGTGTTAAAGGCTTGCGTTACCTACCCTTCACTATCTGCAAAGGGAGAGAGAATATTCCTATTCTTCCTCGTTTGCAGGTAGAGAAGATCCTTAAGAGAATTAACTTCGAACAATTCAATGCTCGATTGAAAAAATCAACAAGGGGTACTGTGAACACAAATGAACGCCGCTTATGTACATACGCATTGCTATTTTCAACAGGTTGTTCCTAATGTTTCTATTTTAGCGAGGTCAAAAAGAGATCCCATTAGTGGCCTACTGATTTTGCTCGATTCCTTTTGTTTTTTTACACGATTTTTCGCTATCTGCAAAGACTAAACAGAGTATTGCGACTCTGTGCTTGTTTGTAAATAGAGAATGAACCAAAGAGAACAATCAATCAAATGGAGAGAGAAGCAGGCACGACGTATTACAAAGGGGGCAAAGGGCTGCGTTAACTACCCTTCACTATCTGCAAAGAGAGAGTACTCCTAATAGAAATGAGGGGTGGGGGGCAGCATTCAAAGCAGATCAGTGTGCATAAACACAAAAATGTTTTTACTTACCACGTACTTGACATTCGACAGCTTATGATATTTGCTATTAAAAAAACATTGAAATTCACTGAAAAAACCATAGGTTATAGACCATATATAGTTAGGAATTAGCATTTACAAAACCTTGAAAATTCACTGAAAAAACCATAGGTTATAGACCATATATAGTTAGGAATTAGCATTTAAAAAACCTTATTTTACTCACACAAAACCATTGAAATTCCATATATAGTTAGTTGCACTAACTATATATCGCGCACCCGCAATCCACTGCTGATCATGTCACATATTACATCATTCATGCCATGGTCAGTGACATCACTGATGACATCACTGATGACATCTCAAATGACATCACTGATGACATCTCATTTGACATCATTCTTGTGCTAATACGATAAACCTCTTCAGACTCTAATATAACCTTAGATACACTCAGTGTAAACAGACACTCACACACTGCCACTTATCCATGGAGTTACTCACACACCCAGTCAGTCATGCAAAGAAACAATCTCACCTCCATTTCTTCAACTATACAGTTAAACACACCTTACTTATTGAAACATATACTAACACATATTTACTCTCTTATACAATCCCTGATACAAGTTCACAATGATCGATACAACCACTCACTCATTCAGTGGCTCTCATGCACAGTTATTTATATATGCCAACTCTCACATGTACTGTGTTTTACATATGTACTTACTATGACATGTAGCATTGAGATATCCATTCACTCATCAATACACTCATGCACACAGTCAACTGCCCATGTAGCTGTTTCCACATGCACTCTTGAACTCATACACCTAGTGAATAAACTGCTCACACATCTATGCATAGAGTCACACACCTTCCAGCCACCCCCACACAAACTCAATCTCCCATAGAAATACTTGGGCAACCAATTAATAACACATATAGCCTCTCGTATAGCTAATGATCAACACATGCAGCAGTTTACAGAACAACAGACATAATGATGCACAAATTAAGACAGTTTAGTCACTAACCCATGCATTCAGTGAGACACATTTAATCACTCACTCATACAGTCAGTCATGCACCTACTAAATCCTTCATCCAGACACTTATACATCCACTCAAGACATATTTTAACTTTACAGAAAAGTACAGTCACTGGATGTTGTCATCAGTGATGTCATCAGTGATGTCATTTGAGATGTCATCAGTGATGTCATCAGTGATGTCACTGACCATGTCATGAATGATGTAATATGTGACATGATCAGCAGTGGATTGCGGGTGCGCGATATATAGTTAGTGCAACTAACTATATATGGAATTTCAATGGTTTTGTGTGAGTAAAATAAGGTTTTTTAAATGCTAATTCCTAACTATATATGGTCTATAACCTATGGTTTTTTCAGTGAATTTTCAAGGTTTTGTAAATGCTAATTCCTAACTATATATGGTCTATAACCTATGGTTTTTTCAGTGAATATATATATATATATATATATATATATATATATATATATATATTCACACACTCGAACAGCAACAAGCTCATAAAGAGCCTTTCTGGTATACAGTTTGTCAGCACAACAATGACTTTAAGCAGTTCAAAGTGCCATGGTTGCCTGACGTGTTTCGAAGTGTCCCCACTTCACTTCAGAGGCTTTTCGTGGGCCAGCAACAGATTTAGCATATCCACCAGCACACCGAGGCCCATCTGGGGCATTCAATGTTACAGTAGCAACATCGCGCGCTCCATTGGGTGATAAATGGTGGGAGTAGGGGGAGCTGCCTTGGCATGGTTGACATCATATCTGAATAACCGCACCTTCCACGCATGGGATGGTAACTCGCGATCTGCTTTAGTCCCCCTCCAGTGTGGTGTGCCGCAGGGCTCGTCTCTAGGCCCCACATTGTTCAATGTGTATATGGCCCCCCTGGAGGATGTGGTGATCCCGTTTGGGATCAAGATTGTGAGTTACGCTGATGACACCCAACTGGTTGTCTCGCTATCCCAACTTGATCAGTGCCCTGATAGTTTGCATTCATGCCTGCTGAAAATTCATACTTGGATGTGCGACTCATCACTCAAACTGAATGGGTCGAAAACCGAGATTATGCTGTTAGGCAATAAGCTGTCCACCATACCGACGGCCATCTGGCCCAATTGTCTGGGTGAGCCCCCCAGCCCTAAAAAAGAAATTAAGGGCCCGATTCACAGAATGAACTTAAGACTAAATCCTAAACTTACTACCATTTGGTATTCACAGAATGTACTTACTACTTTCGGGATTCCCAGAGTGAACTTACTACTTTCGGGATTCACAGAATAAACTTACCACTTTCGGTATTCACAGAATAGATTTAAGACTACTAACTCTAAGTCCGAACTCGGGCCGGAAATTCCGGCCCGGAGGCGGAGCTTCCGGCTTGGGGGCGGAGCTTGCGGCCCGGAGGCGGAGCTTCCGGCCCGGAGTCGGAGCTTGCGGCCCAGAGGTGGAGATTCCAGCCATGGCTAAATTCCCCACCTCCGAGCCGGAAGCTCCGCCCCCAAGCCACAAGCTCCGCCTCCGGCCCGGAAGCTCCGCCCCCAAGCCACAAGCTCTGCCTCCGGGCCGGAATTTCCGTCCCGAGTTCTGACTTAGAGTTAGTAGTCTTAAATCAATTCTGTGAATACCGAAAGTAGTAAGTTTATTCTGTGAATCCTGAAAGTAGTAAGTTCACTCTGTGAATCCCAAAAGTAGTAAGTGCATTCTGTGAATACCAAATAGTAGTAAGTTTAGGATTTAGTCTTAAATTCATTCTGTGAATCGGGCCCTAAGAGCCTGGGGGTCTGGTTGGAGCAGGACCTATCTTTTAAAACCCAGGCAAAAAATACAGCGGGCACCTGCTTCGGCCTTCTGCGGTCCGCCCGGAAAGTTCTTCCTCTTCTTCCACAGCACTCTAGGAAGTTGCTGGTCCAAGGACTTGTCTTGTCCAGACTAGACTATAGTAACGCGATCTTTCTGGGGGTCCCTGAAGCCACCATCAATAAATTACAAGTCTCGCAGAATGCCGCAGCCAGACTTCTGACGGGCACTTCTTCCAGGAAGTCAGCCAAACCAGCACTAAAAGCGCTCCATTGGCTCCCTGTTCGCGAGAGGATTAAGTTTAAGTCAATGACTATTGCCCACAAACTCCTTCAAGGACAGGGTCCTTCTATCATGAAGAGCTTAGTCATACCTTAATAAGCCAACAGGCCTTTGCGCTCCAATAATGAGTACCTGGCGACAGTCCCTAGATTCAGGAAGACACGCATGGGCGGTCGTCGTTTCTCTGTAAAGGCGGCCGCGCTTTGGAACTCCCTTCCATTGAAATTACGTGCGGAACCCTGCCATCTGCGCTTCCGTAAGCTACTTAAGACCTTTCTTTTTCCCAAATGATCTCTTACTCTTCTCCCCCTTGAGTGAGCCTGTTTCAAGTGTAGCGCTGGGATGCCTTCGGGTAGCCATGCGCTCTATAAATCTGCTTACATTACATTACATTACATAAAGGACACTACAAGGCCCATAATGCTCTGCTAGTCACGGCAGAGAGTCCCATTCAGGGCATGCATTAGAGCATTCAAATGATGAGGGTGGTGTCCTATGTGCCTTCAATTGCCAAAGCCTCTAAAGAGAAGTGGCAAACGCGTCAGGCATCCATGGCATTTTGATCTCCTTAAAGTTATCGTTGTACTGGTGGACTGTATACCATGAAGGCTCTTTAGGAGCATGTTGCCGCTCGAGTGATCCTTGTACGTTGGGTACCTGTAGCTTGGATGAATACGTGGCACACCCTGCTGTGAAGGAGCACCACCTCGGGATGCGGGCCACGCGGTCTGTTATCGAGAAGGCTGATTTCATGGGCAGCAACAGATTTGCATGTCCACTGGCACACCGAGGCCTATCTGGGAGCATTCAATGTTACAGCTGCAACATCGCGCACTCCATTGGGAGATAAAGGACACTACAAGGCCTATAATGCTCTGCTAGTCGCAGCAGTGCGTCCTATTCAGGGCATGCATTGAAGCATTGAAATGATGAGAGCGGTGTCCTATGCGCCTTCAATTGCCAAAGCCACTGAACGGAAGTGGGGACCCTTCGAAATGCATCAGGCATCCATGGCATATTGAACTGCTTACATTCATTGTTGTACTGGTGGACTGTATACCATAAAGGCTCTTTAGGAGCATGTTGCTACTCGAGTGCTCCTTGTACGTTGGGTACTTGGAGCTTGGATAAATACACGGCACATCCTGCCGCTAAGGAGCACCACCCCAGGATGCGGGGGCCATGAGTCTGCTATATATATCAAAGCTCAGTGGGATGTCCAAAAAATAGAGCCGCACTCATACGTGGAGCCGCTTTTCCCAAAAAGCATTTATTGGTATGAACAGCATCCATTTTCAGTTATTTAAAAGCATATGACCACAGCATGACGAGTTTCGACAACTTCTCTTCTTCAGAGGCTGTAGCAGTCTAAAAGAGCATGGCGTTCTACACCTTCCTTATCAGCCATATCGTACCCTGTCATTCAGATGCTCTGTATGAGTCAGTATGTGAGGTTTATGGGAGATGTAGTCTGTTTTAATTCCACAGATGCATGCTCTTTGTATTGTCTGCCGTATTCAAGACTCGCTATGATCCCCAGAAAACGAAGTTGTTCTAAATCTATTTGGCTCACGGAGCTCGGCCCCCTCGTCCTGGGGCGTGCAGGCTCAGCGGCGGGATGTTGCTAGATATCAAAGCTCAGTGGGATGTCCAAAAAATAGAGCTGCACTCATACGTAGAGCTGCTTCCCTAACAGCCCCCCACCCCTCCTTTATCAACCCACCTATGTCACATGCAGGCAAAACCAAAGGCTCCTGAATGGCAGGTTCGTTGCAGAGACTACCCCTGCATTAGTGCTGCTTCCCAATGACATGTTACCACACACCAGGAAAATTACATTCCTTATAAACCATAAAAGATTACACAATTAACTTGACAGAATGACAGTGCACACTCTGCTTAACCTCTCTCTCAATCATGCGAATAGCAGGACACATTTGTTCTAGATTGTGCAGCCTTTTAGCGGACTTGATAGCACTGATTGTCCATTAAATTATATCTGGTGCGACTGCTCCGGCTTTCTTGAGTCACTTCCCTGAGTGACTCCTATATGTGGAAGTCAGCGATGGATGTCAGCTAACTCCCTCTGGATGCTCTGGCTCAGGGATTGCCCATGGCAGAGTTACTGTCGCATCACTGTTGCTGCCCTCAGTTGTCCCACTGGCCTCCTTGTTTGTCTCGGCTCCTTGTCTCTCTCTCGCAAGCTTGAAAAATAAGATGTTCCCGGTGATCTCTTCTCCATCCCGCCATGATCGTGGTACCCTACCATTGGACTTCCACCCATGGATGCTGTTTAAAAGGTATTAGGTACTTGCTGGCAGGGTACCTGCCCATGACAAATGCCCTGTCTCCAATCTGGATGTTGACTAGTTGAGCTCTGGGGTGCCTTCTCGTGCATTGGTTGGTGTCTCTCCCCTTCTGTAATATCCCCTCAGCATCAATGAGGTTTGGTGCCCATTGTGGGTAGTGAGGAATGGTGTCCGTGATCACCTAACCCATGATGGCATGTGGTAGTATGAGGAGTCTGGCGATATTCTCACAAAAAGGTATATATGGCCCACCCCAAGGATTGTTGACTAGAATGGGTGATTATGATGACTGTATTGAGAGTTTGCATTAATCGATCAACTTCGCTGTTGGTCTGGGGGGCCACCAAGGGGTTAATTTCTTGTGTTTGATGTTCCGTGCTTGTAAGTATGCCAGAAACTCATGACTGTGGAATGGGGGGCCATTGTCGGTGTGAATTTCTTTCAGCAGTCCATGGGTTGCCATCATTTTCCCTAATTTTGATGACGTTTTGGTGACTGTCTGAAAGGTTACAATCTCTACTTCTGGATATTTGGAGTAGTCATCACTTAGGACCATAGTGAACTTGCCATAGGGGAGGCAGCCAAAATTGTGAGTGGTGCATGTCCATGGTTATTGATGACCGTCTGCTGTCATCACAGGGGCTGGTCGGTCTGGGGTCCCAGATATTTGGTGCCATTGGAATGAGTAGACTGTGGGCTCCACCATTTTATCCATTAGCGGGAACCACACCTTACTCCTGAGGCAATTATTTCACTATCCCTTGATGCTCTGTGTGCGCCAGCTGTACTACTTCTTCAGTGAGGCTGCTGGGGATGACTAAGCATTGGCTCCTCAGTAGGCACCCTTCGCCATCAGTGGTTAACTCTTGGCACACCTTGTAGAGCGACTCTAGTAACCACTTAGCTTCTGGGGTCCTGTGTGCCCAATGACCTTTGAGGGCCTTTCATTTTCATGTCTGTATCTCTGTTAGGGGGAGCTGTAAGCATTCATCCTTCTCAGTCTCAGTGCAAACTTTGTTGAGCGATAGTGATAGCGGCTGGAACCGTTCCACCAAATACCAAAGATATTCTTCTGTATCATCTACTTATATCAAGTCCTCTCATGTTCCTTCTCTGTCATCAGAGGTAATCTGCCGGGCTGTTCACCCCGGGATGGTATTCTACTTGACAATCATAGTCCTTAAGCTGGACCATCCATTTCTGCATGTGAGGTGGCACCTTGGCGGATGTGCCTTTAACCCCTTTCGTTGCTAGGCCTTTTCCCCTCCTGTGCTATGGCTTTTTTGGCGTTTTGGAGTAGTGTGCGCTTAGGCCCTTGTAACTTTTTGACCACATAAGGTATCCACGCCAAATTTGCGTCCTTTTCTTCCAACATCATGTGGATTCTAAAGGCACCCAGGGTTTGTGGATTCCCTTGGAGCGGTCCCAGAAATTAACCAACATATAGTGATTTTTTTGTTTTTTTCAGAAAAATGGGAAAAACGGGCTGCAAATGAAAGCCTCTGGAGTTTTCCCTGAAAATGGTATCAAAAAAGGGTTTGTGGGGCTGAAATCTACATTTTCTCAGCTTTTAGGGAATGACAGTCTTTTGTCAGAGAACCGAAATTTTTCACTCAGTTTTGCCATTTTTCTGGGACGTAGCCTATTTTTGCTATTTTTAGAGCTTTCCACCTCCTTCCAGTTAATGGTAGAAATGAGTTTGAAAGCAATAATAGATCCTGGAAAGCTTTACATTTTCGAAAAGTAGACAACATTCTGAATTCAGAAAGGGGTCATTTGTCTAAATCCATGAAGGTTTCGTTATAGAAACTAACAGTTAGATATTGGAATAATTGAAAATTTGTTGAAAAAAACAGCCTTTTGTCTCAACGTTTTCACCTATAACTTTTTCTAATTTTGACAGCTCTTGGAAAGCAATATACCGTTACATCCGTTAGACCTTCCTAGTTGTGGGGATATATAGGACTTGTAGTTTCACCAAGAACCCGACGAACCCAGATCCAGAAACTGAGCAGCAACTTGCAATGGTATTTTTTCATTTACTGGGTATAGAGCACTTTGTCTTGGAAAATGTATACATGGAATAATCTGTATGAAAGACACCTATGTATTTCTGAATTGGGTACAAATGATAGAGTTCAGAAACAGTATATAATTGCACATTTTCAAAATTGGGAATACTCATACTAGCATGAGAATTATTGGTCATTTTTCAAAAAGATTTTTTTTTAC
Organism: Lissotriton helveticus; assembly: GCF_964261635.1. Lineage (NCBI taxonomy): Eukaryota > Metazoa > Chordata > Amphibia > Caudata > Salamandridae > Lissotriton > Lissotriton helveticus. The sequence continues at coordinate 1,625,335,161 of NC_136057.1, forward strand.
ACAATGTCTTTCATTGAAAGGGAGAAATGCATGAAAGCTCAATTGGTAATAACAGTTGATTTACAAATCTGAATCACCCCAAGTGTCCCGATAAAAACGGTACCTCACTTGTGTGGGTCGGCTTTGTGCCTGCGACAGGAAACAGCGCAAAATGCAACGTGGTCACACCTAAATTTTGCAGTTACAAATTGACCCTTTTTTGGCAAAGTGCCTACCTGTAGTTTTTGCACCCTAGCTCTGCCGGCACCTAGGGAAACCTAGCAAACCTATACATTTTTACAAAGTAGACACCCAGAGGAATTCAGGATGGGGTGACTCGACTGCCTACCACCAGGTTTTGTTACCCAGAATCCCTTGCAAAGCTAAGATTTTGACAAAAAAAACACATTTTCCTCACATTTCTGTGGTGGAAAGTTCTGGAATCTGCGTGGATCAACAAATTTCCACCCACCCAGCGTTCCCCCAGGTCTCCCGATAAAAACGGTACCTCACTTGCGTGGGTAGGCATAGTGGCTGCGACACGAAACAGCGCAAAACGCAACATGGTCGCACCTCAATTTCCCAGTGAAATTTAGCACGTTTTGGACAAAAAGACTACCTTTTGTTTTTGCACCGTAGCTCTGCCAGCACCTAGGGAAACCTAGCAAACCTATACATTTTTTAAAACTAGACACCCAGGGGAATTCAGGATGGGGTGACTCGTCTGCCTACCCCCAGGTTTTGTTACCCAGAATCCCTTGCAAACATAAACATTTGACAAAAAAAACACATTTTCCTCACATTTCTGTGGTGGAAAGTTCTGGAATCTGTGTGGATCAACAAATTTCCACCCACCCAGCGTGCCCCCAGGTCTCCCGAAAAAAATGGTACCTCACTTGCGTGGGTAGGCATAGTGGCTGCGACATGAAACAGAGCAAAACGCAGCATGGTCGCACCTCAATTTCCCAGTGAAATTTAGCACGTTTTGGACAAAAAGACTACCTTTTGTTTTTGCGCCGTAGCTCTGGCAGCACCTAGGGAAACCTAGCAAACCTATACATATTTGACAACTAGACACCCAGGGGAATTTAGGATGGGGTGACTCGTCTTCCTACCCCCAGGTTTTGTTACCCAGAATCCCTTGCAAACATAAACATTTGACAAAAAACCACATTTTCCTCACATGTCTGTGGTGGAAAGTTCTGGAATCTGCGTGGATCAACAAATTTCCACCCACCCAGCGTGCCCCCAGGTCTCCCGAAAAAATGGTACCTCACTTGCGTGGGTAGGCATAGTGGCTGCGACATGAAACAGCGCAAAACGCAGCATGGTCGCACCTCAATTTCCCAGTGAAACTTAGCACGTTTTGGACAAAAAGACTACCTTTTGTTTTTGCGCCGTAGCTCTGCCAGCACTAAGGGAAACCTAGCAAACCTATACATTTTTGAAAACTAGACACCCAGGGGAACTCAGGATGGGGTGACTCGTCTGCCTACCCCCAGGTTTTGTTACCCAGAATCCCTTGCAAACATAAAAATTTGACAAAAAAACCACATTTTCCTCACATTTCTGTGGTGGAAAGTTCTGGAATCTGTGTGGATCAACAAATTTCCACCCACCCAGCGTGCCCCCAGGTCTCCCAAAAAAAATGGTACCTCACTTGCATGGGTAGGCATAGTGGCTGCGACATGAAACAGCGCAAAACGCAGCATGGTCGCACCTCAATTTCCCAGTGAAATTTAGCACGTTTTGGACAAAAAGACTACCTTTTGTTTTTGCGCCGTAGCTCTGGCAGCACCTAGGGAAACCTAGCAAACCTATACATATTTGACAACTAGACACCCAGGGGAATTTAGGATGGGGTGACTCGTCTGCCTACCCCCAGGTTTTGTTACCCAGAATCCCTTGCAAACATAAACATTTGACAAAAAAACACATTTTCCTCACATGTCTGTGGTGGAAAGTTCGGGAATCTGCGTGGATCAACAAATTTCCACCCACCCAGCGTGCCCCCAGGTCTCCCGAAAAAATGGTACCTCACTTGCGTGGGTAGGCATAGTGGCTGCGACATGAAACAGAGCAAAACGCAGCATGGTCGCACCTCAATTTCCCAGTGAAATTTAGCACGTTTTGGACAAAAAGACTACCTTTTGTTTTTGCGCCGTAGCTCTGCCAGCACTTAGGGAAACCTAGCAAACCTATACATTTTTGAAAACTAGACACCCAGGGGAATTTAGGATGGGGTGACTCGTCTGCCTACCCCCAGGTTTTGTTACCCAGAATCCCTTGCAAACATAAACATTTGACAAAAAAAATACATTTTCCTCACATTTCTGTGGTGGAAAGTTCTGGAATCTGTGTGGATCAACAAATTTCCATGCACCCAGCGCGCCCCCAGGTCTCCCGGAAAAAATGGTACCTCACTTGCATGGGTAGGCATAGTGGCTGCGACATGAAACAGCGCAAAACGCAGCATGGTCGCACCTCAATTTCCCAGTGAAATTTAGCACGTTTTGGACAAAAAGACTACCTTTTGTTTTTGCGCCGTAGCTCTGCCAGCACCTAGGGAAACCTAGCAAACCTATACATTTTTTAAAACTAGACACCCAGGGGAATTCAGGATGGGGTGACTCGTCTGCCTACCCCCAGGTTTTGTTACCCAGAATCCCTTGCAAACATAAACATTTGACAACAAAAACACATTTTCCTCACATTTCTGTGGTGGAAAGTTCTGGAATCTGTGTGGATCAAGAAATTTCCACCCACCCAGCGTGCCCCCAGGTCTCCCAAAAAAAATGGTACCTCACTTGCGTGGGTAGGCATAGTGGCTGCGACATGAAACAGCCCAAACGCAGCATGGTCGCACCTCAATTTCCCAGTGAAATTTAGCACGATTTGGACAAAAAGACTACCTTTTGTTTTTGCGCCGTAGCTCTGCCAGCACCTAGGGAAACCTAGCAAACCTATACATTTTTGAAAACTAGACACCCAGGGAAATTCAGGATGGGGTGACTGGTCTGCCTACCCCCAGGTTTTGTTACCCAGAATCCCTTGCAAACATACAAATTTGACAAAAAAAACACATTTTCCTCACATTTCTGTGGTGGAAAGTTCTGGAATCTGCGTGGATCAACAAATTTCCACCCACCCAGCGTGCCCCCAGGTCTCCCGAAAAAAATGGTACCTCACTTGCGTGGGTAGGCATAGTGGCTGCGACATGAAACAGCGCAAAACGCAGCATGGTCGCACCTCAATTTCCCAGTGAAATTTAGCACGTTTTGGACAAAAAGACTACCTTTTGTTTTTGCGCCGTAGCTCTGGCAGCACCTAGGGAAACCTAGCAAACCTATACATATTTGACAACTAGACACCCAGGGGAATTTAGGATGGGGTGACTCGTCTGCCTACCCCCAGGTTTTGTTACCCAGAATCGCTTGCAAACATAAACATTTGACAAAAAAACACATTTTCCTCACATGTCTGTGGTGGAAAGTTCTGGAATCTGCGTGGATCAACAAATTTCCACCCACCCAGCGTGCCCCCAGGTCTCCCGAAAAAATGGTACCTCACTTGCGTGGGTAGGCATAGTGGCTGCGACATGAAACAGCGCAAAACGCAGCATGGTCGCACCTCAATATCCCATTGAAATTTAGCACGTTTTGGACAAAAAGACTACCTTTTGTTTTTGCGCCGTAGCTCTGCCAGCACTTAGGGAAACCTAGCAAACCTATACATTTTTGAAAACTAGACACCCAGGGGAATTTAGGATGGGGTGACTCATCTGCCTACCCCCAGGTTTTGTTACCCAGAATCCCTTGCAAACATAAACATTTGACAAAAAAATACATTTTCCTCACATTTCTGTGGTGGGAAGTTCTGGAATCTGTGTGGATCAACAAATTTCCATGCACCCAGCGTGCCCCCAGGTCTCCCGGAAAAAATGGTACCTCACTTGCGTGGGTAGGCATAGTGGCTGCGACATGAAACAGCGCAAAACGCAGCATGGTCGCACCTCAATTTCCCAGTGAAATTTAGCACGTTTTGGACAAAAAGACTACCTTTTGTTTTTGCGCCGTAGCTCTGCCAGCACCTAGGGAAACCTAGCAAACCTATACATTTTTGAAAACTAGACACCCATTGGAATTCAGGATGGGGTGACTCGTCTGCCTACCCCCAGGTTTTGTTACCCAGAATCCCTTGCAAACATAAAAATTTGACAACAAAAACACATTTTCCTCACATTTCTGTGGTGGAAAGTTCTGGAATCTGTGTGGATCAACAAATTTCCACCCACCCAGCGTGCCCCCAGGTCTCCCAAAAAAAATGGTACCTCACTTGCGTGGGTAGGCATAGTGACTGCGACATGAAACAGCACAAAACGCAGCATGGTCGCACCTCAATTTCCCAGTGAAATTTAGCACGATTTGGACAAAAAGACTACCTTTTGTTTTTGCGCCGTAGCTCTGCCAGCACCTAGGGAAACCTAGCAAACCTATACATTTTTGAAAACTAGACACCCAGGGAAATTCAGGATGGGGTGACTGGTCTGCCTACCCCCAGGTTTTGTTACCCAGAATCCCTTGCAAACATACAAATTTGACAAAAAAAACACATTTTCCTCACATTTCTGTGGTGGAAAGTTCTGGAATCTGTGTGGATCAACAAATTTCCACCCACCCAGCGTGCCCCCAGGTCTCCCGAAAAAAATGGTACCTCACTTGCGTGGGTAGGCATAGTGGCTGCAACATGAAACAGCGCAAAACGCAGCATGGTCGCACCTCAATTTCCCAGTGAAATTTAGCACGTTTTGGACAAAAAGACTACCTTTTGTTTTTGCGCCGTAGCTCTGCCAGCACCTAGGGAAACCTAGCAAACCTATACATTTTTGAAAACTAGACACCCAGGGAAATTCAGGATGGGGTGACTGGTCTGCCTACCCCCAGGTTTTGTTACCCAGAATCCCTTGCAAACCTAAAAATTTGACCAAAAAACACATTTTCTTCACATTTCTGTGGTGGAAAGTTCTGGAATCTGCGTGGATCAACAAATTTCCACCCACCCAGCGTGCCCCCAGGTCTCTCGAAAAAAATGGTACCTCACTTGCGTGGGTAGGCATAGTGGCTGCAACATGAAACAGTGCAAAACGCAGCATGGTCGCACCTCAATTTCCCAGTGAAATCTAGCACGTTTTGGCCAAAAAGACTACCTTTTGTTTTTGCGCCGTAGCTCTGCCAGCACCTTGGGAAACCTAGCAAACCTATACATTTTTGAAAACTAGACACCCAGGGGAATTCAGGATGGGGTGACTCGACTGCCTCCCACCAGGTTCTGTTACCCAGAATCCCTTGCAAACCGAATAATTTGACCAAAAAAACACATTTTCCTCACATTTCTGTGGTGGAAAGTTCTGGAATCTGCGTGGATACACAAAACTCCACCCACCCAGCGTTCCCCTAGGTCTCCTGAAAAAAATGGTACCTCACTTGCGTGGATAGACATAGTGGCTGCAACAGGAAACGGTTCAAATCGTACAATGGTGAATTTACATTACCCTATTGCAAAACTACCTTGATTTTGGGGGGGGGCATCTGAGTTTGTGGCCCGGGGCTCGGTGGTATTCTTTGCAAAGTAGCAAACCCAAACAGTTCTGAAAACTAGACACCTGGGAGAGTCCAGGGAGGTATGGCATGCGTGGGTCCCCCAATGTTTTCCTACCCAGAACTCCTTGCAAACCTTAAAATTAGGTAAAAATTGCACTTTTCAAAACTTTTTGGCGTGGGATCGCCGTGCCGGCAAAAATGTCCTACCACCCAGCATTCCCCTTGTTCTCCCGAGTAAAAGGATACCTCACTTGTGTGGGTGCCCCAAAGCAGAACACGCCAAAAATGAATTTGGAAAAAAGTAGTATTTAGTAGTATTTAAGTTTTACAAATTAAGCGCCCCAACCTGAGTCACATGCCTTGGGCCCACCCACACAAGTGAGGTATCATTTTACTCGGGAGAACAAGGAAACGCTGGGTGGTAGGACATTTGTGCTGGCAGCGAGATCCCACCCAAAAAAGTACGGAAAAGTTGGTTTTTTGACCAAAATGTAAGGTTTGCAGGGGTTTCTGGGTAGGAAAACATTGGGGGACCCACGCATGCCATACCTCCCTGGACTCCCCCGGGTGTCTAGTTCTCAGAACTTTTTGGGTTTGGTAGTTTGCAAAGATGCCCGCCAAGCCCCGGGCCAAAAGCTCAGGTGACCCCCTCAAAAAATAAGATTGTTTGGCTAAAGGAAATTTTTTGGTCTCCACAGTAAGAATTGGGCCTTTTCCTAAAGCAGCCACTATGCCTAACCACGCAAGTGAGGTACCATTTTTATCGGGAGACCTTGGGGAACGCTGGGTGGGAGGTAATTTGTGTGAGCCCAGTGATGCCACGCTTTCCCACACTAAAACGTGTGAAAACATTGATTTTTTCCAGCTAAAAATGAGGTTTGCAAGGGATTCTGGGTAAAGGAACGTTGGATGATCCACGCAAGCCATACCTCCTTGGAAGCCCCCGGGTGTCTACTTTTCAGAAATGTGTGGGTTTGGTAGGTTTCCCTAGATGGCTGTCTCGCACGGGGCCAAAAACCCAGGTAACCCCTCTTGCAAAAGCTAGTGGACTTGACATTGTCACCATTGTCAAATTCACCAGCTTTTGCAAGAGGGATTACCTGGGTTTCTGGCCCCGTGCGAGACAGCCATCTATGGAAACCTACCAAACCCACACATTTCTGAAAAGTAGACACCCGGGGGCTTCCAAGGAGGTATGGCTTGCGTGGATCCTCCAACGTTCCTTTACCCAGAATCCCTTGAAAACCTCATTTTTAGCTGGAAAAAATCTATTTTTTCACACGTTTTAGTGTGGGAAAGCGTGGCATCACTGGGCTCACACAAATTACCTCCCACCCAGCGTGCCCCCAGGTCTCCCGATAAAAACGGTACCTCACTTGTGTGGGTGGCCATAGTGGCTGCAACAGGAAAAGGTCCAAATCGTACGGTGGTGAATTCAAAATACCCTGAAGCAATATAACTTTAATTTTTTGGGGGGGGCACCTCAGTTTTTGGCCCGGGGCTGGGTGGTATTCTTTGGAAAGTAGCAAACCCAAACAGTTCTGAAAACTAGACACCCGGGAGAGTCCAGGGAGGTATGGCATGCGTGGGTCCCCCAATGTTTTCCTACCCAGAACTCCTTGCAAACCTTAAAATTAGGTAAACATTGCACTTTTCAAAACTTTTTGGCGTGGGATCGCCGTGCCGGCAAAAATGTCCTACCACCCAGCATTCCCCTTGTTCTCCCGAGTAAAAGGATAACTCACTTGTGTGGGTGCCCCAAAGCAGAACACGCCAAAAATGAATTTTGAAAAAAGTAGTATTTAAGTTTTACAAATTAAGCCCCCCAGCCTGAGTCACATGCCTTGGGCCCACCCACACAAGTGAGGTATCATTTTACTCGGGAGAACAAGGGAAACGCTGGGTGGTAGGACATTTGTGCCGGCAGCGAGATCCCACCCAAAAAAGTACGGAAAAGTGGGTTTTTTGACCAAGATTTAAGGTTTGCAGGGGTTTCTGGGTAGGAAAACATTGGGGGACCCACGCATGCCATACCTCCCTGGACTCCCCCGGGTGTCTAGTTCTCAGAACGTTTTGGGTTTGGTAGTTTGCAAAGATGCCCGCCAAGCCCCAGGCCAAAAGCTCAGGTGACCCCCTCAAAAAATAAGATTGTTTGGCTAAAGGAAATTTTTTGGTCTCCACAGTAAGAATTGGGCCTTTTCCTAAAGCAGCCACTATGCCTACCCACGCAAGTGAGGTACCATTTTTATCGGGAGACCTTGGGGAACGCTGGGTGGGAGGTAATTTGTGTGAACCCAGTGATGCCACGCTTTCCCACACTAAATCGTGTGAAAACATTGATTTTTTCCAGCTAAAAATGAGGTTTGCAAGGGATTCTGGGTAAAGGAACGTTGGAGGATCCACGCAAGCCATACCTCCTTGGAAGCCCCCGGGCGTCTACTTTTCAGAAATGTGTGGGTTTGGTAGGTTTCCCTAGATGGCTGTCTCGCACGGGGCCAAAAACCCAGGTAACCCCTCTTGCAAAAGCTAGTGGACTTGACATTGTCACCATTGTCAAATTCACCAGCTTTTGCAAGAGGGGTTACCTGGGTTTCTGGCCCCGTGCGAGACAGCCATCTATGGAAACCTACCAAACCCACACATTTCTGAAAAGTAGACACCTGGGGGCTTCCAAGGAGGTATGGCTTGCATGGATCCTCCAACGTTCCTTTACCCAGAATCCCTTGCAAACCTCATTTTTAGCTGGAAAAAATCAATTTTTTCACACGTTTTAGTGTGGGAAAGCGTGGCATTACTGGGCTCACACAAATTACCTCCCACCCAGCGTGCCCCCAGGTCTCCCGATAAAAACGGTACCTCACTTGCATGGGTAGTCATAGTGGCTGCAACAGGAAAAGGTCCAAATCGTACGGTGGTGAATTCAAAATACCCTGAAGCAATATAACTTTGATTTTGGTGGGGGGGGGGCACCTGAGTTTTTGGCCCGGGGCTGGGTGGTATTCTTTGGAAAGTAGCAAACCCAAACAGTTCTGAAAACTAGACACCCGGGAGAGTCCAGGGAGGTATGGCATGCGTGGGTCCCCCAATGTTTTCCTACCCAGAACTCCTTGCAAACCTTAAAATTAGGTAAAAATTGCACTTTTCAAAACTTTTTGGCGTGGGATCGCCGTGCCGGCAAAAATGTCCTACCACCCAGCGTTCCCCTTGTTCTCCCGAGTAAAATGATACCACACCTTAACAGAGTTACTCAAAAGTAAAACATTCAAGCACGGCTATCTATTCCTCAAAGACACACACATACAGGTTGGATTTGGCACGAGGGCGAGTGAGGTTCAGTACATAAAATTTTATTAACAAGATATTTAAAAAAAAAATGAAATGCTCTGTCAATAAATAAATGCATAAAAACTGAACCAGTGACTCGCAACTCGTGAGCTGTAAAGACACGACAAGGCACCAACCGTTTTACAGGCCATTCACGCACCTTTCATACCTGATACAAACCAGACCATTGACACCATCCGAATGGAAAAGCAACACATAACAACAATCACAATAAGGGACAAGGTACAGCCTACTGCAGAAAGAGAAAAAAAACAATTATTACTGCACACCCATCTAATCCGCAAGCACACACACATACTGGTTGGATTTGGCACGAGGGTGAGTGATGATTCAGTACATACAATTGTATACGCAAGTAATTTCACAAAAATGAAATACACTGTGTATAATTGAAAGTATGATAAACTGAACCACTGACTCACAGCTCGTGAGCTGTAAAGACACGTCAAGGCACCAACCTCTTTACAGGCCATTCATACACCTTTCATACGCGTCACACATACAAAACATTCACACCGCCAGCCGCGGACCCATCACATTTCAACACTCACACCAGCAAACAGCGCCATTCAAGGGCCCATCACTTTCACACGCCCACATTTCTGACACTGCAACTACACAAAATGATGGACTGTGTGGAGTGTCACTCAACTAGCAGTGTGTGTAGTGACCAACAGAAAGTAACTACTCACACACCGCCTGCCGAGCACCAGTCCACCCACACCACCATCCAAGCACCAGACCATGCACACCGCCAGCCAAACACCACTCAGCGCACACCGACAGCCAAGTACCACTCCACACACACCACCAGCCAAGCATCACTCCACGCACACCACCAGCCAAGCGCCACTCCACAAACACAACACCAGCCAAGCACCACTCCGTGCACAGACAGCCAAGTACCACTCCACGCACACCGTCCAGCCAAGCGCCACTCCACACACACTGCCAGCCAAGCACCACTCCACACACACCGCCAGCCAAGCACCACTCCGTGCACAGACAGCCAAGTACCACTCCATGCATACCACCAGCCAAGCGCCCCTCCACACACACCACCAGCCAAGCACCACTCCACGAACACCACCAGCCAAAGACAAATCCAAACACAACACCAGGCAAGCGCAAGAGCACGCACACCGCCAACCAAACACCAGACCACGCACACCGCCAGTCAAGCACCAGTCCGCAGACACCGCCAGACAAGCACCAGTCCACAGACACCGGCAGCCAAGCGCCAAACCATGCACACAGTCAGACAATGGACACTACACGCAAACCAACATCATACTTTAGTTTTTTTTTTTTATAAAAGAGAAACAAAAACAAACTGCAAATTGATACAAATCTACTAACTCGACAACTAAATCTAAAAAGACTACACAAATACAAACTTTGAAACTGAACAATAAGTTTTACAGAATAAAGACCAACCAGTTCACTTTACCACTCATTGATACTCCCAAAAATTATTTTGCGTGTGGTACAATCTAAAACAAGCAGGTACACACAGCCCGGGGTTTGAAGGGCAGTCGGGGCAGTACATGCGAACCTCCTTCCGCAAACCTCTTTGCCAACAGACTCTACATCTCCGACTGGGAAAGTCTTTTGAGGTTGTAGGAGGAATTGTATCAGGAAAGTGGCGATCTTTCAATCTGGCAACATCCTCCACCACTCCAACTCTAGGAACACTTGCCTGTTCCACTAAAACAAGGCTGCCTATTACAGACTCCTGAAAGTTTACAAAAGTCATCTTTGACTGGGGACAAGATTTCTAGAACACAACAAAAGCATTAAAGGTTGCCAAGTGGAAAAGATGGATAGCCAACTTCTTGTACCAAATGTAAGCCTTACGAAGAGCAGCATACGGTTCCAACCTCTGATCAACTCTGTCAACACCACCCATGTACTTATTGTAGTCCAGTATGCACACAGGTTTGCGCACTTCTGCAACCTGACCCCAAACAGTCCGCGGTTCAGTGCTTTCATCATGTATTGTAGTCAACATGTAGACATCTCTCCTGTCTGTAAACTTCACAGCTAGAAGCTCCTCACAACGCAATGCACTGCACTGTCCCCGAGCAAGCTTTCGACAAACAAGTTCTTTTGGGAAACCTTTACGGTTTGAGCGGATTGTGCCACAAGCAACAGTGTCCACTTTGGCCAATTCCCTGAACAACCGCACACCAGTGTAGAAGTTATCGACATACAAATGATGGTCTTTGTTAAACAATCCACGACCAAGTTCCCACACAATTTTCTCAGTCACTCCAAAAGTCGACGGACAACCAGGGGGGTTAATCCTGGATTCCTTACCAGTGTACACCCTGAAATTAGAGACATATCCAGTCTCACTGTCACACAGCATATACAGTTTGATTCCATAGCGTGCCCTCTTACTAGGAATGTATTGCCGAAATACCAAGCGGCCCTTGAACAACAGCAAAGACTCATCCACTGCAATTTCTTTCCCAGGATAAAAGATCTCAGAAAATCGATCAACCAAATGATCAATGACAGGCCGAATCTTGAAAAGACGGTCACAATCAGGGTGATCTCGTGGCAAAGCAAGACTATTGTCAACAAAATGCATCATCCGCAGCAGAAGCAAATACCTATCACGACTCATGACTGCCGGAAATATAGCTGTTGCCATCAAGGGACTAGTAGACCAATATGAAGCCATTGATGGTTTCCTAAGCAAGCCCATCAAAAAAGTTAAACCCAAAAACTTTTTCATCTCCTCCAAATTTGTGGGAGTCCACCGGGTAGCTCTAGCGTGGGGCTTAAGGCTGGCACTGTTCACCCTCAAAAAAATTTCAGCATACAAATTAGTCTGCTCTACAATCTCTGCCAAAAACACATCATCCATAAACAACTTGAAAAAATCAATAGGCAAAAAGTTTTCAGTGTTCACCCTACAACCTGGAACACCAGTAAATTCAGGCAATGCTGGCTGCACCATGCCTGGTGCAACCCAGAGGTCAGAACTTTCATCGTCAAGTCTTGCAGCCGCAGGCCGCCACCCAGCTGCCTCTTGTCTCACTACATCAACTGGAAGTCTAGCAGCCCGAGGCTGCAGCCCAGATGTCTCTTGCCGCACTATTGGCACAGCAATGTCCTCCGCAACCACAGGCACAACAATGTCCTCCCCAACCACAACCACAGCAATGTCCTCCCCAACCACAGGCACATCATCCACACCAAAAGTAGCTTCATCAGCACTCAAAGTGTCTTCAGCATCAGATGAAGCCATGTGTAGAGAAAACTCACTACCTGAATCTTCACCTCCCACCTCTGGCTCAGAATCAGAGTCAGACTCTGGACCATGGTCAGAGGAAGAATCAAAAAGCATTCCAACAACTTGCTGAGAAGTAATCCGGCGGCTAGCCATTATCCTTACAAATAAAGGAGTCTGCACAAACAACTCAACAACCCCAACACTGCGCAAAGTAAGATAAAAAATGTAAGACTTTTTCACAAAAAACTATATTTAGAAAAAATATACAATTCACTTACAAGACACAACTACACTCACCAGCACCTACTCTGCAAAGACACAGCAAATAGGCAACGATATCCCACTAGAAAGAAGAAAACAAAACTTACATCTACAGAAGGACACATCAAAAACAAATGCAAAACATGTTTTACAATCACAACAAGTAGTAGTGAAACCGGAGACCTCCAGTTTCATCCCTTTAGGGCACACATGAACGTTGTCTTTCTATAAGAAAAAAGACTTCCACTCAGATTTTAGAATTGTTCATAGATCTCTAATTTATTTCATTTGAGATATGATTCTTTCATTCCTTTTCGTCTTTGTCATATGTTTTATAGTTTTACAATCTCATACATTTCAGGCAATGTCGTATTTAGGATATCCAATGCATTTCGGGCATTATTGTTATGCCCTTCATCAGGGAACAGACACTGTAAAAAATGGTATAATATCAGTTGTGATTCTATTATGTGGATCATAAGCTATGCTGTACATATTTAGTTAATACATGCACATATTTATAGTGTTCACTCTTGTGATGCTAGATTACGTAACTAGTGTTCTCATAAGATTTCAAGTGTTCATACACATTTATATATCATGACTACATTTGCAGTAAATCAATGTTTCACTTACAAGCCTTTCCTCATTGTGGTAGTGGAATCTGTAAGGGAACGATGGGAAACAACGTCACGGTCAGTTGATATGTAAATCGAAAAGACGGTAAAAATTCGCCCAGTATGTTCGGCTAGAAAGGACTGACTTGTAATGTTGGTTTTGACGTGCTTCGGTCTGTTGGGGATTCTTCTGAAACGCCGGCACTGGCAGAGGGCTGGCCGCGCTTTGCTATGTTCGAAAAAGGTTCCGGTCATGTGACCGTAGAAATAGAAGATATACTATGACTGTGTGTTATGGGTACAGGTAAACCTCGGGGTGAGTTAAATATTATAGGTCTGGATGTGACCACAAGTGTCAAGAGTGGGGTATAATTTAAGGTGTTAAGTGGCTGAATGAAACGACCAATGAGTCTAAAAAAATGTGTTTGTTTGCATAAAGAGCCCGTTAGAAAAAGCTGTGGTGGGGGCTTGAACTTATGGTTCAGTTTAGTGTGAAACTGTGCTCTACTTCTCTGGAGCTACTGCAGTGTGGCTCACGGCTGAGAACAGTATGGGTGATGGTGCTGTGTTCTAGGGATACGTAACCTACCTTCTATTTTATTACAATATAACTATTTCAACTCACTCAGTTTTAACAAGTTACAGTCATTGGAGCAATTTTTACAGGTAGCATGACAGTTCAATCCGTTCGTTAAGGCCCATCGGTTTCTGGGTGGAAAGTTTTTGTATCCAATAGTTCTCTCTCCTTAGAAGATATTTTGTATTGTCTCTTCCCTCTATTCTCTGCATTGTTTCAAGTATCACAAACTTTATTTGCGAAATGTTATGTTGTTCTTCCACAAAGTGTGCTGACAAGGCTGATTTGGTGTTTTTCAATCGTATGTTCGATTTGTGTTCTGTTAGGTGTACTTTGACGCGACGTTCCGTCTTGCCCACGTACATTTTTCCACATGGACATCTTATTCCATAGATCAAGTTGTTGGTATCACATGTTGCATTTACCTTGAGTTTGATTGGGTAACCCTTCATTGGGTGATTGATTGTATTCCCCCTTATTATACTGTTGCAATTACCGCGATTTAGACAGGGTTTGGTTCCCGTGAATTCAATGGTTTTAATCGGTTTGTTTTGGACAATTTCCCCAAGGTTTTGTGCTCTTGTGAAAGCAAATATTGGAGGAAGTTCGAAAGCTTGTTTAAAATCCGGTTCTAGATTCAATATTGCCCAATGTTTCAGGATGATGTTCTTGTATTTCTTACTTGCTGTTGAAAATTTCGAGACCACCACTGTCCGTGTTTGTTCTGGTTTGACTCTCGAGGTGAGGAGTTTGGTTCTTGTGAGATTGTTAATCCTTCTATTCGTATATTTGCTTTCACAAGAGCACAACACCTTGGGGAAATTGTCCAAAACAAACCGATTAAAACCATTGAATTCACGGGAACCAAACCCTGTCTAAATTGCGGTAATTGCAACAGTATAATAAGGGGAATACAATCAATCACCCAATGAAGGGTTACCCAATCAAACTCAAGGTAAATGCAGCATGTGATACCGACAACTTGATCTATGGAATAAGATGTCCATGTGGAAAAATGTACGTGGGCAAGACGGAACGTCGCGTCAAAGTACGCCTAACAGAACACAAATCGAACATACGATTGAAAAACACCAAATCAGCCTTGTCAGCACACTTTGTGGAAGAACAACATAACATTTCGCAAATAAAGTTTGTGATACTTGAAACAATACAGAGAATAGAGGGAAGAGACAATACAAAATACCTTCTAAGGAGAGAGAACTTTTGGATACAAAAACTTTCCACCCAGAAACCGATGGGCCTTAACGAACGGATTGAACTGTCATGCTACCTGTAAAAATTGCTCCAATGACTGTAACTTGTTAATACTGAGTGAGTTGAAACAGTTATATTGTAATAAAATAGAAGGTAGGTTACGTATCCCTAGAACACAGCACCATCACCCATACTGTTCTCAGCCGTGAGCCACACTGCAGTAGCTCCAGAGAAGTAGAGCACAGTTTCACACTAAACTGAACCGTAAGTTCAAGCCCCCACCACAGCTTTTTCTAACGGGCTCTTTATGCAAACAAACACATTTTTTTAGACTCATTGGTCGTTTCATTCAGCCACTTAACACCTTAAATTATACCCCACTCTTGACACTTGTGGTCACATCCGGACCTATAATATTTAACTCACCCCGAGGTTTACCTGTACCCATAACACACAGTCATAGTATATCTTCTATTTCTACGGTCACATGACCGGAACCTTTTTTGAACATAGCAAAGCGCGGCCAGCCCTCTGCCAGTGCCGGCGTTTCAGAAGAATCCCCAACAGACCGAAGCACGTCAAAACCAACATTACAGGTCAGTCCTTTCTAGCCGAACATACTGGGCGAATTTTTACCGTCTTTTCGATTTACATATCAACTGACCGTGACGTTGTTTCCCATCGTTCCCGTACAGATTCCACTACCACAATGAGGAAAGGCTTGTAGGTGAAACATTGATTTACTGCAAATGTAGTCATGATATATAAATGTGTATGAACACTTGAAATCTTATGAGAACACTAGTTACGTAATCTAGCATCACAAGAGTGAACACTATAAATATGTGCATGGATTAACTAAATATGTACAGCATAGCTTGTGATCCACATAATAGAATCACAACTGATATTATACCATTTTTTACAGTGTCTGTTCCCTGATGAAGGGCATAACAATAATGCCCGAAATGCATTGGATATCCTAAATACGACATTGCCTGAAATGTATGAGATTGTAAAACTATAAAACATATGACAAAGACGAGAAGGAATGAAAGAATCATATCTCAAATGAAATAAATTAGAGATCTATGAACAATTCTAAAATCTGAGTGGAAGTCTTTTTTCTTATAGAAAGACAACGTTCATGTGTGCCCTAAAGGGATGAAACTGGAGGTCTCCGGTTTCACTACTACTTGTTCACTACAGACGCCGTTGGACACTCGGCGCCACCTTTAGGAGCACCAAAAAATAGAAATATGAGTTTTCTTTAAAGACAAGATCAAAACACAGCTGTGCATCCACCCCAAACAACCTCGTTATTTACAATCACAACAAACAGAAACAAAACATACTCGTATTACTACACACTTTGCAAAATAAACAATTACATTACAATTGAACAAAAAAAGGTCTCTTACCAAACACATGCAACTACAGAAACAGCAGAACAACAGAACCACCAGTAACAGAACCGCACACTGCAACAATCTAAAGAGAAAAAAAACAATACACATTAGAAGAAACAAAAACAACACACATTACAACAGGCTATGTCACAGGGTATGTCACAAATAGGGTGTCTGTCCCCAAGGGGGGAAGATTATAAATCATTATAAACGTGGGCCCCCTGGAAGCAACCCTACGGAGGGCAGAGAGGCCAAATAAAGACACGGCAGAACATACAGAAAACAAATGGGCCCAAGGAAGCAACCCTATAAAAAACAAAAACCTGGAGTATAGTGGGCTTTTCTATCCCCCCCCCCTGGGACCAGAAACTGTAAAAAAAAACAGCCACTCTGCCCCCAGGAGGGGGGGGGGGCAGAATAGCCTACAATATTTATAATGCCCCCTGGAAGCGACCCTTGCCCAAGGGGTCGCTTCCTTTATAAATATACTAAAATCTCTGGTGTCTAGTGGGCTTTTCTACCCCCCCTGGGTCCAGATGTGGCCCAAAAAACAGCTGATCTGCCCCCAGGGGGGGCAGACAAGTCTAAAAAAATTATGGGCCACTAGGAAGCGACCCTTCCCCAAGGGGTCGCTTCCTTTACAATTATAAATAAATCCCTGGTGTCTAGTGGGCTTTTCTGCCCCCCCTGGGTCCAGATCACGCGCTAACATGGGCGATCTGCCCCCAGGGGGGGCAGAAAAGTCTACACTACATTTTGATGGCCCTGAAAGCGACCCTTGCCCAAGGGGTCGCTTCCTTTACGAATAAAAACACAATCCCTGGTGTCTAGTGGGCTTTCCTGCCCCCCCCCTGGGTCCAGATTCCCGAATAAAACGGTTGATCTGCCCTCAGGGGGGGGCAGAAAAGTCTAAACGAATAAAAAACGCCCCAGGAAGCGACCCTTTCCCAAGGGGTCACTTCCTTTTATCAAAAAAAATAATCCCTGGTGTCTAGTGGGCTTTTCTGCCCCCCCTGGGTCGAGATCGCTTGCAAAAACGAGCGATCTCGACCCAGGGGGGGCAGAAAAGTCTGAATAACAAAATTATGGCCCTAGGAAGCGACCCTTGCCCAAGGGGTCGCTTCCTTTTATGAAAAAAAACATCCCTGGTGTCTAGTGGGCTTTTCTGCCCCCCTGGGTCGAGATCGCTCGCTAAAACGAGCGATGTCGACCCAGGGGGGGCAGAAAAGTCTGAATTACAAAATTATGGCCCTAGGAAGCGACCCTTGCCCAAGGGGTCGCTTCCTTTTATGAAAAAAAACATCCCTGGTGTCTAGTGGGCTTTTCTGCCCCCCCTGGGTCGAGATCGCTCGCTAAAACGAGCGATGTCGACCCAGGGGGGGCAGAAAAGTCTGAATTACAAAATTATGGCCCTAGGAAGCGACCCTTGCCCAAGGGGTCGCTTCCTTTTATGAAAAAAAAACATCCCTGGTGTCTAGTGGGCTTTTCTGCCCCCCCTGGGTCGAGATCGCTCGCTAAAACGAGCGATGTCGACCCGGGGGGGGGCAGAAAAGTCTGACTTACAAAAATGTAGCCCCTGGAAGCGACCCTTGCCCAAGGGGTCGCTTCCTTTTCAGACAAAAACATCCCTGGTGTCTAGTGGGGGCATTACTGGTGCAGGATCGCGACGCTGTGCGCGATCCTGAACCAGGAATGCCCTGCATTGGGACATCAGGGGAGAGGAAACAGTGTTTCCTCCCCCCGATGCCTCAAGGCACCGAGAAATGGCCCCCCCGCCCCACCGGAGAGCAGAAACCTTACCTGCTAGCTGGACACGCTGGAAAGAAATGGCTTCCAGCGCGTCCAGCACTTCCTGATGACGTCGGCGTGCGCGACAGCGCGCTGACGTCACCAGGAAGTGCGGGGGGGGGGGGGGAGCAGCGCAAAGTCTTCCGCTGCCACCCCCCAAAAAACAAACACGATCGGAGCCCCAGGGGGGGAGCGACAGCGCTCCCCCCGAGGGCTGTACTGATGACGGAGCGGTTCCGTCATCAGCACAGCCCAACCGATGCTGATGACGGAACCGCTCCGTCATCAGCATCGAAGGGGTTAAACAGTGGGACAGTGGCTCGTGGTCCATGCTCACAATGAAAAGGTGCTCATAGACCTAGAGGTGGAAATACTGACATGACCAATGGATGGCTATGGCCTCTTGTTCCATCTGGGACTGCCTTTTTCCGTTGGGGTCAGGGATCTGCTAGCATATGCAACCGGGGCCTACTCCCCACAAGGTTGCTGTAGCGTGATAATGGCCCCAGCCCTTTTTTCCGGCTGGTGTCCACTGCAAGGGTTGGGATCTTCGACGTGTGAAATTCGGCCAGGGTGGTGTTGGCTTAAAATGCTTCTTTTGTTGCCTGAAACATTTTGGCTTGGTCTTTACCCCAGGTCCACATAGCTGTGACTTTAAAGAGTTCCCTTACGGGGCTGTATCAGGTTGTCAAGTCTGAAATTAAGCGACCACAGTAACTGACCAAACCTAGAAAGCTTCTCATTTTGGAGACATTCAATGGCATCTCCCACCTTTTTTGGGGTCAGGGGCAACACCATCTGCAGAGAATGTGTATCCGAAGAGGCTGAACCTTTGTTTCAGAAATCCGTCCTGGTGCTGTGAAAGCCCCACCTCACTGATTTTTTGTAGCGCTTGGTAGACTGCGGTTGCGCTGCACAAACGGACACAGTTACTTTGCGAGGTGCAGCGTGGAACTCCCCCAACATGCCCCTGCCCATCCTTTATTAAACCACCTGGGTCACATTTAGGCAAAATCAGATGCTCTTCAATGGCGGGATCTCAGGCACTACCCCCTGCATTTGTGCTGCTTCCCAATGACTTCTTACCACGTACAGGAACATTATAGGTACTTAGCTCATGGCAGGTCCTTAAGTGATGTGGGCTGTCAGTAGCAGGTACACTGTCTGTGCAAGTGGACACACTGATCTGGGATTTCACCATGACAAGTGGGGTATATTGTATACTTGTGTGGCTGTCATCAAAATTTGTTGGATTACTTTTTCAGAGCACCGCCTGCTTTAGCTTCAAGAGTAAAGATAAACAAAGTTGAGCACTGTGTACCACTGCGCAGGTCCAGGACTCTCAGGCTAGTACAGCCGCGACAGAAGGGTTTATTTAGGTCTCTGCTAGAAAGCGCATGCACTGTCTCGAAGAGACGTGTTGTGTGAAATCTGTGTGCTTCAGCCTGCCCACAGGCTTACCATTTGCCTGTTCCATGGTCTGTCTCATATTCTTTGTCACCATTTGTCCCTGGCATGCATGGTCATGCCTCTTCTTGTGTTTTTCTTTGTTTGCCCTAAGTTGGCAGGGTATGCTCAGACGTGAGTCCCTTGCTCTCTTTGCCACTGGAGTCAAGCAAGCCCGGCTGAAGACGGCTGTAATGCCAGAAACCGGTCCTGGGGAGCTTGATTCCGGTCCAGGGAAGACATGGCTTGGCAGTTCGGGTTGGACTGTTCCCATGAGGCACAGGGTCAGACTGATTTGCATATGGCCATGTCTGAACTGGGGTGGCGGAGTGAGCTAAAGAACGGTGATGGATTAAACCCAGATCAGTTGACTGGGGGTGAGTGTTTGCATTGTCAAAGCTCCGTCCATCATCACCTTTGGTTTTTCTTTGTTTGCCCTAAGTTGGCAGGGTATGCTCAGACGTGAGTCCCTTGCTCTCTTTGCCACTGGAGTCAAGCAAGCCCGGCTGAAGACGGCTGTAATGCCAGAAACCGGTCCTGGGGAGCTTGATTCCGGTCCAGGGAAGACATGGCTTGGCAGTTCGGGTTGGACTGTTCCCATGAGGCACAGGGTCAGACTGATTGGCATATGGCCATGTCTGAACTGGGGTGGCGGAGTGAGCTAAAGAACGGTGATGGATTAAACCCAGATCAGTTGACTGGGGGTGAGTGTTTGCATTGTCAAAGCTCCGTCCATCATCACCTTTGGTTTTTCTTTGTTTGCCCTAAGTTGACAGGGTATGCTCAGACGTGAGTCCCTTGCTCTCTTTGCCACTGGAGTCAAGCAAGCCCGGCTGAAGACGGCTGTAATGCCAGAAACCGGTCCTGGGGAGCTTGATTCCAGTCCAGGGAAGACATGGCTTGGCAGTTCGGGTTGGACTGTTCCCATGAGGCACAGGGTCACACTGATTTGCATATGGCCATGTCTGAACTGGGGTGGCGGAGTGAGCTAAAGAACGGTGATGGATTAAACCCAGATCAGTTGACTGGGGGTGAGTGTTTGCATTGTCAAAGCTCCGTCCATCATCACCTTTGGTTTTTCTTTGTTTGCCCTAAGTTGGCAGGGTATGCTCAGACGTGAGTCCCTTGCTCTCTTTGCCACTGGAGTCAAGCAAGCCCGGCTGAAGACGGCTGTAATGCCAGAAACCGGTCCTGGGGAGCTTGATTCCGGTCCAGGGAAGACATGGCTTGGCAGTTCGGGTTGGACTGTTCCCATGAGGCACAGGGTCAGACTGATTTGCATATGGCCATGTCTGAACTGGGGTGGCGGAGTGAGCTAAAGAACGGTGATGGATTAAACCCAGATCAGTTGACTGGGGGTGAGTGTTTGCATTGTCAAAGCTCCGTCCATCATCACCTTTGGTTTTTCCTTCTCTCTCTTCTTGTGTTTAGCCATCCCTCCAGAGCATGGACCAAGCACTTGTAAACATCTACTGCTCCCTCCCGTTTCTATGACCATTTTAGGACCTACTTATGTATTTCTTTTTCAGTACTCTATACAGTGCTCGTGCTTTTACCAGTTTGGGCTCCTCTGACCCTCCCTCATGCCCCATCCACAGATCACCCCTCCCAGTGACTGCTTTTCAATATTGATGCTGCTTTCCGTTTCACCCACCTCCTCCCCCCAGTCTCTGCTAGCTCCATCGCACCTGCCTGTTCTTCCCCGTCCACAAATCATCCTCTCTCGTGACCCAGTCACTGCTTTAAACCCCCATTGTAGTCTGTTTCCTTCTAGTGAGTGGTGGTGTTCTGCCTTTTTAATGTCCTGTTAGTGTATAGCTGATGCACTGATTGAAGCATGCGTACACGGCTCCTTCACACACCTGGTGGCCAAAGCTTGGACTGTTCGACCCCTTCACCTCAGGACTGCCCCATTACTCTGGGAATTCAGGCAAGGACTCAAGACCTGGCTGTTTGAATTAACAAATCACCACAAAGCAGTTACTCCGGTGCATTGAGACCCTCAAGGGTGATTTGGTGCAGTTTATAAATCCCTGATTGATTGATTAGTTGGCACACATGTAGTCTCTGTTCATTTTCCACACATGTTGGTACTGGGTGTGTGTGGTGTGTGTTTACACCATATGTGGTTGTTCGGAAATGGTGTTTATAGCTGCAAAATCAGACCTTAAGTGAATCAGATATGCTTTATCACATGGCATGTCCGAGCTCCTAAAGTATCTGTGTCTTCTGCTGTAATTGTATAGCCATATTTCTTCTGCATAAAATGATTTAACTGTTCGTGTCTCACCTTGTTGCTTCTCATTTCAGAGGGTGGGACTCTATTTCTTTAAACCTCTCCTGTTGGGACACTTTCTTACTTTTTAGGCATTCCTGGTGAAATGTTTCTGTGCGCCATTGTTGCTTGACTTTACTTCTCTTTGAAGGAGCCAGGCTGAGTCTTGATGTTGTCATTGTCTGTCTGCCCCTAAACGTCCAAGGCAAAAGTTGTCCTTTTAATGTGGTTGTCGATGCAATGTATTTCCTCATGTTCACCATTAGTAAACCAGCCTAGCACTGTAATTCTTTCTTTTTTTGTGCGGTTTTATATAGCGGCCAACACCACCCGAAGGTAGTGATACGCTTTAATTGGCACCAGTTACTTTTTGTGTGCAGTTTATATAGGGCCAAAAACACCCGAAGGTATTGGAGTGCTTTACATTAGACCCAGTTACTTTACATAAGGACACATTCATTTTTGTAGGCATGGGGAGATTAGGTGATTTGCCCAGAATCAAGGCTGTTAAGCTGACACTGAAACTCAAACCCAGTTTACCAGCTCCATAGTCGGCCGCTGTGGCCTTTATCCCACATCCTCCCCGAAGAGGAAGCCACATCGCCTCCCTAACCTAGACCTCAGTTACACATTTTGTGATTATGGCCAAATCACGTAATCTCCCCGTGGCAGCCCGCATTTGCTGTTGGTTGCCCATCCACCTCCTGATCATTGCTGCTTGCCCTGCTGAACTCCATTGCACAGATCCCATCCTCCCTGACTGCTTTTCACATTTGTTTTTTTTCAGTTTTATATACCACCAACACCACCCGAAGTAATTTGAGTGCTTAACATTAGCACCAGTTACTTATTTTGTGCAGGTTTATATGGCGCTAAAACACCAGAAGTTATTGGAGCGCTTTACATTAACACCAGTTACTTTTCACGAGAACACCATACACTTAGGCAAACCATTAAATCTCCCAGTGAAAGCCCACATTTGGTGTTGGTTGCCCATCAACCTCCTGTCCGTCGGTGTCTGCCCACGCAGAACTCCAGTTGCACAGGTCCCCTCTTCCCCAAGTTCCCCTCCTCTTCTGACTCTGCTTTTCACATTTGTTTTTTTCTGTTCTGTTTTTTTTGTAGCACTAACAAACCCGAAGGTATTTTACATAAGCACCAGTTACAAATATTTAATGCAGTTTTATATAGCGCAAACACCACCCGAAGGTATTGGAGCACTTTACATTAGCACCAGTTACGTTACACAAGGACACATTAATTTATATAGAACCAGGGAGGATAAGTGATTTGACCAGAATGATGGATGTTAGGCTGACGCCGAAACTCAATCCCATTTTCCCACATGGACGTCATTTAGGGGTCGCAGCTGCGACCCCTGGCTTGGTCCTTGCCACCCCTGGCACTGCCTTTGCGAGCCCGTGGGTTCAGAGTTGGCAAAACCAGTGCCAGGAAAACAAGAGCAGCTCCACTTTCATCTGTTTTGTCAATTCCTAATTACACTAACAGTGAATAATATTTTATCATTCACAATTAGTGTACTAAAGAATGAATTACAATTAGACAGAATATGACCCTCCTGACAGCTGAGGTAAGTAAAAAATATTTTAAATGCATGTTGTGTGCGCAAGTGTGCTTAAGTGAGAACAAGTGCGTGTATGACTAAATGTGTATGTATGTGAAAGCATGCGTGTATGAGTGAAAGTAAAGGTTAAATGGTGTGTGATGTCACCTTCGCTACCCCAGGCATTTTGGTGAATTGGCATTCATGGTTTCCCAGCTCTATAACCGGCAGCTCTGGCCCTTACGCCACATACTCTCCCAAGGGGACGCCACATTGTCTCCCTGGCCGCAGCCTCAGTTCCACATTTTGCGATTACGGCCAAATCACATAATCTCACTGTGGCTGTACGCATTTGCTGTTGGCTTCCCGTCCAACTCCCTCCTCCACCGACTCTTTCCATTTTTTTGTGCAGTTTTGTATAATGCCAACACCACCCGAAGGTGTTGGAATGCTTTACGTTAGCACCAGTTACTTTGTTTTGTGCAGTTTTGTTTAGCACCAACACCACCCAAAGCTATTGGAGTGCTTTACATTAGCACCAGTTACTTTTTTGTGCAGGTTTATGTAGCTCCAACACCACCTGAAGGTATTGGAGCACTTCAAATCAGCACTGGTTACTTTACAAAAGGACACATTCATTTTTGTAGGCACAGGGAGATTAAGTGATTTGCTCAAAATCAAGGATGTTATGCTGATGCCAAAACCCGAACCCAGTTTACCAGCTCCATAGCCTGCAGCTCTGGCCCTCACACCACATCCTCTCCCGAAATGACACCATTTCATCTCCCTAGCCTCGGCTCCACATTTTGTGATTAAGAATAAATCACTTAATATCCCAGTTTCTAAACACAACAAGCTTTGGACAAGCCAGTAGGTTTCACCTGTGTGAAATCTATTTTTTTTTATCTCGGCTAGACAGCGCATTTGCCGCTTGGCTAGACTGTGCATGTGGTGTCTCGAAGAGACTGTGATGTGGTGTGTTCTATCTGTGGGCTTACAAGCCGCCCATCTCCTACCACTGGTAAACTTCAGCATTGCTCTCATTTTCTTTGATGGCATTTATCATGTCCTCTTCATGTGTTTGGCCTTCCCATAGCACGTCTGCTTACACTGCTCCCAGTACGCAGAGTTATTTTTCTTTTGTTTTCAAGGACACCATAGGAGTACTTTTGTTTTCAAGCCGTCTCTCTTGTACACATACACACATACCACTAAAATGCATACGTGTGTACATAAACAAATGCATTCCTTAAAAAGTTGTTAAAACATGAACAGCACTTGTTTATGTTTTTTGCACTATTCGATGGTATTGGAGTGTTCGCTCCATCCTCCTTCTTGACACTGCTTGATCACGAACCAATGGTATTGAAGTGCTTTAAGTGCTCGACAGTTACATTTCACAATGACGCATTCAATGTTGTCACTTATTCTGCTTCAATTAAGGTATTTTTTTAACCCTGTCATTGTTGCTTCCTCCAACCCTCTCCCGTCATTGGTTTCCCATCTGCCCATCCCCGCTTGCTTCCCTGCTTAACCTGTCCTCCCACTAGTTCCCTCTGGCCTGCTGTTTTTTATTTTTATTTTGCGCAATCTGAAGGTATTGGAGCGCTTGTTTCGTCCTCCATCTTGCCATAATGCTAACACCAGCTGGTGGTATTGGAGTGCTTTAAGTGCTCACCAGTTACATTACACAATGACACATTCATTTTCGTACGCAGGGGGAAGCCTAGGTGATTTGCCTAGAATCACAAACTATTCAGCTGACCCCACGATTCGAATCTGGTTCCCCAGTTACCCTCTTGGCAGTTCTGCCCAGTATGCTACATCCTTGCTTCACTTCAAAGCCCATCAGCTGTTTCTCACTATCACTTCTACATTTCTTCAGCAAGACGTAATCAACACAGAACAAGCATTGTCAAAGCTAATAGATCTCATCAATGCCCGAGCTACTGGTTTTGTCAATGTGAATGTCTTAGCTATGTTGTCTAGCAGCACATCTGCTATTCAATATAGCTGAAAGTCATTGAAAAAAAGTGCTATGTTGCACCCAGCGCAGGCCACGTCATACCGCATTTTTGTGTTAGGAGGGGCAGGACAGTAAACTCAACTTGGGGGCGAAGAGACTCAGCATCGGCTCAACATCCTGTGATTCTGGACTTTCAGTGACTTTCTGCTTATGCACCTCATACCTTAGCTACACCACTCTTGCGATTCCAGAGTCACCACCCAAGACATCCAGCTCTAGTGCCGTGGCTCCCTCCAGATCTGCACCCCCCCCCGGAGAGAGACAGACACCATCACACACACAGGTCCCTCCCTCAGTGTATCTTTATGTGTGCAGCTCTACCTGCGATTCCTTGTATACAGGTCTACCGCTCCCCACACATTCATCCTCTATACCTAGGGCACTCCACTAGCAACCATTCTCTGATCTTATGGAAGCTGTTTCATGCACACACAAATGCTCCTCAAAACCAACGGATCTCCCTGAATCATCTGAATCAGAGAAGTCAACTGCTGAAAATCCTTTGACAACCCCTGGTAAACACAGAAAAAAAGGAATACTGCTCTCTAGCAACACTTGGCTTGTGGTCCTGAAAACCCTGGCTCACTCTCTTGACCCTGCTGCACTACCTCATGACCAACTAATATAGTA
This sequence comes from Lissotriton helveticus, assembly GCF_964261635.1. Classification (NCBI taxonomy): domain Eukaryota; kingdom Metazoa; phylum Chordata; class Amphibia; order Caudata; family Salamandridae; genus Lissotriton; species Lissotriton helveticus. The sequence goes on from NC_136057.1 coordinate 1,625,361,137, forward strand.
AAATCTTGAGCATGAAAATGAACGCAGGCCTATCACCCAGACCACAAATCAACTGCAGAGTAAGCCTTCTTCCACCTCAGGCTGTTAGGTAGTCTCCTTCCTTTCCTTGCCTGGTCACAAAAAGTCCTTGATCTTTTCACATCACTATTGTCCTACCTCAATTGTGCCAATGGACACTACCTAGGCCTTTAAGAATACCTATTGTGCAAACTCCTCAACAACAAGACTCTCATTTCACTCTGGAACAAGAGAACACATCATCCCAGCTCCACACATTCTTTAAGGAGTTTCCGTCAGCAAGCTGCATCAGCTGCAGGACAGGCAGCAGGACAGAGCAGGAAACAGCGGTGGGCAGGAAGGTATGCAAGCCTGACTGCTCAAGTACCTCCATACCTATGTTACCTGATATTTTTCCACAAATATTTTCCATCTGCCACACTTACGCAATATCCCCGTGGGGTATTCTCTATTTTTTGGATAGGCCAACAAACTCTGGATTATACTGCACAGACCAATCCACACTATTCTTGGTTAACACTTCTGGTAAGCTCCAAAATCCAGGCTCTTCCCAACCCTGAATCCATAGTAATTCTTTAGTCATAAATTAATTAAAATAATTTCAATAGGAAGGAAACAATCAATAGGAAGGGAAAAAGTAAAGAAAACATACATATGGCATTGAATACTGGAACTAGACCGAGACAGCTATTGTTCAGTCGCCAGTATTACTTAGCATGTGCATACCATTCTAGGAGTTGAGGCATCAGTTGACATATGTCGACAAAACAGTGATTTCAGAAAGTGAAAGCCTCCTTCCTTCCTCGATAGAGGATGAAACCATGGTTTAAAAGAGTCAGTCCAGAAGAATAAGGTGCGTGGTGCTTTGTGCTTTAAAATGGTGGCACCGGCTGGTCTGAGACATTGGGTAAGCCATCTCAAAGTCAGGTTGAAGCCGGGCTGAGTTGCTACCAAAGCGATGTTGAAGTTCTTCTTCTGAAAACCCCTCATATGTGAGTAATATTCTAGGAAGTTACTCATCGATTCTCAAATGTGAGCAAACAGTAATTTAAAAATGAAAAACCTCCTACCTTCAATGGTAAAGTGTTAAGGGCAGGGTTTAGAAGAGACAGACCAGAAGAATAAAGTGTATGTAGAGGATCTACCAAAAATCCATCCATAAGCACATATTGTAGGAGAGTAGGGTCTGCAATCCTATGATCACCCAGATTTTTGCTTTTTGCTTCACTGGTTTACGACTTTCCCTGGCTGTGGGCCTGCTAATCAGACCCACAGCCTAGCTGTTCTCTCTAATCCAAATTGTACCCAGGTACTGAATTGGCCCTGGGCCCTCTCAAGTCCCTGTACCCAGGGCTGAGGTGCACCCAGAAGTCTCCCAGGGGCTGCAGCATGCATTGTGCCACCCCTGGGCTGACTAACTAAATCAGACACAACTGGCTGCTTGACAGCTGGGGCAGAGTGGTGTACCCACCCTCTGCTATAGATATAGTATTCCTATATCTAAACCTAAATGGACACACAGATCTCCTATCAGTCACTCCTATAGCAGGCCTTGACAATCCTGAAGGCAGAGTGCTTGGAATCGTGTGAGATAGTGCTCTGGCATGAGCTGAGCCTGTCTGCGGCTTTCGGGATCCATCCCTTAGCCGTTTCCATGATATCGCATACCATATACTCTTAAGTGCATTATAATCCTCGCGGTTATATGCCAACTCTGGTATCGCTTTATCAAAACATGTCGAGTAAGGTGTCATACGAATTGGAATACTAACCCCTCGCCAATTCTGGCGACGGGGTTAGCATTCCACCCTTCTAGAGGGACACGACATGTATGTAACCTGTAACCCCGGTTAAAGTCAGACATAGCCTTAGCTCCACAAAATGGATGCTGCCATCGAGACACAAGTCTGCCCTCCTGCTGCTGGGAGTCCTCCCAGAGCAGGAGGCAAGGACAAAGGGTTTCCTGTCAGGGGCGGTGCCAGCACCGTCCCAGACAGGATTTTGTGTATCCTAGGTAGGCAGGGCTTTAGAGGAAGGTGACTGCAAGTGGCACCCCGGTGCTCACTGTGCATAGGCCGGCTGAAACCAGTTCCAGGGGCACTCCAGCCCCTGGCCTGGGGAAAGCCCGCCAAAGGAGAGGGGTGTAACCACCCCCCTCCTAGTCCCACCCATAGGGCAGGACTTAGTCGCGTGCCAGCCCCTTTTTTCAGGATAAAGGTAGGAACTGGCCCCCTTCCAAATCCGATCATCTTTGAATCCTGAAACTACTTTCTGCAAGAAGGAACTCAAGACTCTTCTCAAGATTTCTCCCTTGTGACTAAGGAGTAGTCACCCTGCAGCAGCAGGCACCAACCAAGCATCGCGGTTTGTTGCCAGTCTCTCCTTCGGATCAAGACTGCTCCAGCACGACGAGAACCGGCTTCCCTGGCACCTCTGACCTCAACCTACATCATCAGCCCAGCTGTGACCCGTGGGTGCGACGAGACCTCGAGGGACCGGCCATCTTCAGAACTGCACGACGCTTGTCCAGCACGACTCCCGAGTGACCCTCGACTGAGTGCTTTGGGGTAAGAGAAGCCCCGACCCTGAGCAGCTCCAGCACCGAAGTTTAGCCCCCCTGCATCCACGAGATCTGCGTGGGGCCCTTCTGCTCTTTGCTGCTCACCGCGTTGTCCAGGTCGCTTGCCCGTTGGCTAGTGGCCCCTTCACGACGCTCCACGACGACAAACACTGCTGGTCTGGTTGCTCCAGACTGGCCCTTGCTTCCCTCCATCAGAGAAGTATCCTGGACCCTCCTGGTCCACTCAAGACGCCATTTTAGGTCCACCGCGTGGGCCTTGCATTTGCCAAGACTTGTTGCCCCAATCCTGGGTCCAGCGACGTCGACAGCAAGAACCTTCGTGGGACAGCTCGCACCTCCATCCTGGTCACCGACAACGCCTCCTGGTCCGAGAGACTGCAGAGCCCAGCAGCGCCCACTCACCTGACTGCAGTGACTTCACCCGGTGCCATCCTGGTGCCCACTTAATCACTGGCTAGTGATTCAGAACTTGGTCCCCTCTGCTTTCAGGTCTTCTTCTTCCCTGATCCAGGCTTGGATCTCTTCGAACTTTTCTTCACTGGCCGCCTGCCAGCAACTTCTTCTTCAGGCTCCTGGTCCGTCAACGAGGGTTTCCGACGCAACTTGAACCCTATGCAGCCGCAGCCCCTGGGCTAGGTAAACTGAGTACTCCGGTGCTCCAGCATAGTCCAACACTCTAAGTGTTCGGATCCACTCCCGTTTTCGTCCCAGCTAGTCGGGTTCGCCCGAGAACAGTGACTTTGTAAATTCTAGCTTCCATAGACTTTGTCCCGCATCCCGCGTGAGAGTGCACACTCTGCACCCGAGTTCCCTAGGCCTCCTGCTAGTAATCTAAAGGTTCAGTAGTCCAGTCCTAGCGATCCCAAAGCCTCTGAGAATAGTTACTTACCTGCTAGTAATTCGCATTCCACTTTCATAGTATATGGTTTTTCGTGCCCCTCGGGCATTTGTGTAAATTGTGCAACTTGAAGTATTTTTATAAGAGTTTTGTTGTGTGCTTAGCTCCCTGTCTCATAAAGAGCCAGGGTAGTCTTGTTATAAATAAATATACAGTTATTTTCATAACAACTTGTGTGGTGTCCTTTCACTTGGTGTTCAAGGGGTAATGTGATGGTAAAACAGCTGGCTTAACACGCCCTCTAGAGTCTTAGCCTTAGACTGCTCGTATCCATGCTACTAGGATAGCTGGTCTATAAGGTTGACTTACAACCAATCATCAATAAGGGTTGTTTGGACTGATACAAAGTGCTCACTAGAATAGTGAACATTATATATCAGGCCAACTTCTCACATTGGTGAGCAGCGGTTGGGATTTGAGCTTGCTGTTGTTTTACCACACATATCCTAAGAATATCTTGTGAAAGATCACATAAGTACTAAAGGTACATATAACTTAGCTTAGAATACTCAGAGTTCTACTGAACCAGCTGTTGTAGCTCCTAGGGCCTAGCACACCCTAAACTACAACTCTAGCAAGGGATCAGTAGGCAAACAAATAGTGTAGGTAAGTGCACCACTTACACCTCACTAGAAAAGCATGTCTACCCAGGGAGAGTCTTCAGAGACTCCCCTTGTGGTTATTGACCCTCCACAGGTCACTTCAAGATATGCAGCTCTCAGTTTCCAGGAGATGAGACAAGTGTGTACCTCCAGGAAATTGAAACAGGGGTCTAACCCCACCATTCCCTTTCTGATAGGTCTCTTAGAGACATATGATGCGAGAAAGATTTCTCAGCTAGATGGGAATATGCCAGCCTTAGAGGGTACCACTGGGGATCCAGACCTCCACAACACTGTAAATGCAGTTGAGGAGGAGGATCCTGAGGAACTCTCTGGGGATGAGGCAGACAAAGGTCTTGAGGTAGTCAGAAGGCTAACTAGGGCCAACATAGACTTGCTTGGGCTAGGATCTGGGGGACCCCCAGTACTGACCCTAAGTAGGCCTAACCTTGGAGTTAGGAGAGATAGATCTCTTTCTAGGGACTCCAATAGATCTCTGCACTCTAATGCCTCTTCTCAGAGGAGAAGGAACTCTCCCCAGAGGAGATTGACTTCCCCTCAGAGAATAGAGCATGAAGCCAGAATGAGACAGGCTGCTCTGAGGATTGAAAGGGAAGAACTTGCCCTGGCCAAAGAAAAGCTTGCATTTGCTAGAGAGCAGCAGATGAGTGGGTTAGCTCCCACTGGTGGCAGCAATCTCCCAAGAGATAGAGAGAAGGGTTTAGATACTAAACACCTGACAAAAATAGTGCCCCCCTTTAAGCAAGGGGATGACATCCAGAAATGGATGGCTGCTTTGGAGAGGGCCTGCACTGTGCAGGGCATTCCCCAGAGTCAGTGGGCAGCTATACTGTGGCTCTCCTTTGATGGCAAAGGTAGAGATAAGCTCCTCACTACAAGAGTGGAGGATGCTAACAATTACCAGGTCCTGAAGAATACACTGGTTGATGGGTTTGGTTTAACCACTGAGCAGTACAGGTTGCTGTTCAGAGACACCCAGAAAACTCAGTCTCAGGACTGGTCTGACTTTGTGGATAGTGCCACTAAGGCTTTGGAGGGCTGGTTGCTGGGTAGCAAGGTTACTGATTACACAGGATTGTATAATCTGATGATGAGAGAACAAATTTTAAATAATTGTCAGAACCAGTTGTTGCACCAGCACCTTGTTGATTCAGATCTGACCTCTCCCCAAGAATTGGGAAAGAAGGCAGACAAATGGGTCAGAACAAGGATCAAGCAGAACCAGAACCAGAACCAGGGTGGTCAGAAGAAAGCAGACCAGAAGGGTAACACTAAGAGTGAACAAAATGACCAGAAGTCTTCAAAAAGGTTCCCAACAAACCAAAGAGGGTGGGGGTCAGGCTTCACAGCAGAAAAAGAAGACTCAAGAAGGCCAGTCAAAAAGGTGGTGCCAGTACTGTAAAAGTAAGTCTCACTGGTTTAGTGAGTGCACCAAAAGAGGAGGGCAAACCTCTACCACTACAGCCCCTAAGGCAACTGCACCCCCTAGTACAGTCAGTAGTGGTAGTGCACCTCCCAAGGGATTAGTTGGGTTAACCTTGGGAACTGAGGAGTCTGACAACTTAGTTGGCACACTCACTCAGGCTGTCCTTGTCTGTACAGGGGATATGGATATGTCCCCTGATGTAAGTCCCAATACTTTGGGCAAATACAGGCAGACACCTTTAATAAATGGCAAAATGGCTCAGGCCTATAGGGACACTTGTGCCAGTGTCACCATGGTGACACCTAACTTTGTGGACCCTGGACAGATCATGCCAGGTACAGATTTCCTGGTGACCAATGCCAGCAACGTCACTACCAGTCATAGTATGGCGATTGTTGCTTTCTCCTGGGGAGGGGTAAGTGGCCAAAAGAAAGTTGTGGTTAGTTCAGACCTCCCAGTGGATTGTTTGTTGGGCAATGATTTGGAGTCATCCCTATGGTCAGAAGTGGAGCAGAGGACTCACATGGAAATGTTAGGCTTGCCAGCACATGTGCTTGCTGTGACTAGGTCACAGGCCAGAAAATGCCCCACTGAACAGGTGCTGGATCCTGGAAGAAAGGACCAGACACCTTCCAAGAAGAAGAGCAGTAAGGGTAAGGCTTTGCCTTCCCCCTTGCCCCAGGTTGAGGATCAAGTCTCTGAGGAGGCTGATCTGGGAGAGCTGAGGGAAACTGAGCCTAAAGAGCTTGAACTTGATCAAGTTGAGTTTCTGGGCTCAGGGGGACCCTCCAGAGAAGACCTGGGGAAGGCACAGTTAGACTGCCCTTCCCTTGAACCCCTCAGACAGAAGGCTGCTGCTGAGGCTGCAGGGAATGCCACAGGTGCCCACAGGGTGTACTGGGAAGATGGACTCCTGTACTCTGAGTCAAGAGACCCCAAGCCTGGTGCAACCAGGAGGCTGGTCATCCCCTTGTCTCTGAGAGGTTTCCTTCTCACCTTGGCCCATGAGATTCCCCTTGCAGGTCACTTAGGTCAGACAAAGACTTGGGACAGACTTGTCTCACACTTTCACTGGCCCCACATGAATGAGAATACCAAGGAGTTTTGTCGCTCCTGTGTCACTTGCCAAGCCAGTGGTAAGTCAGGTGGCACAACAAAGGCCCCCTCATACCACTACCTGTGGTGGGGGTTCCCTTTGAAAGAGTGGGGATTGACATTGTTGGTCCAATGGAACCCCAGACAGCATCAGGGCACAAGTTTATATTGGTGGTGGTGGACCATGCCACCAGGTATCCTGAAGCTATTCCACTTAGGACCACTACAGCACCTGCAGTGGCAAGAGCCCTAGTTGGAGTGTTCTCCAGAGTGGGCTTCCCTAAGGAGGTTGTTTCTGACAGGGGTGTAAACTTCATGTCAGGATATCTGACTGCAATGTGGAAGGAATGTGGTGTTAACTACAAGTTCACCACACCCTATCATCCACAGTGCAATGGGCTTGTTGAGAGATTCAACAGGACCCTCAAAGGGATGATTCATGGACTACCTGAAAAGCTCAGGCGTAGATGGGATGTCCTGATACCCTGCCTCCTGTTTGCTTACAGAGAGGTCCCACAGAAGGGGGTTGGCTACAGCCCTTTTGAACTTCTGTATGGGTATCCTGTAAGAGGACCCCTGTGTTTGGTGAAGGAAGGATGGGAGAGACCTCTCAAAAAGCCTGCAACCAACATAGTGGACTATGTACTTGGTCTCCGCTCCAGGATGGCTGAATACATGGAGAAGGCATCCAAAAACCTAGAGGCCAGCCAAGAACTCCAAAAAGCTTGGCATTTGTATTTGTATTTGTATTTATTTTACTTGTAAAGCGCTAACATTCATCCTGAAAGGACATCACGGCGCTGAGAAAGAATTGCAAGTGACTTGATGACAGCAGTAATTGGAAATTATTGATCTGGCCTGGGAAAAAGGAATGTTTTTAGTTGTTTCCTAAATGAAAGGAAGCAGTCAGTAGTTCTGAGTTTAGGAGGTAACTCGTTCCACTTTGTTGCGGCAATGTGAGAGAAGGCCCTCTCTCCCATCCTGACAGTCCGAGCTCGGGTGATAGATGCTCTTCCTGAGGTCATAGATCGTAGGTTTCTAGAGGGTTTGTGGAATCTAATCCTGTCATGTAGGATGATGGGGCCTGACCAGAAGGCTGTCCTGACTGTATACCAGCCTGGGCAGAAGGTGTGGGTACTGGAGCCAGTGGCACCAGCAGCCCTCAAAGACAAATGGTCTGGGCCCCACACCATCATTGAGCAAAAGGGAGAGGTCACCTACCTGGTGGACCTTGGAACCCCCAGGAGCCCCCTCAGGGTGCTCCATGTGAACAGGCTCAAGGCATATGTCGACAGGAAGGACATGAGCTTGCTCATGGCCACAGACGAGGGACAGGAGGAAGAGAGTGACCCTCTCCCAGACCTGCTCACTCAGAATCCTGATGATGGATCAGTAGATGGTGTTGTCTTTTGTGGCAGCCTCTCTGAACATCAGCAACAGGATTGCAGGCAAGTTCTTCAATCCTTCAGACATATGTTCTCTCTGACACCCAGCCAAACTGATTGGTGTACCCATGAGGTTGACACTGGAGACAGTCTGCCTGTCAAGAGTAAAATCTACAGGCAGCCTGATCATGTCAGAGACTGCATCAAAACAGAAGTGCAGAAAATGTTGGAGTTGGGAGTCATTGAGCCCTCAGATAGCCCTTGGGCTAGCCCAGTAGTTCTAGTGCCAAAGCCTCACACCCAGGGTGGTAAGAGAGAGATGAGGTTTTGCGTAGACTACAGAGGCCTCAATGCAGTCACTAAGACTGATGCCTACCCAATACCAAGGGCAGATGAACTTATAGATAGATTGGCTTCTGCCAACTACTTAAGCACATTTGACCTGACAGCTGGGTATTGGCAAATCAGGTTAGCTGAGGAAGCCAGGCCCAAGACAGCATTTTCTACCCCTGGTGGTCATTATCAGTTTGTGGTAATGCCCTTTGGGTTGAAGAATGCCCCTGCCACCTTCCAAAGGTTGGTGAATCAAGTTCTCACTGGGATGGATGACTTCTGTGCAGCATATCTGGACGATATTGCTGTCTTTAGCTCCACCTGGGAGGATCACCTGGTCCACCTGAGGAAAGTGTTAGAGGCCCTGCAAAAGGCAGGCCTCACTATCAAGGCCACTAAGTGCCAGATAGGGCAGACACAGGTTGTATACCTGGGCCACCTTGTAGGTGGAGGCCAGGTTCAGCCACTGGAGAGTAAGATACAGGCCATCAAGGACTGGGCTCCTCCAATCACCCAGACTCAGGTTCGAGCTTTCTTGGGCCTGACTGGGTACTATAGGAAGTTTGTCAGAAATTATGGGTCCATAGTGACCCCCCTTAATGACCTGACAAGCAAGAAGATGCCAAAGAAAGTTCAGTGGACAGCAAGCTGTCAGAAAGCATTCGATGACCTAAAGCAGGCCATGTGCACAGCACCTATCCTAAAGAGTCCAGACTTCTCCAAACCATTCATTGTCCAAACAGATGCTTCTGAGTTGGGTGTGGGAGCTGTTCTATCTCAGCTGAATTTTGATGGCAACGACCAGCCAATTGCTTTCATTAGCAGAAGGCTGACCCCCAGAGAGAAAAATTGGTCAGCTATTGAGAGGGAGGCCTTTGCTGTGGTATGGGCCCTGAAGAAGTTGAGGTCCTACTTGTTTGGAACTCACTTCACAGTTCAGACCGACCATAAGCCCCTCTTATGGCTAAGTCAGATGAAGGGTGAAAACCCCAAACTACTTAGGTGGTCCATTTCCCTACAGGGGATGGATTTTACAGTGGAGCACAGACCTGGTACTGATCATGGCAATGCCGATGGGCTCTCCAGGTATTTCCACTTAGAGCAAGAAGACTCACCTGGTCAAGGTTAGTTTATTGTCCCAAAGTTTGGGGGGGGGGGTCATGTAGGAGAGTAGGGTCTGCAATCCTATGATCACCCAGATTTTTGCTTTTTGCTTCACTGGTTTACGACTTTCCCTGGCTGTGGGCCTGCTAATCAGACCCACAGCCTAGCTGTTCTCTCTAATCCAAATTGTACCCAGGTACTGAATTGGCCCTGGGCCCTCTCAAGTCCCTGTACCCAGGGCTGAGGTGCACCCAGAAGTCTCCCAGGGGCTGCAGCATGCATTGTGCCACCCCTGGGCTGACTAACTAAATCAGACACAACTGGCTGCTTGACAGCTGGGGCAGAGTGGTGTACCCACCCTCTGCTATAGATATAGTATTCCTATATCTAAACCTAAATGGACACACAGATCTCCTATCAGTCACTCCTATAGCAGGCCTTGACAATCCTGAAGGCAGAGTGCTTGGAATCGTGTGAGATAGTGCTCTGGCATGAGCTGAGCCTGTCTGCGGCTTTCGGGATCCATCCCTTAGCCGTTTCCATGATATCGCATACCATATACTCTTAAGTGCATTATAATCCTCGCGGTTATATGCCAACTCTGGTATCGCTTTATCAAAACATGTCGAGTAAGGTGTCATACGAATTGGAATACTAACCCCTCGCCAATTCTGGCGACGGGGTTAGCATTCCACCCTTCTAGAGGGACACGACATGTATGTAACCTGTAACCCCGGTTAAAGTCAGACATAGCCTTAGCTCCACAAAATGGATGCTGCCACCGAGACACAAGTCTGCCCTCCTGCTGCTGGGAGTCCTCAAATTGGAGTCTCCTGAGGCAAAATAGCCGGGAGTGTGTTTTTAACGATTGTTATTCTGTTTACTTGTGTTTTTAATACTTACCCTCACTACTGCTGCTACCTGTATCCCGAGGGCGCCGTGTAGCGGAATTAGCGCTCACGTGACCCCCTCCCTCGCGCTTCCTCCACGGCTGGCCACGCCCACCTTGAGGCCACGCCCCCTTCCCGCCCTACTTAAAACGCTGAGTTGCTAGCGCTCGGGTAATTGGAGTCTCCTGAGGCAAAATAGCCGGGAGTGTGTTTTTAACGATTGTTATTCTGTTTACTTGTGTTTTTAATACTTACCCTCACTACTGCTGCTACCTGTATCCCGAGGGCGCCGTGTAGCGGAATTAGCGCTCACGTGACCCCCTCCCTCGCGCTTCCTCCACGGCTGGCCACGCCCACCTTGAGGCCACGCCCCCTTCCCGCCATACAGATCTCCTATATTAATGTGTAACCCCAGAACGCGCAGCGGACGTGCGTAGCGGGCGCGCCGTTTGCGCGCCTAAGGCAAGCCCGTCTGCGCCCGTCCGCGGCCGGACGGGGCTAGGGGCACGACCCCATGCCAAATTCACATCATACTCCCCTGAGGATCTTACTATCCTCCAAGGCCACTGGCCTCTTTCAGAAACGGTCCGCAGGCACATCGCCTCATTAGGGCTTGCCCCCTCTCCCACCTCTACATTGCTACCCTCCCAGTTGGCCTCTCCCCCACCTGACCCTCCCCCCCCGGCTCCGTCACTATCTGTTCTCTAACTCAACACCAGGTCAGCGGTCAAGCACCATCACGAGCTGTTTGTCCTGCTTGATACTGAGAAGCCTGACTTACTGCTCTTGACGGAAACCTGGTTTTGTGATTCTTCCCTCCCCGTTCTCTTGGCTACCCTTCCCCCTTCCTGGTGGGCATTAATCGCTCGCTCCGAATTGAATTTTCAAACCCTTCCCTCTCCCCCCATCCCCCTCACTGAGTTCCTTGTAGCCCGCTCCCTTTCCTTTTCTCCCCCTATTACCTTACTTCTAATGTATCGCCCACCCCAGTCTTCGTCGCTGTTCTTACCGGCATTTCAAGACCTGCTGGCAAATTTGGTGGTCAACTACGCCTCAGTTTTGGTGTTAGGGGATTTTAACTACTGGCCCTCGGACCCCTTTGAGTGCACTGCTTCGAAAGAGTTCACTGAATCTCTTTCTTCTCTGAACTTTGTCCCGCACATAACCATCCCCACTCATTTGCACGGTCACATACTTGACCAGGTTTGGTCTCTTAATCTTCCAGTCTCCTCGGTGACAATATCTCCTTGTCCCTGGTCCGACCATGCCCTCATTTCTTTTTCCATTTCGTCTAACTCTGTATCCAAAGCCCCACGCGCCAAAAACACCTGGGCGCGGAATTGGAACAGAGTCGATCTTCCCTCCTTGTCTTCTCTGCTCCGGAACTCCACTCCCACCCTTTCTGGTCTTTCATCCGACTCCCAAGCCAACGCCATTAATACCTGGCTAACTGGAGGCTCTGACTCTGTGGCTCCTCTGGGTCGCATTTCCATCCGGCGACCCAAGGATTCCAACAGGTGGTTTAACGACTACCTAAAAAAGTTAAAACTAGCCGCTCGACAGGCAGAAAGGCAGTGGAGAAGAAGTTACCACCCCTCATTAAAAACCCTCTACCTCACTTCACTCGCCGAATATAAAACCGCAATTCTCTCCGCCAAAACCTCCTACTTTTCAACTAAAATAATGTCAGCCGAGAACAAACCTAGGGAAATTTTCGGTATAGTGAATGACCTGGCTTATTCCGACAGAGCTTCACCCCAAATCCCCCCATCTCAGTCACTATGCGATCAACTCAATATTTACTTCTTGGAGAAGATCGATACCATCAAGGCCAACATCCCCTCTCCTTCGTCTGCCTTTGTGGATCCCTCCCCTCCCACTGTTCAATGTCATCTTACCTCTATCCCCCCCCTCACTGAGGCAGGATTCCGGGAGATACTCCCCAAAGTAAAGTCGGGTTCTCCCGCAGACATCTGTCCGGCACGAATCCTGCAACAAATTTATTCCTCTTGCCCTGAACCCCCTATTACTTTCCTCAACAACTCCCTCGCGCAGGGAGTAGTGACCCCTGCGCTCAAATCAGCCACTATAGTGCCCATCTTAAAAAAGCCTGGCGCTGACCCGTCCACCTTAGCCAATTAACGCCCCATTTCCCTGCTGCCCTATTTGGGCAAGGTGCTGGAACGCCATGTCACCGCAGTAGTCAGCACCCACGTAGAGGTTAATGGGGGACTGGCCTCCCGCCAGGCCGGCTTTCGCCCCAGGCACTCGACCGAATCAGTTGTGGTTGCGGTCCTGGACAACCTCAGGAAGGGTATGGATAATAACAAACATCAGGTGCTGGTACTCCTCGATCTCTCCGCCGCCTTTGACACGGTTGACCATACCATCCTACTGTCCCGTGTCAAGGCGGCTGGAATTGAGGGTTCAGCCCTGATTTGGCTTTCCTCCTTCCTGAGGGACCGCACCCAGGCGGTTCGGCTAGGAGACTTCACGACCACTCCACTCCCTGTCACCTGTGGTGTTCCCCAGGGCTCCTCTCTTTCTCCCCTACTTTTCAATCTGTACATCTCTCCTCTTATTTTCGCTCTTCAGCAGCTGGAGGTCACCGTGTATAACTACGCTGATGACCTCCAGCTCATCTTTGATCTGTCTTCTTCTCCTCTCTCTGTTCCTAATTTCCAGTCTTCCATGACATTTATCAGGGACTGGATGAACCACAACCATCTCAAATTGAACCCGGATAAAACCGAGCTGGTTCTCACCGGTGGTTCTTCCAGTCCCTGGAATTCTCTCTTCTGGCCCCCCACTCTTGGTCCCCCCCCCACCCCTTCAACCTCGGTCAAAACACTGGGTGTTAAAGTGAACAACCAGCTCACCCTTCATTCACAAATCAGCTCTGTAGTCTCCTCCTGCTTCCTCACCCTCCGAACCATCCGCACTGTCTCCCGTTTTATTTCCCCTCAGGCACTCAAGCTGATTATGGCCGCACTGGTGATATCACGGCTGGACTATGCCAATGCCCTTTACAACGGCATCCCGGCATACAGTATGCGGAGGCTCCAGCTGGTCCAGAACCAGGCGGCCCGGCTGGTCTTTGGTCTCCCACGATATCATCACTCTACACCGCTCCTCAGGGAGCTTCATTGGCTTCCTGTCAAGGAACGTTCCCTTTTTAAGACCGGCTGCATGGTCTTCCAGGCCCACCAAGGCACTGCCCCTGCCTTTATCTCCTCGTTAATAAAAGAATACGTCCCCACCAGAGAGCTTCGCTCTTCTTCCAAATCGCTCCTCCAAATCCCACGTTTCAAACGTAAAAAATGGGGTGGAACCAACTTTTCTACCTTAGCCCCTACGTTTTGGAACTCCCTTCCTGATCACCTTCGTTCTGCTACCCATTATCTTTCTTTTCGGAAAGACCTAAAAACGTTCCTTTTCAAACAGGCCTTCCCCGTGTAATCTCCCTTCTTCTTCTCGACTGGTTAATTTTGCCTCTGTTGTCGACCTCCATACTAGCGCCAAGAAACCGTACGGTGCACGTTGCGCTTTATAAATGTTTTAAATTAGAAATTAAATTAGAAATTAGGAGGCAAGGACAAAGGGTTTCCTGTCAGGGGCGGTGCCAGCACCGTCCCAGACAGGATTTTGTGTATCCTAGGTAGGCAGGGCTTTAGAGGAAGGTGACTGCAAGTGGCACCCCGGTGCTCACTGTGCATAGGCCGGTTGAAACCAGTTCCAGGGGCACTCCAGCCCCTGGCCTGGGGAAAGCCCGCCAAAGGAGAGGGGTGTAACCACCCCCCTCCTAGTCCCACCCATAGGGCAGGACTTAGTCGCGTGCCAGCCCCTTTTTTCAGGATAAAGGTAGGAACTGGCCCCCTTCCAAATCAGATCATCTTTGAATCCTGAAACTACTGTCTGCAAGAAGGAACTCAAGACTCTTCTCAAGATTTCTCCCTTGTGACTAAGGAGTAGTCACCCTGCAGCAGCAGGCACCAACCAAGCATCGCGGTTTGTTGCCAGTCTCTCCTTCGGATCAAGACTGCTCCAGCACGACGAGAACCGGCTTCCCTGGCACCTCTGACCTCAACCTACATCATCAGCCCAGCTGTGACCCGTGGGTGCGACGAGACCTCGAGGGACCGGCCATCTTCAGAACTGCACGACGCTTGTCCAGCACGACTCCCGAGTGACCCTCGACTGAGTGCTTTGGGGTAAGAGAAGCCCCGACCCTGAGCAGCTCCAGTACCGAAGTTCAGCCCCCCTGCATCCACGAGATCTGCGTGGGGCCCTTCTGCTCTTTGCTGCTCACCGCGTTGTCCAGGTCGCTTGCCCGTTGGCTAGTGGCCCCTTCACGACGCTCCACGACGACAAACACTGCTGGTCTGGTTGCTCCAGACTGGCCCTTGCTTCCCTCCATCAGAGAAGTATCCTGGACCCTCCTGGTCCACTCAAGACGCCATTTTAGGTCCACCGCGTGGGCCTTGCATTTGCCAAGACTTGTTGCCCCAATCCTGGGTCCAGCGACGTCGACAGCAAGAACCTTCGTGGGACAGCTCGCACCTCCATCCTGGTCGCCGACAACGCCTCCTGGTCCGAGAGACTGCAGAGCCCAGCAGCGCCCACTCACCTGACTGCGGTGACTTCGCCCGGTGCCATCCTGGTGCCCACTTAATCACTGGCTAGTGATTCAGAACTTGGTCCCCTCTGCTTTCAGGTCTTCTTCTTCCCTGATCCAGGCTTGGATCTCTTCGAACTTTTCTTCACTGGCCGCCTGCCAGCAACTTCTTCTTCAGGCTCCTGGTCCGTCAACGAGGGTTTCCGACGCAACTTGAACCCTATGCAGCCGCAGCCCCTGGGCTAGGTAAACTGAGTACTCCGGTGCTCCAGCATAGTCCAACACTCTAAGTGTTCGGATCCACTCCCGTTTTCGTCCCAGCTAGTCGGGTTCGCCCGAGAACAGTGACTTTGTAAATTCTAGCTTCCATAGACTTTGTCCCGCATCCCGCGTGAGAGTGCACACTCTGCACCCGAGTTCCCTAGGCCTCCTGCTAGTAATCTAAAGGTTCAGTAGTCCAGTCCTAGCGATCCCAAAGCCTCTGAGAATAGTTACTTACCTGCTAGTAATTCGCATTCCACTTTCATAGTATATGGTTTTTCGTGCCCCTCGGGCATTTGTGTAAATTGTGCAACTTGAAGTATTTTTATAAGAGTTTTGTTGTGTGCTTAGCTCCCTGTCTCATAAAGAGCCAGGGTAGTCTTGTTATAAATAAATATACAGTTATTTTCATAACAACTTGTGTGGTGTCCTTTCACTTGGTGTTCAAGGGGTAATGTGATGGTAAAACAGCTGGCTTAACACGCCCTCTAGAGTCTTAGCCTTAGACTGCTCGTATCCATGCTACTAGGATAGCTGGTCTATAAGGTTGACTTACAACCAATCATCAATAAGGGTTGTTTGGACTGATACAAAGTGCTCACTAGAATAGTGAACATTATATATCAGGCCAACTTCTCACACATATGACGAAGCCACAGGAATAGATATGTCAGAATGAGAAATAGATGCTAAGTGAAGAATGTCGAATAGAAAATGCTCAATCTGACCGAAAAACAACAGCCTAGTCTACCATCTGCTCTCCAGAAGGCAACTTAAAATAGAAGCTAGAAGCAGGCCACAACAGTAAACAACCACTTCCATTAAAATTCAGTGACTCTGCACGTTCCCCACCCAGTAGATAGGACACTCCAAGGCCTACTCAATACACGTGCAGACCAGGGACAGATTATTGGGGTGCAGGACCTAGGGACACCCATGCCTTATGCCTTCTAAAACACAACCTCCATAAGTGTTTATATAACTCACTGGTACTAGGACACAACACAGGGATGCACGAGAGGTGATGGGTTGGGTAGCGGCTAGACAAAAAGGTGGGTCTTTTCTTGACCTTGGCTCTAACATTAGGGCCATGGTCAGAGAATACAACGAGTACAGTGAGAAAGGGTGACCCTATGGCACATCAAACATACTGCAGTCGACCAATTCCGATCGATGTGGGCATCAAGAAAGAGATGAAGCTTATCACAGGAGTTCCACTTCCTCTCACAAAAGTTACTCGAAAGTATGTTTGCTCATTTGCAGAGCGGTGCACCGCCACAGTGCATGCATGGTAGACCAGAGGTCGTTGGGTGTTTCTTCAGTTACGGAGCACAGCAACAAGTAGCCAGGCCATTGCTAACGTGCCTTCAACTGTCAGGGCAGCAACCGAAATAACCCGAAATAACAGCCATGCAACATGAAGCCAATTAACACAGGTCTGTTAAGTGTGCATTTGGACCATCCTTTAAATGCAGTTCCCTGTAGGAAAGGGGCCAATAAAATAGCTAAAAGCCATTTTGCTCTTTTTTAGCCACTTTGATTACTCTGGCCCCATACAAAAAGACCCCACTCATAGTCTCGCTCACTCACTCACTCACTCACTCATAACAGCAGTAGCTTTTATACATTCATGTAGCACCATACCATGCCTGACCCGGAGGGGAACCAAACAACAAACACTTAAGTGACTAAGGGCCATATGTATCAACATTCCGTTTTGCGATTCCTTAAAATTCCTTTATTGCGATTAGCAAATTGCTAATCGCAATTAAGGAATAATTTCCCATTCATTTCTATGGGCCAGGAGGCCATATAGGAATGAAGGGGAAATATGCGAATCGCAATTTGCTAATCGCAAATTGTGATTATTTTCAAGGGTGCAGGGGTGTCTCAAGAACACCCTGCTGCACCCCTGAAAATGACATGTGTGGGCATATGGCGCACATACATGCCCTTTGAGCGTCACATGGCACCTTTTAATTTTTAAAAAAATGCTTTTTTAAAAGAATTCGCAACTTACCACCAACTAGAAGTTGGTGTATTTGCGATTCCTTAATGGCATTTTGGAATGTTTTTTTCCTTGATACATTGCATTTAAGGAATCGCAAAATTTGCAATTCCTTAAATGCAATCGCAAAATAAGGAATGGCAAATTTAGCGATTCCTTATTTTGCACCAAAAATGTTTCATACATACCATTTAGTGTAAATTGGTTTGCAAACGCCGGAATTCTGCGAATTATGGCGTTTGCGAACCCATTTTGCCTTGATACATATGGCCCTAGGTCACCACTTGATTTAACCAAAGCGAACCACAATCACCTCCAATATGCAGATTGTTCATCGAGATCTTGGGTCTGCTGCTCACTTATTTTATATACCACACACATACACCAAGTAGTAAGTAACCCACTATGCTTCTATTTCCCAATAGAGAGGGATACGTCCTGAACAGACCTGTGCACAGACTCAGGCGTGCGTTCTGGCCACCAATATCTTTAGCATGACGACTACTGAACCTGTAAGCAGAACCTGCGAACCCGTCCGAGGAATCTTTCCATTCAAAAGTGGACACTCACCACAGAGCACACGCTGGAAGCAGTGGGGCGGGCGAGGGCAGTGATTCTAATGAGTCAGCTGTTAGAGTCTGTCTGCTGATGACATCACCTGCAGATCCAGTCACGGTGTTGTGTTTTTTACTCATAGTCTGGTTCGGTGATGTCACCAGGCAGAAAAACCATGTGCAGAGAGCAGACAGCCTGACCTTTGGGGTTACCTCCACTTCCAGGGGCCCTACGAGGTGTACAGACACGGTGTCTGGTGAATTACCTAAACGGCTTCCTTTGAACGTTGTGCCTTTGTGAAAGAAAAAAAAAGTACAGAAAAGCACAGCGTGCAACTCCCGTCCCACTGGAACTGGAAATAATATGCAAATTTGGGAAATGATCTCAATGGACCAAAAACCGTGGAAGTGGAAACCGCCTACCATCCAAACCTGTAACACATGTAATGCAGTGTTTGAAATGGAAATGTCGCGGTGCTGATACTCGCTATCCCGGAATACCTCTTTCTAATGAGAAGAACCAGTACTCTCCCAGTCAAGTGAAAGTGCAGGTACTCAGTATCTGACTTTAACCGCGCATTTACAGAGGCACAGAGGAAATGTAATCTAGGGTTGAAACGAAGACTATCCAACCACAGACACCTTTCCACCTAGTTCCAAAACGCTGTCCAGCGCTGCCAGGGGAGGAGAGAAGAGTGTCTGGTGCAGAAGCAAAATACGCATTTGCAATGCAATAGGTCTCACTTTCGCGAGAGTTAGGGTTATTGGCGTTGCAAATGACAATGTCTTTTACCTATATGTTTTGGTTTGGAGTGTAGAGGATGTGTGGGGTTTTATGTGGGTTGTATTGGAATTAATAGTTGTGGTATGATGTGTACATTTCTGGTGTGTTTTGGAGGTATGTGGTGTGTTGTGAAATTGTGTTGGGCATTTGAAATATGTGTTACTGTGTGGAATTATGTGGCGTGTTTGGAAAATGTGTGGAGTTGACGTGTGGCATTGAGGGAAATTATGCTTATTGGAATTATGTGTTATGTGTGGAGTGCATTTATGTGGATTGCTGGTATGTGGCATTGAGTGCATTTGTGTGGGGGTTATTTATGTTATATTGAGTAGACTTTAATTATGTGTAGTGTAATTATGTGGAGCTGAGTGGTATTATGTAGAGTGTAACTATTTGTGTGTCGCAGAACTGTGTGGCATTGAATTGTGCTGTTTGGAATTGTTTGGCATGGTTTGTTGTGATACTATGTGGCATGGTGTGGAAAAGTATTTTATGGTGTGGAATTATGTGGCATGTTGCAAGTTGATTTCTTTTTGTAGAGGGTAATTATGTGTTTTGGAATTGAGTGGATATATATGTGCAGTGTAAATATGTTGTGTGAAATGTAGTTTAGAGTGTAATAATGTTAAGTGAAATTATATGGAGTTGAATTGTGTTATGTGGAGTGTAATTATATGTTTTGGAGTGGGGTGGAATTATTTGTTGTTTATGTTATTGGTTTGTAATTGTGTGGCATGGAGTGGAATGATGTGGTGCGGAAGTGTGTGTGGTGGCTCCCCCATAGGCCGTTGCCCCACTGCTTTCTCGCAGTGCGAGAAGGCAGAAACATAAATGGTAATCACTACCATTTTATGTTTCTGCCTATTCACGCAGCGAGAAAGCAGAAGTGCCTGGTTGAGGGTGGGCGGTCCTGCTCGAGGGCAGGGGGGGAGTGGCTTGCCCACTGTTGTGCATTGTTAGGGTTTGAGTGAAGTTACCCCCTAGTCTCCCCGCCTCGTGAGCATGCATGAAAAAAGCTTTGTGCGAGCGACCTGGTTTTCGTGAGTTTATTTTACATAAAACCAGCCGGCTTACCTATTGCCGACTCTTGGTTTCTTCTTCCTGGTCCCAGTTACCCGGAAGCGCTTGGCCCTTGGTTCCGGTTCCTTTGGAAAGGCGGGATTTTAACTCTAGAGTCTGCTGATCATTCTCCAGAATCCCGTCACAGGTCGACTAGACCTTTTTACCTGCCATAGAGTGAATTAGGCAATCTGTCATAACAAATGAACAATTTAGAAATCCCAATTGCTTCCCCCAAGAACCACTGACCAAACTAAGTTTGAAAGGTTTATTACATAACCAAAAATAACTGCAGGTACAAATACCTCAGCAAGAGGTTCAGAAGGTAAACAGGCACTAATACAAACATAATCCTACGGAAAAGTCTCAGGCGACTGATGAACAACACCAAGATCAATTCCAGGACCATCAGACTAAACAAAATAGCTATAACTTGGGTTCTGGTACTCATCGGAATAAAATACATAAATCCTGGTTAATCTGTCCCTACACTACTCTAAGTGACATCCCTACTCAACAATAGCCCAACCCAACCAAAGGTGTCAGCAGTGGTGACTTCAAAGAAGTTCACTCACTTCTCTCCAAGACTAGAGAATCTGTCATAGCTAAGCTATTTACCAAGACCAACCACTCTCTCTGACTCCTCAGCCCATCTGCTCTGCTTCCACCCTCGGGGTGCTGT
This sequence comes from Lissotriton helveticus, assembly GCF_964261635.1. Lineage (NCBI taxonomy): Eukaryota > Metazoa > Chordata > Amphibia > Caudata > Salamandridae > Lissotriton > Lissotriton helveticus. The sequence continues at coordinate 1,625,381,453 of NC_136057.1, forward strand.
CCCTAATACGAAACCCCAAAATGTGAATGACACGCCTTCCGGTACGCCTTCTCCAAGGTGTCGATTACATGGAGTTTTTCCACATTGGCCTTCTTCCATCCTTGTCCGTTAAACGTCCTTGGGTCTCAGACTTTCTGTCGCTTCCAGTTGTATCTTCAAATTCCTGGTCTACTCCTCCATGTCTGAGTCTAGCATTTCTACCTCTCATACACAATGGGCCCTTCTACTCTACAATCTACTGGGTGATGCACCTGCAAAAGAATATACGCACATAGGCTCACATTCTAATAATGTTGCAACATTTCCTAAAGCCTCTTTCATAAGCATTTCTACCGTTTATATGTTTAAGCAAAACATTTTCATACAGGCCTGCGCCATTTCCATAACTAGGCCTCAGCTAGAATTTAGGCCTTACGTTTAAATGAACAATTCTCTGTGTTCCCTTAGGCCTTCAACCTTAACGACAAATGCATTTTCTCTATATTCGACTAATTATTGAGTACATAAAGCATGATCATATTTCAGTTTATCAATCTGAAATCACATTAGTAAATCAATTAAACACTCTTCTTAATAGCAAAAGATTTCATTTCAAAGCAGCTCTATATTGCAGTAAATATGAATTTGCACCTTGTAACGTTGGTTCTGCACATTCTCTGATACCAATTTACTTAAGTACTCGTCATACATTGCGTCTAAACATGATTAAAAGTCCTTTATATATGCGGGTGCTAACCACTTGTACATATGCTGCACCCCTACAAATTTCACTGTAAATGGCGCTCTCTCAGTTCCCCCCTTTGATGACCCGTGTCATCACCACCCACACATCTTCCTTAGGGTAAGATCCGACTTAAACTGAGCTTGTGGCCATTTTCCCTCGCTTGAACGAGTCCAACGCTCTCAGGCTGCGGTATTGACTATCCTGCAGCCTTTCCATTCGCATCTCTTGCGCTCTCATTGATCTCGCCAACCTATTGGACCTGTACCACTTGTACAATCTTACCAAACCCCACAATCCAATCACACATGCCACTGCTATGATAAGGGGCTTCAGTAAAAATCCAAGAAAACTCTTTCCTAAGTTGGTAAACCAGTTTCTAACCTTCCCAAATCCTTTGCCAACCGTCTCCCATGCATTTTCTGGCGTCAAATCCTCAATTTCATAATGGATTGCAGTAATGTTGCTTATATATTTCTCCAGATCCTTAGAGTTGTCTGGTATATAAGTGCAACATTCTTGGACCTTCAAACGTTTACAGACCCGCCCTCTTTTGCTAGAATGACGTCAAGAGCAAGACGGTTCTGTAAAACCATTGTCCTGATCGACAACATCTCACCCTCAACCAACACCAATGACTTGGCAGTATTCATTGACAATTCATCCACAACAGTTGCCAGCCGCCGTATCTTTATGTCATTCAAAATGACACCCAACATAGGTATCGCTGCTCCAAACACATCTCCCACAATTGCTCCAGCACTTTCCCCTCGCTTACCCCTCCTTTGAGACCCTCCCTCTAAGAGTTCGAAATCCTCAGTATGGTAAATTTTGGGAAAGATAATTGCTAGATAACACGTTCCATACCACTTCTCCGGCAATCTCACATACGCATTCTTTCCACAGACAAAATACACAGTAGGAATCACCTGAACCACGCTCTTCAAGAAGTCGTTTGTATAGTATTCTAAGGTGAAGGTGTGGTCACACGTAGTCTGACCCACATACACATTTTCATAATACGTCTGTGGTCTGTGCAGACACAACTTCCCTTTCTGTACTGCATCCAGAGCTATTGGGCCATAACTCCCTCTTGACTTATGCTGCTTCTCTTCTTCGGTCCAATCTACCTTTCCTTGCCCTGAATCTCGCAACTTTTTCTGTTTCGTGTACCTATCTTCTACTTGTTCAATGAACTTCTTTTCTACGTCTGATAACGAACATGTCAGATTGTGTCAGTGTGCATACGGGGTGTCTAGCTCTCGAGTGGGAATGAAAAAATATCTGAGTCTGTCCTCTGACTTATAATAGTCCCACTTGTTCAAATGCTTATAGTTCGGAACTTCTGGCAACACAGCATCATAATTCGAAAAGAAATATTCAAAGTGATTTCGCCCATAAAGGATACTAATCAGCAAACTACAGGATATTCCATATGTCAATGGAAGGTGATGGTATCTAATACCCTCATCTACTGAAGCCGGTAATTGCATGCACACATAACAGTCTTTTGCATCCATCGCCTCAATGTATTCATACAACAGCTTTGCATAAGCATTCTGCCCAAAATTCCCTTTAGACAGATCAGTGTGTAGCCTACGACTTTCTGCAGCCAGTATGGCTTTCTCTCTTCGCTCTCTCTCTTCTTTCTGGCTAGGGGTGGCAGATGTCGGTGTCCCCACAGCCTTCTCTACTTGTTCGTGTGGTGCAAAATAAGAAACTAAAACTACTATAGTTATAAGGAGTATTACTCCTCCTAAAAGCGTGCCTACTATGCACTTGACTCTACGATTCGGGTTTCCAGATGCCATGGTCTCCGTACAAAGTAGTTCGTTCTCGGAAAGCACCCAAAGTCTCTTTCTGTGCTATTTGAGTCTCTCGAACCACCTTGAAAAGCGGAAAGTCCAGTTTCAGTTCTTCTTTTGTTTCAACGACAGACAACCTTAACCCTTCTCCGTCCTCTGTGGAAAAGTCCCTAAATTTGTTCTTCTTCCACTCGGCTCTAGGTTAAGTTCAACAGTTTATTTACAAAATCTTTTCAAAAGTCTTTCAAAGCAATTCAAAGTTCAAAGTTCTCAATAGTCTATGATTATACTTGATCCGATTGCTTGCAACACATAATCTAAAAGTTCCATGCGGAGCACGACTTCATCATATACTGGCATGTCGGGTACAAACGTTGGCAAAATCAGTCTTTCCAGAAGTAAATCACGTATCTTGCTTAGGAGAGGGGGATTGGGAATGGTGAGTGTCAGTTTACCTTCGATTTCAAGTCCAGGAACCAACAGTATCACTTCCAGCTTAACATTTGGGATCGTACTGGTCACTGCTACTGACCTCACCCTCCCGGACCTCAGTACTCCTGGCATTGGTACTCCTAGCATAGGTAAAAGGGTAGGTCCACTCTGGGGCGGCGTATCTTTGGCAAGGTACTCTCACCCTCCTTGACCTTCTCGGACCCCCTCCTTGTTCTCCCTCTTCAGGATCTGATTCTTCGGACACAGGAGCAAGATCTGTTTCGGAAGCCAATCTCACATTCATTTGCCTCCGTCTCTCGGGCCAATGATCCCCTGCACTTCTTGCCCTTCTTGTTCTCGTTCGCACCCCCTGTTCATCTCCACTGTCGACCTCTTCTGCGCTTAGATCGCCTTCTTCTCCACTTCCTCCCTCTGAGGCAGATTCTGTGTCACTTTCGTCTTGGCCGTTTCCTGCTTGATCAGGGGAGTCCCCAAGTTCTACAGGCACCCCCACAGCTTGACTCGCTCCCTCTAATGGATCTTCTTCTTCGTTATTATTTTCATCTACGAGAGGAGCTGTTCTCTCCTTGGGTGCTGGGACTCGTCGGGTGTGAGAAGCATGAACCCAATTTGGCAATCCACCGCACTTCACAGCAGTAGTAGTGACTAGAATCACTTGGAAAGGTCCCCTCCAACGTACGTCCAGGCAGCTCTTCCTGACGTGCTTCCGCACCAAGACCCAGTCACCAGGGCACAGGTCGTGACAAAGGTCGCTAGAAGCCGGAATTTCAGCAGCCTGCACCTGAAGAGACACAGAACGCATGACATCAGAAAGTCCTCTGCAATAGTCAAGAACCACATCATCTGTGATATTCATCAAGGCAGTTGTAGGAATAGATGGCAGTCTCATAGCCCTCCCCATCAGCACTTCATGAGGCGAGAGCCCTGTCCTTCTGTCTGGGGTACTACGCATGCTCATTAGTACCAATGGCAGGGCATCGGGCCACTTCAGGGACGTGGATGAGCACACTTTTGCCATTCGGGCCTTCAAGGTCCCATTGATTTGCTCCACTATGCCAGAAGCCTCTGGTCGATAGCTACAATGCAGTCTCTGGTCAATGTTCAGGGCAGAGCAAAGCATCTTCACAACTTCGCTATTAAAATGTTTTCCTCTGTCCGATTCCAAAGAGGTCGGAACCCCGAATCGTGGCACTAGCTCCCTCAACAACAGTTTTGCTACTGTGAGTGTATCGCACCCACGAGTGGGATATGCCTCAACCCATCTAGAAAACACACAGACAATCACCAAAACGTACCTGAGGCGATTGCACCTCGGCATTTCGATGAAATCTATCTGCATCCTACAGAAAGGTCCACCAGACCTCCCAATGTGACTCAATGTAACAGGTGTTCTTTTCCCAACATTCAGCTGTTGACAGGTTACACATCTCTGACATACTGCTTCTGCGGCCTGTCTAAATTTTGGGTTGTACCACGTTTGTCTGAACACACGCACCATCGCATCCCTTCCCAGATGCACAGGGCCATGTATCTGTTGTGCCATTGCACTCACCAACTCATTCGGTAACACAGCTCTTCCATCAGCTGAAACCCACATGTCCAAATCTCCCTTGACACAACCAGCCAATTCCCACACCCTTTTTTCATAATCAGATGTCTGTCCTTGCATGTCTCTCAGCTCTTCCCAAGTGTCTGCCACCTCAAGCATCATGCTTAGTTCGGTTCTTTCCCTTGGTCCCTCAATTGTTTGTTCCGTAAAGGAATATCCCTGCTCTGCACAATAGCGTGCAACTTCATCAGCATAACGGTTCCCTTGTGTCACAAAATCTGTTCCCTTTGTGTGTGCTGCGCATTTTACCACAGCTATTTCTGCAGGTCTTTGGAAGGCCTCCAGCAATAACCTGATAAATTCACCATTTCTGATTGGGGAGCCCGATGATGTCATGTAACCCCTCTGGGACCACAACTGGCCAAAGTCATGAACCACCCCAAATCCATACTGGCTGTCCGTGAATATGGTGATCTTAATGCCGTTGGCTGCTAAACAGGCGCGTGTCAATGCAATTATCTCAGCCACCTGAGCAGAGTGTACTCCTTCCAGGCAGGCTGCTTCAATTACTCCAGAAATAGTGCAGACAGCAAAGGCTGCTCTCAACTGACCAGTATTGTCTCTTACACATGAGCCATCCACAAAATAAATTACATCAGGGTCTGTTAATGGCACATCAACAATATCCGGTCTAGGTTTGGTGCATAGTTCAGTTACATCAAGACAATCATGGTCTTCCCAATCATCTTCTATATCATTCGGTAATGGTAACAAAGTAGCAGGATTCAAGACAGAGCACCTCCTGAGAGTCACATTCTCTGCAGCAAGTATAACCTGCTCGTAGCGTGTGAGCCTGTTATTGGTCAAGTGCTGCGTCTTGGTCCTGGTCATCAACAATTCCACAGAATGAGGTACATACACTGTCAGTGGATATCCCATCACAATACTTTCACACCTTTCAATGCTGACACCTGTTGCAGCAACGGATTTGAGACATCCGGGCAACGCTGCGGCTACTGGATCTAAGGTAGCCGAGAAGTATGCAACTGGTCTACGGACTCCTCCATGATCTTGCACTAAGACTGCCAATGCACACCCCTCCCTCTCGCAGCAGAACAATGCAAACGATTTGGTGTAATCGGGCATTCCCAGAGCTGGAGCGCGACACAGGTCCTCTCTCAGCTCCAAAAAGGCCATCATACAATCTGTGTCCCATGGTACCGGATCACTCACGTCCTTGTGCGTCAGTTTCTGCAGTGGTTTCGCTTTCAGAGAAAAGTTAGCAATCCACTGTCGGCAGTAGCCAACCATGCCTAAGAACATCCTGACCTCTCTTTGAGTCGAGGGCACACTCATTCTCATGATAGTTTCAATTCTGTCCGGTGACACCTTTCTCTTCCCCATCTCTATTCTGTGACCCAGATACTGCACTTCTTGCAGGCAGTACTGTAACTTACTGGGAGATACCTTGTGTCCATTTTTCCCCAGATGGTTCAACAAAGCAATGGTATCAATCCTACAAGCATCTTCGGTGTCTGACGCAACAAGGAGGTCGTCTATGTACTGCACAAAAACGGAGTTCTGCGGCAGTACTAGACTCTCAAGATTCCTTTTCAGCAATTGATTAAAGATCGATGGACTCTCTGTATACCCTTGTGGGATACGACACCATGTTAAAACGAGACTCTCTATTTTAAATGCGAAAAGAAATTGGCTTTCTTCATGCAATGGGATAGAAAAGAAAGCCTGACACAAATCAATCACAGAAAACCATTCAGCTTGGAACGGTATCTGAAACAGTATCACTGATGGATTCGGTACCACTGGACAGCATGGAACAACGATGTTGTTAATTTTTCGTAAATCCTGCACAATCCTGAACTTCCCACTTGGTTTCTGCAACCCCATTATCGGAGAGTTACAGGGACTTCCCATAACCTCCTTCAGAATTCCCTGTCTAACCATGGACTCAATCACAGGTTTTATACCTTCAAGTGTTTCTGGGGTCAGTTTGTACTGGGGAGTTCGAGGAAATTCAACATTCTGTCTCACCTGAATTCTGACTGGCTCTACCCCTTTGATCAATCCAATCTCCTCTCCTGTGAAGTCCCAGACTTCTGGGGAGACCGAGTCTCTCAAGTCCCAAGGGAGTTCCTCCACAGTTATAGCAGGGTACAACTCAATGCACGTATGCGTATTTGCAACCTTAAAATCAGCATCATCATCGTTAGTCTGTAATTCCACTCCCTTTGGGGTACAATAGATGGTGCAATTAAGTTTGCACAAAAGATCTCTTCCTAACAGGCACACAGGACTGGAATCACACACCACGAACTGGTGTCGATCACTAAAGCTTCCAATCTTAACCGGGACTGGCTCAGTCAGGGGGTTTGTCATTCTTCTGTTTGCAACTCCTACAACTTGGATGGTCTGTCCTGAAAGGGGTAAGTTGGGGACCACCGCAGACCTCACAGTGGACCGAGAGGCACCAGTGTCAACCAAAAATGTGGTGGGATGGCCATCTACATCTGCCTCTACAAAAGGTCCTCTCTGGTCTACCTCCAGTACAGCTCCTAGTGTACAGCCCTCCTCCCCATCCACATACCATCCTGTCACTGGATCAAATTGGTAACACTCGTCCCCTTCCACTATGAAAGGCATCTGCTTGTATACCTTGCTACCTGTTGAAATCTTCGGTGCCTGGGGAACTGGAGCCCTAGGGGCTGACGTCCCCCCTTTTGTCGTCTGGGATTTGGTCACTGTCACCTTCCGTACCGGAGGGGCTTGTACTTCCTCCTCCTCTTCCTCCTGTACCTGATTGTCAGGGTTATGGGGACACTCGCGTCTCCAATGCCCCACCTCGTGACATTGATGGCACTTGGTTGTCTTTTTCAGGGCCTCTATATCTATCCTAGGTCTCGGACCTTCCTCTCCGTCCCTCTTCTGCCCCCCTGATCTCCTCCCCATGGTGCCATTGCCTGACTGACCCTGTCCTCCCGCTTGCATCTGTACTAACATCAGTTTGTCCTTAAGCTTCTTTGTCTTTGAGTCTATCTCGTCACTGCAGTACCTCGCATACCTCAAAATCTCATCTAGGGGTTTATTTTGCCAACAGATCAGATGTTGCTGTATCATAAGGCAAATATCAGGCCTTAGTCCTAGGACAAATTTGGATACGAACTGTCCCATGTCCTTTGGGTCCATCACATCTAACCCACTGTACTGCTTAAAGATCAGCAATAACCTCTCGTAGTATTCATGCACTGTCTCTTTTGGTTCCTGTCTTGTCCGATCTATTTTCACCCAGTCTATGTCCTGTGGTGGTACCTTAGTCTTCAGCCACGTGATCGCCTGCTCATACTTTGTCATTACCCTAGGTGACGGTCCATTTGTGGTGCTATCTCTCTCTGTCTCCGCTGTGGGCCATTCGACACTGACTTTGCATGCTATCCACAAATCACTTGGGACCACAATATCAAACAGTGTGTTTAAATCAATCCACAGCACCTTTGAGATTTTAACGAACCTCTCTATCTGCTTGTACCATTCCACTGGACTCTCTCTCAACTTTGGGAATGTGTTCGTAAAGGCAGCCAGATCTCCCCTACTCCAGGGTACGTGTACATAGCCTCCATGAGGCACCTCCCGCAAGGGGTATGTTTCTGCATGCATCAACCCTCCTCCCGGAGATGTCTCCAGAACGCTCCTTCTAACACTCTTTCTCTTTGACCACCTTTCCTCCCATTTCTCCAGAGGGGACCACGTTCGTATTCCCACAATCAGCTCCCTGATGTGAGTTTTTAATCCGATCACCCTCTTTTCTTCTAGATCTTGGTCTGAATACTGTAACCGGTGGCCACTCTGCAAAGCTTTCGTTTTTGTCAAATCTACGCTGTATTTATTTGCCAATTCCGAGAGCTTCTCATGAGCAGCCCTAGCCCTCCGTGTAACATCCTTCGCTACAAACAGTAGCTCATCTGGTTCATATAGTTCAATTCTCTCTAGTGGCAATGTACCTTCCACTATTTCCTCCACTTCTGTTTTCAGCCTCAGCACATCTATTCTTCTTGCCTTTATCACAGCCCTCAATGTACCTTGGCTAGTAGTTCCATTAGAGCCTCTCCCGCCACTGTCCTGAATTTCTCGTCTGTTTTCCTCAGGTGTGTTCGGGGGAACCCTTCGGTTCTCCCAGCCTTCTCAAACCCACTCCTGCCTACCATCGCTAGAGGTGTGATGGGACGCCCCCCTATTCCCCACCCCTTCTCGTTCCCACTCCTGCCTGTTTTCACTAGGCGCACAGTGGGACACCATCCTATCTTCCTGGTTGTCAGACCCAAAAACATTCATGGATCCATCACTCTGAGTGTCCACAACCGTTTCCCACGTTCTCAAATCTGGCCTTAATTCTCTCATCGACCTCGGCCTTGGTCCCCTTAGATCCATTGGTCCCCTCCAACCCATCTGTCTTTCCGAGGAGTCTGCCGATGCCACCAAAGGTGTACTTCTGTCTACTGGCGTTGGCAACTGCCTCCACCCTTCTTCTGTCCCATTGCTCCTGTCCTCACTGGTGCATCTCTCACTCCCCCTTTGCAACGGATTCTCGACTTGTTTCTGCTCTGGGTTGTACACTGATACTATGGGACCTATGGTAACAGGTACCGTAAGCGCATCTGGCAATTTCTATGAGTGGACGCCCTCTTCCACCCGAACCTTCTGCACTGTAAATCGCCCCACTACTCTCGTCACTGGGGAGGGTGGAGGTGCTTTTTCCCCCTTCACTGGATAAAATATATCTTCTGAGGCGCTCTTATCACTCACCATTTTGACCCCACCATCCCCGTCAGAATGTTCCCCACACTTGGCTGACATTGGCGTTCCCCCCACCTCGGGATTGTATGGAGGTGGTCTCTCTGCCAACATCCTCTCTATCAGGCCATTGTCTGTCTAGCTGTCCTCATCCTCGTCTTCTGTATTTCGCCTCTGTGCGTCTAGCAACGGGTACAATCTATCCCCTTCTATAGTCTGTACCCTCCATCTCTTTTCCATGGCATCCCATCTCGCATCTTGGACTGCCTTAACTGATCGTTTCACTCTTTCTTGTCGCCTATCTCTGCCCCTGTCATGGGCTGCCCTGATCAATGCATTTAACGCTTCAAATTGTGTTGGTCTGGGCAAAGGTCGCAACGCAGCTGATACAACACTTCTAGTCTAAACGTCCCGTATTTCGGGAAAGTTAATTCTTCATTTCCATCTGTCATCTTACACCAGGTATCAAGCCACAATATGGTATGCAACCCAACATTCGTAGCCATGTAATGAGCTGGAGTATCCTCGGAGAAAGCGTCCTCCCCACCCCGAGGTTCTATCTTGTTTTCGCCTTTGAAACATTTCGGCAACACCTTAAAACATTTCATGATGAAAACCCAAAACGTTTCCTTGTTCCACAGCGCTTGTTTACTTCCTGATGACAATCCACCAATCTCAGCGCGGCTTCTCACTAACCGCCCTATCTCAGCGCGGCTCCACACCAACCGACCAATCTCAGCGCGGCTCTGTCTGACGTCACTCGCCTCCGTTTTGCAGCAGTTCCCCTCCTTTCTCCGTACTTCTCGCTGTCTCGCATGCGTCCCAATCATACACTGAAAATGATTACTTCCGACCAAGCAACCACTTCCTTGACTGTACGGCCACAGTCTAACTGTAATTGTCACCCGAACTGGCAAATGTCTGTCCGCGAACGACCGGACAATCGCCTCACTGATAGGTTACAAACTCACGGCAACTTCCGACCAGCGTCCGTTACCCACGCACTCACACATTCGTTCCCCCTATCTCGGTCCTGCGGGCGATTAATGGTACCTCATAACCCCCTTAACAATGGTCGACAATTACTATGGGTGTTCGATACACCCGGACCACTTGGACTCTTCCTGAACCCAAAATTTTCACTGGTTGCGCGCGCTCACAACCTGTTCCTCTTTCACACTACAGGCATGCAACTCCGCAAGACAATACAACACACAATACAACAAAACACCGCAATCTAGCAACGCATGACCCTTTTCATACTCACTCTCCTTCGACCTGCTGCTTTCTGCCGCACTGTCACTCTCCGTCAGTTTTCGTGGAACGCCGTTCTTCTTCCGCAATTCTCTGGACACTCATCCTTGGTTCTATGGGCCTCGGGGAAATCTCAACCTACTTCTGGATTACCCTCACTCTAGAAGGTAAACCATCCTACTCTGCTACCAACTGGAACGGCGGGATTTTAACTCTAGAGTCTGCTGATCATTCTCCAGAATCCCGTCACAGGTCGACTAGACCTTTTTACCTGCCATAGAGTGAATTAGGCAATCTGTCATAACAAATGAACAATTTAGAAATCCCAATTGCTTCCCCCAAGAACCACTGACCAAACTAAGTTTGAAAGGTTTATTACATAACCAAAAATAACTGCAGGTACAAACACCTCAGCAAGAGGTTCAGAAGGTAAACAGGCACTAATACAAACATAATCCTACGGAAAAGTCTCAGGCGACTGATGAACAACACCAAGATCAATTCCAGGACCATCAGACTAAACAAAATAGCTATAACTTGGGTTCTGGTACTCATCCGAATAAAAGACATAAATCCTGGTTAATCTGTCCCTACACTACTCTATGTGACATCCCTACTCAACAATAGCCCAACCCAACCAAAGGTGTCAGCAGTGGTGACTTCAAAGAAGTTCACTCACTTCTCTCCAAGACTAGAGAATCTGTCCTAGCTAAGCTATTTACCAAGACCAACCACTCTCTCTGACTCCTCAGCCCATCTGCTCTGCTTCCACCCTCGGGGTGCTGTCCCTAATACGAAACCCCAAAATGTGAATGACACGCCTTCCGGTACGCCTTCTCCAAGGTGTCGATTACATGGAGTTTTTCCACATTGGCCTTCTTCCATCCTTGTCCGTTAAACGTCCTTGGGTCTCAGACTTTCTGTCGCTTCCAGTTGTATCTTCAAATTCCTGGTCTACTCCTCCATGTCTGAGTCTAGCATTTCTAACTCTCATACACAATGGGCCCTTCTACTCTACAATCTACTGGGTGATGCACCTGCAAAAGAATATACGCACATAGGCTCACATTCTAATAATGTTGCAACATTTCCTAAAGCCTCTTTCATAAGCATTTCTACCGTTTATATGTTTAAGCAAAACATTTTCATACAGGCCTGCGCCATTTCCATAACTAGGCCTCAGCTAGAATTTAGGCCTTACGTTTAAATGAACAATTCTCTGTGTTCCCTTAGGCCTTCAACCTTAACGACAAATGCATTTTCTCTATATTCGACTAATTATTGAGTACATAAAGCATGATCATATTTCAGTTTATCAATCTGTAATCACATTAGTAAATCAATTAAACACTCTTCTTAATAGCAAAAGATTTCATTTCAAAGCAGCTCTATATTGCAGTAAATATGAATTTGCACCTTGTAACGTTGGTTCTGCACATTCTCTGATACCAATTTACTTAAGTACTCGTCATACATTGCGTCTAAACATGATTAAAAGTCCTTTATATATGCGGGTGCTAACTACTTGTACATATGCTGCACCCCTACAAATTTCACTGTAAATGGCGCTCTCTCACCTTCCTTCCGGTGGGATCGGCTTTTGGATACTCCTCGTTTTGGTTTCTCTTCGTGGATTACAGTCAGTTCGCCTGCAGGCGTGCAGGCGCTTTGCTTCCGGATTGGATCTTCTGTTTTTCCCTGGCATTCCTCTTCTGTTTAGGACGCTGCATTCTCCGTTGGTCCCTTCATTGGAATCCAGGTACGCAGCTGCGTTCCTGTTTGTTTCGGGACTTTGCTCTTCCTGGATCTTGATATACCCTATCCTCATCGTTGTTTATATCCTTCGGGACGCTTGGGTGTTTTTCTACAGTTTTTCTTTTTTAGCTAGTTAGTGGTTTTTTTTTTCTTTTTGGAGCCACGATATTAGAGGTTTTTTTTTGTACTATATAGTATTTTTTTGTCCCCTTATTTTGGACCCATTTACCAGCAACTCTTCTTGGGGAATAGACTTTTAGAAACAAATTGCATTTAAAGGAACATTACCACAGCCACCAGTCTCTCCCATACTGGTAAGAGGATTTGCCTATGCTTATTGTTGCTTTGTTTCATGCATTTTCAGAGGCGTGTAACTTGGGGAGGGTTTTTCTTACATTCTTTGCATCTTTTGTCTTTGTTTAGGGATCAGAAGCCTGGTTCAGGTAGCCGTCCCTCAAGAAGTAGTGGTGGTCCAGACGTGGATGCATCTTCTGTTTTCCCACCCTCTCCCTTTGTTACTGGTGGCTATTCGCCGTGTATGTATAATTTGGTGAAGGTCACCAGGGCAAGGGTAGTGGATTGGGTTTTTTCTTCACTCCTTCAGTGTGGGTTGAAACTTGGTGTAAAAAGGACAGAAAACCAAGCCCATGAATTAATACACTGCCCAAGTGAAGATGGATGAAGATGGTAACAGAATAGAGGAAGAGGGAGTTCCCTCTTTGCAGGAATTAATGGGTGCAATTGCATCCTTGCAATCGGAAGTACAGGGCTTAAGACAAGAAAATCATGGGTTACGACAGGAATTGAGCTCTTTTAAGTTTAGAGAGCAGAAGTGGGGTGGGACTAAGGTTACCTCTGCTAAGGGTCCAAGGGCCTCATTTATGAAAAGTGACGCATTGCTGCGTGAAAACAGAGATGCGTCACTTTTCACTGCGCCCTCCTTGCGAGACCAATGATGCGTCATATTTATAGTATGACGCATCATGTCACAAGGAGTTACAGATACATCAGTATTTCTGACGTATCTGTAAGCGCAAAAGTCACGCATGCTGGAATGTGTCACAAAAGTGACGCAACTCCAGCAATGCGTCCTTTCACATGGGGAAAGCCCCATGTGAAAGGGCTTGCATCAGTCTTACGCCTGCTGTGAGGCAGGCGCAAGATTTTGACGCAACAGCGTCCTAAAAGTGACGCAGTAAAATCTCATAGATTTCACTGCGTCACTATTACGAGGCTTTTTGCGGGGGAACGCCCCCTCTGCATACATTATACCTGACGCAGGTATAATGTAGCACAGGGGTTTACAAAGTGACGCATCTGCTTAGATGCGTCACTTTGTAAATAGTGCGCAACAGGAGGCATGTTTTACGCCGCCGATGCGTCACAAAAAGTGACGCATCGGAAGCGCAAAACTGACGCAAGGCCTCATAAATGAGGCCCCTATTGTCCAGTCTGCCACATTTCAGTTTGATAGATCACAGGACAGGGGGCAAGTGGGGGGACTCCCATTGCAGTTACGGTCACTACTCCTACTCCTGTTCCTTTGGCTGCACCAGAATGCTTTTCGGGAGATTGTAATAAGTATAGTGTTTTTATGACCCAGTGTCATTTACATTTCATGTGCCGTCCTACCGCTTTTCCTGATGATTCGGCTAAAGTGGCATTCATTATTTCGTATTTGGCAGGAACAGCAGCACAATGGGCTGTTCCATTAGTGGATAGTGATGATCCGGTGTTGTATAATTATACACCGTTTAAAGAACAAATGCGTTGTTTATTTGCCGAGCATGCTTTTATGCAGGCGGGTGATGCTGAATTGTTGAAGTTACGGCAGGGTAAGCAAGATCTACTAACGTATGTCTCCTCTTTCAACCGGTTAGTTTCAGAGACCCAGTGGCTTATGGCAAAGAGGACTTCTTTGTTTTATCAAGGTTTGAGTGAGGATTTAAAGGATGTGGTTTCTCAGGTGGTGGATCCGCCAGAGGAATGTACAGCTTTCATTGATTTGGTGGAGCCGCCTAAACAGTCAGTATGAACAACAGTGGGCAAGCCACTCCCCCCTGCCCTCGAGCAACACCGCCCACTCTCCCTTTTAATCTATGTAGGCAGGCTGCTGCAGAGAAAATGGCCCAGGTGGGGCGCGCTCCGCTGCGCCTCACAGCGTTTTGATTGGCGGACGGGACAGAGTGACACTGCCTGGCTGGGGATGAAGATGCAGGAATTCAATTCTGAAAAGGCAGGACGGCGGGAGTCGGTCGTTGGACCCATCCAAAAGCTGAGGTGGCAGCGGCGCAGGACGGTAAGTTTTAAATTATTGTATATATATGTTTTATTTTTTATATATTACCCCTCCTGCCTCCCCCCATGTCCCCCGGACGACCCAATTTCCACCCCCTCTCCCCCCAGCCGTCCGTCATGCCGGCCGCAACTGAAAGTAGATTCTGAGTTTGAGTTCGTTATTAATCAGTCACAGTAGAAGCGAGTGCAGCATTTGACCCATTCAAGACCTCGTATTGTGTGGCATGGTCATTCATTCTACTGAATGCGTAGCATTAATGCTTTGATGCAGCATGGACGAAACAAAAGGGAAAGACGAAGAACAGGTGAGAGAGGGAGTAGGAGGCAGGGTGAGGGAGAGAGAAAGAAAGACGATGTGAGAGAAATAGGGTGCAAGAGAGCATGATAGGGGTAGATAGAAACATGGTGAGAGAGTGCATGAACGAGATCGAAATAGTTGACTATTGGCAGGGGAATAGATGTGTTACAGACACCTGACAGTCTCCAAAACCGCTTTCAAAAATAGTATTTTTTTTAACTTATTGTTTATTTCTGGCTAGGCCTGGACCCTTATATCTGCCTGGTGTGCATGTTATGTGAAGCAAAATGAGTCATTACACAGTAGGTATTCAAACATACAGTTTGTTGTTTCATCAGCTCTCCCCTGAAAAAAAAACGTTTGTGTTCTTTCAGTTTTGAAGTTAAAAAAGATTCAATACAATGGCCATTGTTTTTGCATTTTGCACCGCTGAACGAATGCCTTTTTTTACGGTTTACTTGAAGAAGCAAGTGAGAATATGAAGTGACAGGGCTTTGGATGGAAAATATTTTAATTTATTG
Organism: Lissotriton helveticus; assembly: GCF_964261635.1. Classification (NCBI taxonomy): domain Eukaryota; kingdom Metazoa; phylum Chordata; class Amphibia; order Caudata; family Salamandridae; genus Lissotriton; species Lissotriton helveticus. The sequence goes on from NC_136057.1 coordinate 1,625,396,913, forward strand.
TGATATTAAAGAATTAGCAGTACTTCTAATTGGCCATTTTTTCCACACTTATGATTTTCTTTGTGATGTAACTCACCATTTAACGTTTCACAGAGGCAGTTGGGTAGCTAAGTGGTACACTGTCTTAGTATAAGGTATTGCACCTGTGAGTTATTAATGCTGAGCAGACCTAGCAGATGATGGAAGCAGTGACAGGAGACAGGCTGTTTTAAAAACATAGTGACAGGCACACAAACTCAAGTAATGGAAAGCCTGTAAATGGCTAAAGAGCAAAACTATTACATTCAAAGAACGCATGTGTTAGTGAGCGTGCAAAAACAGTCTACTGATAGAAACTGGACATATTGGGGCTTTTCCTGGCACATAACTGGGCATACAGAGTATATGGTCTGTCACAGCCAATCAGTATGCATGCAGTATGACCTGAAAAGTGATAGGACTGCAACATACATTTGCAGGCTTAAAGTTAAAATAACTACTATTTAAGGAAACACATTGTGACCAATAATGTGACACCTCTATGGTCATAATTACTCATAACTGCCACCTATTTAGTTGGGGAACTGCTTCCATCTTGGAAACATGCACTAAGGACTTTTTCTAAAGATAATATCCCTCATTCTAGTTTAGCATTAATATGTGCTGGCCCCTAGTTCATGGACTGTTGTAGAACATATTGCGCCTTTTAGCTTTTTCTATGATAACTGTACAGGAAAATGCATGATTTTCCCTTATTTTTTTAAAGAAGAAAATTTACTGAGGGATAACTGCCGTCACACCACCCTGGAGTATGTCAATGAAATTCGGGCCAGGTATTACGCTCACCTTTTTCAAAGATCACCAGCCGCCATTGTGTATAGTTGAATTGTGTGACATGTTATTATAAGATGTTAAAATCTGTTGTATGTAGTGGATTTATGCGGAATGGATTTCAGGTTAAGGATGTCTGTATACGGGTGATGTTTATCATTGTTCGCAGGGAGGTTGTGTGGCCACATATGTGCACTACCCAGATGCCAAAATTCTGCTCTGTGAAGGTTTGCGTAACTGAAGTTTTAGCTAGTTAAAATTTGGACTGTTCATTGGGTAGAAAAAAAAGGAGTGATTAAAGACTGTATGCGCCACAATTAAAAAGGCAGTTAAATTTGTCGATTAATGTTCCTGCTGGACAGCGTTTGGAGTTTTATCTAGTCACTATTTCCACTCATGCTAAAGTAGCACAGAGGATTAAGATGTCTGGTGTAAAGACCATGCCCTTGTGTGAACAAAGTAGAATCCACTCAGAGTGGTGGTGATCCCAAACAAGATGGGGAACACACAGTGTTGTATAAATGCCCCTCACACACCAACAGGCCCCTTGGTGTCATGCTTCATCATCGGGGCCTTCGCACCCCTCTACGGGATGCGGCGTGCTACGACTCGCGACTGCGCAGGAGCACTTGTAAGTGAACTATGTGAGGGGGTGTGTGTCTACAAAAGTGTGAGTGAGGTGAGGTGAAAGATAGTTAAAAAATACCTGGCGCGTGGGTAAAACAAAATTTATTAAATCCCCGGCTGGTATTATTAATGATGATGATGAAGCATGACACCAAGGGGCCTGTTGGTGTGTGAGGGGCATTTATACAACACTGTGTGTTCCCCATCTTGTTTGGGATCACCACCACTCTGAGTGGATTCTACTTTGTTTATGTATACAACCAGGGAGGCCGAATCCACTGACTCTCTCTCTCCCCCCTCTTGTTAAATTCATGCCCTTGTGTGTCCAGAGGTTGTCAGACAACAACAAAAATGTAAAGGTAATATTGGCGATTAATGTTCCTGCAGGAGAGAGATCAGAGTTTTATCTAGTGGCTGTTTCCACTCATGCTAAAGTAGCGCAGAGGATTAGGAGGACTGCTGCAAAGAACATGTCTTTGTGTGTCAAGAGGTTGTCAGGCAACAACAAAAATGTAAAGGTAACTTTGGCAATAAATGTTCCTGCAGGAGAGAGATTGGAGTTTTATCTAGTGGTTGTTTCAACTCATGCCAAAGTAAGGCAGATGATTCAGATGCCTGATGCAAAGCACATGTCCTTGTGTGTCCAGAGGTTTTCAGGCAACAATAAAAATGTAAAGGTAACATTGGAAATTAATGTTCCTGCAGAAGAGAGATCGGAGTTTTATCTAGTGGCTGTTTCCACTCATGCTAAGGTAGCACTGAGGATTAAGAGGACTGCTGTAAAGAACATGTCTTTGTGTTTTAAGAGGTTGTCAGGCAACAATAAAAATGTAAAGGTAACTTTGGCGATTGATGTTCCTGCAGAAGAGTGATCTGAATGTTATATAGTGGCTGTTTCCATTCATGCTAAAGTAGCACAGAGGATTAAGGTGCACGCTTCAAAGAGCAGAGAGATTGACGCCCTGCCTAGAATGGAAGTAAGACTGAGACCGGCCCGGCACTGAAAGAAGCAAGGAGCTGGGGAGTAAGCAGGCACATCGCCAGATTGGGAGCGAGTGAGGCATTGATCATGGAGGCTGGGAAGGATCCGAGACAGCAGGCTGCCAGCCCCGGAAGTCTGCCATCTTGCATTGGGTGCCTTCCACTCCTTTTCCTGGAACCCCAAGCACTAACTCTCCCGGTTCGGAGAACTTTCAAAAAAGAGTGGAGCCATGCAAAAATAAACTAAGGCGCTCAGCCACGATTGTTGAAGATGAACAGCGCGGCACACCTCGCTGCTTAAAAAAGCATTTAAAATGGAAAATGTGGAGCGGAGAAGGGAAGGAGCGTGTTTGAAAGATAATGATCGGACACCTGGCTAAGGCAGGAAAATATGTGTACTCTGCTTTGCATGAGAGCCTATTGTGCCTGCAAAAGCAGCAAGGAAAAAGTTACTAAGATAATAGTCCTCACCAACTGTAAATAAAACATACCGAGTACAACACATGTAACATGGGGTGTCCTTATGGGAGATTACAACAGGGAAAAAGAAGGTTCTATAGAGGGAAGCTTACTGTCCAATGAAAAACCACTATTTACAAAGGACAGTAACAGGAGGCAATAAAAAAGATGGGCGGAAAGTGGGCAGAGCTTAATGCCCATATCCTGAATACAGTGGGCCTCATTTATGAGGCTGTGTGTCACTTTTACGCCGCCGGTGCGCCTTGTTGCGCCATATTTACAAAGTGATGCATCTAGGTAGATGCATCACTTTGTAAACCCCTGCGCCACATTATACCTGCGCCAGGTATAATGTATGCAAGGGGGGCGTTTTGACGCAAGAAAGGGTCATGGAAGTGATGCAGTGAAATCTATAAGATTTCACTGCACCATTTCTTGGCCGCTAATGCGTCAAAATCGTACGCCTGCTTCATGGCAGGCATACGACTGACGCAGGCACTAACAACATGGGACGTGCCCATGTGAAAGTACACATTGCTGGAGTTGCGTCACTTTTGTGACACACTCCAGCAATGCGTCACTTTTGCGCCTACAGATACGTCAGAAATACTGACGTATCTGTAACTCCTTGCGACATGATGCGTCATATTATAAATATGACGCATCAATCATGACGCAAGGAGGGCGCACTGAGAAGTGACACATCGCTGCTTTCACGCAGTGATGCGTCATTTCTCATAAATGAGGCCCAGTGTGTCTAGAAGAGACAGCGCAAGTGCTGCCTAGGCGAAACCTAATAAATACTAGTGTGAAAGCTACGATGAGAGGCCAAAAATCTCTGTAGAAGCACCGGATGGCCAAAGAATAAGAACCTTCGAAAATGTGGGATAATGTAGAGCGTGCTATTCAGTAAGTTATGGCGTCCAATTTGTAGGGGAAACCTCTGACCAGTACCTCGGGTAGGAAACTCTAACGATAATTCCCGCGCCAGGATACGCAGCTGAAGTGCCAAGAATGGTGAGAGTAAAAGAAGCAACGGTAACTGTAAGGGAGCGCACAAAGGATCCCAAACAGTGTGTAATAGTGTATCAGGACTTTGAAAGAGAATGGAAAACAGAGGTCTCTAGTGTGAGAACAGAGATGAACCTGCCACCCTGGCAATAAGCAAGACTTCAAGGCGGAACAAATACGCATTTTGAAAGTATGCGATCACAGGCCCAGAGCCCTTGAAGCATGAATGAGTATTAATGAAGGAACTGGTGCAAGAAATAAAGGCCTCCCCTGTGGTGGGGGTGTGAAAAAGCAAGATACGGTGGAGGAATAAACGTGGAGAGTTTCACCAGCATCACATTTCAAAGTAAATACTCTTACACCAGGTGACACTTTATAATTAGCGAAGGGCGACCCAATATCTTAACAGGGAGAGCCGAGCCAAAGTGAAGCCAAAGGTTTAGCTAGGGTCTGATAAAGAGTAAAAGTTGATAATTCTTTACACAACACATAAATCAATTTTGACACCGAAACTCAAAATGTGCACTTTGCACACGTCTACAAAAATAGCACTGTAACTGAGAAAAGTTGAAGTACCGGCACCCCGTAAAAGTGCGCTTGGATAGGTAGCAATTGCAATATTAATCAAATAATGAATTTAACATGTTTTATAGTCGTCATGAAATATTAATGATGAAACTTAGCATTTCTATTGACTTCATTGTGGAACGCCAAAACAATATAGAAAGTGGTACAAATCATGTATGCAATATGCCACATGACTGAAACTTTCAGTAAAAGTGATTACTGTTAGAAAGATCTTATACTCGTAGAAACAATTTTATTTGAATGATTTTTAGAAATCGCTTACATGAAGGTACTTTTAAAATATTTGGTAGTATACCATGATTAGAGTTGAACATTTCTGTTTAATAAACACTGAAAACATTACAAATATGCTTGTATATGATATGTTTGATTCATTATACTTGAACTTAACTAGAAGTCTATGTTACTAAATAAGAAATACTAACTTTAAAATGCATTGAATTTCCTTTTTGCCTAGTCTGCATTATTTCATAACCTAGTGTAATGGAGTTTTGTTACATTTCCTCAACTGTGGCTTTATCTGTCCTGTTTATGCAACATTCTTTAAGCAAATAAGACACTTTTCAATATGTCTTTGTGTGTAAATTGGTGGGAATCCGACATTTATAGTTATTTTATTTTTTATTTTAAAGGTTTTATATAGCGCTGGCTAGACCCGGAGGTATCAGATCACTTTACATGAGCATCAGATCATAGTTACAGGTTACATCCTTACAAAGGTTACACAGTTATTAGAGCATGGCAACATAGTTACTTGTAAGGTCGAGATAAACAATAATCACCAATACATAAGGGGAAAAGCAGGTAAGGGGAACGATTCAGGGGAGGGGGAAGGAGCTGGGGAAGTAGACAGTTAATGAAGGCGGGAAAGAGGAGGGGTGGGTGAAGGACACCGCATGGAAAGAGGAGGGGAAGGGCGATGGGGACACAAACCGGTAGACGAGTCAAAGCAACGTCCAAAGTCCAGTAAGCTGTGATCCCAGGGGAAGTGGTATCACTTCCCTATCTCAGTTGCGGGAGGCTCCCTTTACGCAGTGGGCTCTCTCAGAGGGGTCTCTGAGACTCCAAGGCCTACATACTGGATCCTTCCCCAAAAAGGGGAGAGGGAGTGCTTTGGAAAGGGGTGCCATACCATACCTCAGCTGTGAGTGGCTCCCTTGGCGCAGTGAACTCTCTCAGCGGGTTCGCTGAGACTCCAGAGTATATATATTGGATCTTTCCCCAACAAGGGGAGAAGGAGTGCTTAGTCAAAGGGCACAAAGGACAGGGGGCTAGGCAGACTAGCAGGCAAGGTGAGAGAATTCAGTGGAAAGGGGATAGGAGCTAGGAGCTAGGGAGGGAGACAAAGAGAGAAAGAGTACTAAATGGGAACAAATTTAATTAATGAGTTATTATATAGCGCTGGCTAGACCCGAAGGAATCAGAGCACTTTACATGAGGAACAATAATGTTGCAATTTACATCAGTTAAAAGTTACATAAGTATCAAGAAAAGCATTTAAAGAACATAGGGGACAAGGTGAATGGAGCAAGAAAGGGTAAGGGGATAGGATAAAGGGGCAGGAGGAAGATAGGATGTAGAGACGAGGGGAGAATCTGCCCAAGGTCTGACTGGGTAGGTGAGGGCATGGGGGGGCATTAGGGAGTCCACAACCCATCTCCTCTTTAGCTATATGGTAGCTCCACCGGGCATCAGCCAAATTGCTAGGTCTCCACAGTCTGGGGTAAGTTCTGCAGGTTCCAAGTCCTGATGTGTAGGCAGGTTAGGGGATATGTTCAAGGTCTTGTCCTTTTTATTTTTGTCAACTTTGGCAGGCTTTCTCTCCTCTGTGTCCTCGTCATCTTCTTCCTTACTCTGACTCTGGCCCAGGGCAGCAAAGATATTCCCTCCCTTCTTTTTCTTTCCAGCTTTAGGAAGAGGAGCTGCGTCCTTCTTCATCGCTGGCCTGGACTGAAAGCTTCTTCATCCGATCCACCACCAGCTACTCCTCCTCATCCTCCTCCTCCTCCTCCTCTTTCTTCTTGCCTTTCCGCTTGTCACGCTTCTTTTTCTGCTGCAGCCGCTGCTCTTTCTCTTTCACAGCCGTCTCCTCCACTATGACTTGCTTATCATCAGCGGCCAACTCTTCAACAAACGATTTCTTCAGCTTTTTGTCCTTCTTCCCTTTCTTGATCACCTTTTCCTCCTTGGCACCCTTCAAGAAGAGTAACAAAGTAAATAAGCTCTTTCTCAACTAACCTGTGAGGGCGGAATAGACAGTCGTTTCTCATGATTAGCATGGGAAAGTAATTTGGAGTATCAATTTGTACCTGGAGAATGTAAGAATGGTCACATGGTGATTAGACCATCACATGGTGACAAATGATGTCACAAATGGACAATTTGGAGTATAAAAAGTAACTTTCCTAGGAGGCTCTTAACACCCCTCTCCTCTTTGTCGACTGCCTGTCAGACTATCTTTACATGCCCCTTGACTTTTTATACCTTGCTGATGAAGTGGCCTGCTGGATGATTTGGAGCCATCTTGTGAGAGACCAGACCTGAACTTTCCTGATTAATGCTCCACTCCCCTTGCCCATTAAAATTTCCCTAGTAGACTTTGACTTGATCCTTTTGCCCATGCTAAAAGAACTTTAGGGAACCTTCCTCCTGCCTTTGATTATGGCAGGAATTTCTAACTCCGAGCTATCCTCTTATGGATGTTTTTATTTAGATATAGATTTATTTTGAATAAATGTGTGGTTTTATATTTTGAGCAGTAAAACTTATGACAGAGCTTCTTAAAATGTTACTAATATGCATTGATTTTGGATCTTTAATACAATAACAAATTATTTAAATCTGTCTGAGTCGTTTCTTGTGTTTTGTTCTTTCTACAGAAATTGTGCTTACAACTATGTGATTTTTATGCATGATAGAGTCATCGAATATTTTCGGAACATCATGTTCTTTTGCTATTGTTCTGTGTAGTCACAGCTTAGCTTTTGGTTGGCATAGTTCTTGTCACATTGAACTTTTTTAAGAGGTTGGTTCTTTGAATTGCAATACTTTATTTTCATAGCATGGTTCTGACAGTAGTGAATATGAACTTGAACTCCAATTTGGGAGTTGGTTACCAATTAATGGTCCTTTTTGGGTGGCTGCAGTGGGACATCCTGATTTCTCACCTCTCACTATGACAAAGACAGGTCCATCTGAAGACTAAGGCCTCTATAGGTGAAGTATTAGAATCAGAAAGAAAGAATAAAAAGTTGACTGTATGGGCCCAGTGCTAGAAAACCGCAAAACGTGCTTCTGCTGCAACAAAACCTGGTGGCAGAGATATGAATTTGCCTAGTGATGTGAATACTTTAGAGTGCCCAAAATAGTTTTCACCTGTTTTTGGCAACTTGTAGCATCAAAGTAGTTGGACTATTAATAGAGATGCACGTTGCGATTGCTTTGGCTTTGATTGCGGTATTTTAAAATGGTAGTGTGATATTATGCGAAGTTGAAAGGTTGCTTAATGCAAAGAAGTTGAAGTTGTTATCCAGTCAATTTTGTGACCTAAGATCTCAAGATATACACCTATGTGGTTGTCTTAGCGTAGAAGATGCTAAGACAGTTGTCTGCTTTGGTGTTGTGTTTGTCGTGAGACGTCATCGACAACATCTTATGTATGGATAGGGACTTTCTTTTGTGTGTTAGTGGTAAGCGATTGGTATAGTTGATCTCAGGTGCACAGAGAATAACTGTACCAATTAGGGTGAAATTACACTTCTCAAGATTTCATTCCAAGTGAATGAGTATTTAGAATATAGATAAAATAGTTTTAGTTACCTTGTAAGAGTGATAATTGAGTTTCCTTTAGAGGAGCAGACAGATTTCATTGTTGAAAACTCTTGTTTGTGTATTTGCTTAGTAAACGTGCCAAGAAAATTTTGAAGGAGGTTGAGCTGCTGTACGAGTGAGACTGATGTAAAAGTGTGTCGCACTGTGATTGGCCAGTTGGTGTAAAGCCTAGTTGAGATTCGTTGACTACGTCATAAAAGTCATGCTGTTATTGGTTGTGATTGCCGAACAAAAGAATTGTAGGAGGATTTAACTTCCTAATTTTGCAGAAAACATTTGTGAAATACAAAATTGATTTACAATTACATTTTTCAAAGCTTTACATAAATGAATGCAATGAGACGTGACCATACCTGTTAGAGTAGGAGAAGTACCGCCTTAGGTACACCAGGATACACCGTATTGATGGATCAAGGATTACATAGATAAAAACCTGAATATGTTAGCACATATTAATGCAATGGCAAAAAACGCCAGGTTCCACCTGAGCTACTTGCGAAAACTTAAACCCTTCCTGAGCAAATCAGATCTTAAAACAGCAGTACAAGCACTGGTCATTTCAAGGATCGAATACGGGTGCTCGACCCTGGCTGGTCTCCCCAAGATCGCAACCGCTCCATTAAAAGCTTGTCTTAATGCAGCCACAAGACTGACAACAGGTTCAAAAAAATTTGACCACATCTCACCTCACCTGAAAATGCTAAACTGGTTGCCAGTAGAAGCAAGAATTCAATTCAAATTGGCATGTATCACCCATAATGCAATTCACCACAAAACTCCAGGTTACCTGGCCCAGAAACTTACGCCATCAGGAGGTAACAGACCTTCCAGGGGCTAAACAAAATTTCTTTTGAAACCGGCTCGATTCTACAAGAAAAAGACATATGACCGAGCATTCGCAGGAGCAGCACCAAGAATTTGGAATGCACTCCCACCAAACATCAGAAGAATTACATCCATTGCAACCTTCAAAAAGGAAGCAACATCGTACTATATGAGCAAATTTCTTCCATAAAGAGCTTAGGGGAGGCCTGCTATCCTAGCCAAAATGCTTATCTTTTTGACGGACGAAACAATATTTTATAAGCTATGTCACTCCACGCTAGATCATGAACAAAGATAATCATGTACCTTAACTGTGTCTGACAACTGTATATTGAATGTATATATGTCTATATGCTAAACTGAAGTATGTAACATTAACAACTGATGAATCTCTACTGTAAAGCGCTCTGACACCCTACGCTGGGTCTTGTTCGCGCTATAGAAAACACTAAATAAATAAATAAAAATAAATACATCCACGTATTTCGCTTGAACAATGGCCCAAAATGGTAGTGTGATATTATGCGAAGTTGAAAGATTGCTTAATGCAAAGAAGTTGAAGTTGTTATCCGGTCAATTGTGTGACCTAAGATCTCAAGATATACACCTATGTGGTTGTCTTAGCGTAGAAGATGCTAAGGCAGTTGTCTGCTTTGGTGTTGTGTTTGTCGTGAGACGTCATCGACAACATCTTATGTATGGATAGGGACTTTCTTTTGTGTGTTAGTGGTAAGCGATTGGTATAGTTGGTCTCAGGTGCACAGAGAATAACTGTACCAATTAGGGTGAAATTACACTTCTCAAGATTTAATTCCAAGTGAATGAGTATTTAGAATATAGATAAAATAGTTTTAGTTACCTTGTAAGAGTGATAATTGAGTTTCCTTTAGAGGAGCAGACAGATTTCATTGTTGAAAACTCTTGTTTGTGTATTTGCTTAGAAAACGTGCCAAGAAAATTGTGAAGGAGGTTGAGCTGCTGTACGAGTGAGACTGATGTAAAAGTGTGTCGCACTGTGATTGGCTAGTTGGTGTAAAGCCTAGTTGAGATTGGTTGACTACGTCATAAAAGTCATGCTGTTATTGGTTGTGATTGCCGAACAAAAGAATTGTAGGAGGATTTAATTTCCTAATTTTGCAAAAAACATTTGTGAAATACGAAATAGATTAACAATTACATTTTTCAAAGCTTTACATAAATGAATCCAATGAGACGTGACCATACCTGTTAGAGTAGGAGAAGTACCGCCTTAGGTACACCAGGATACACCGTATTGATGGATCAAGGATTACATCCACGTATTTTGCTTGAACAATGGCACAAAATTACAGAGAACAACGAGGTTCTACAGTTTCATAGTTATGGGACATTTAATTTAAAAATCATTAAGAATTTAAGGATCAAAATGTATGAAATAAGACCACCTCCTAGACATGCTAAATTTGAAGCATTAAATACTTACGAACAAATGGCTCATCAAAAAGAGAAAGAAAAACATCAGGGAAGATATAGAAGAGCCATAGATCAGTATACTAGATTGGATTCACAACAGAAAGTATGGGGAGCAGATGTTATTCAGGGAACAAGAATGTACCCATTGATACATGTCAAGGAGAGAGTAGAGGAAAACAGAAAGAGACAGAAAAGAGTACTGTTGAAACAGAGAGAGAAAGCAGTGACATGGATGATGATCTTTTAAATGACTTGTTGATGAGTCATCCACCGCCGTACAATGAATCTCGGAGTGAAAGTATGTCAAACAGAAATACTTAGCTTAGATTTCAAATGCCCCTGTTATGTCTGAAATACCAAAAGAGACTATGATTCTTTCCCTTATTAGGGGGAGGAGGGCGGCGTGGCTAGCAGGCCATGTGTGAAGACGGGCACTGCTTGAGCTCCGGCGCTGACGGAGGCTTAATTCGGTTTAAAACATCCTGGGGGGTCCCAGGGTGCTGAATCCTGCTGCCAGTATATAGCTGGAGACCACTGGTGCCCTCGACGCCGGCCGCTTGCGGGGGCGGTGGGCACATTGCCGAGATTCCCGGAGTGTGGCCTGCTGCGGGCGCGTGCAAGCCAAGGCCGGGACCCACAGTAGTGAGAGAGGCCGAGATACTCGCTGCCGGCGCCACCGGAAGTCGTCGGGGGACCGGCCCGAGGACATCGCTGAGACGCCGAGAGAGGCACATTGTGCAAAGAAGAAACAGGGGAGAATCCGCCGACACTCCGGTCCCGGGGCGAGGACTGCGGGGGCCAGGAGGACAACCGAGAGGACCAGTGTTGCGGTGAGCCACGCGGAGGGGCCTGTCTGCGGGAAGGACGGCTGAGAGTGCCGCCGACAGACTAGGAGCGGGGGCGATCTGGAGCCCCGAGAGGTTGGTGTGGGCTTGGGTTGCCTCCCCTCCCCACCCGCCGCCCGTACCTGCTCCTCGCCCCCCCCCCGCACTCATTGGACCGCAGAACACTGGCAGTGGAAGTACGCATGGGACTGCCGGTAGGCGACGGCGAGCCCACTGCATAACCCCCCCACTTCAATTTTGGCGGCGATAGCGAGGGGGGCCCCTGCATGCAACAGAGGGACCGCCAGGCCGAGAGAAGGCACCCTGCTGATACGGGACTTTTGAGGTGTCCAGGAGCTACTCAGTGGGAGTAAGGAGAGACGCCTGAAGAACCCCACCCCCCCACAAAAACTCCCCCCATCCATAATAACTTCGGTGGATCATGAGAAGTTAGGGAAGGAGGACTGCCCCCACGTCTCCCACAGGACAAAACACGTGAAGGAGTAGAGCTGGAAACCGGGTAGATTGCTGCCCCCCCTGGACTGGTCACCCACCCCTAACCCAGCCAGTTGTAACGACATTGGACACCGTCACTCTTGGGAGGCCTAACGTAGGGATACCCGCGAGGTGGACTGCGGAGAGACCGGGAGTACTACGCGCCATGGTCCGTAAAGGCGTCAAGACGGCACAGACCTTGGGGGGACCAGCAACGGCCCGTACGATGCCACTCATGGAAGGGGAGGGAGCCTCGTTGACATCCGCTGCACCACACCAAGCAGAGGTCCAACAACTGGACAAACTAGACATTATATTGCAGGAAATAAGAGACTCTAGGGCGATATTGGAACAGCAGATGGGTACCCTGACGACGAATCTGTCCCTGCTCAAAGCGGATCACGCCAAACTGGCGGACAAAGGCAAGGACCACGGCCTGGCGTTGGGGGAGATCACACCGACGGTGGCGGAGCATACCGTCTCCATACAACAGCTTCAGCAACAGGTCACCTCTCTCATGGACCGGGTCGAAGATGCGGAATGCCGTAACCGCCGCAACAACATTCGCGTTATAGGCCTTCCGGAACGCTGTGAGGGGGCCCAGGCGGCGGACTTTATGGAGCGATGGTTTCGAGATCACGTTGCTGTAGAGGGACTATCACCGCACTTCTGCGTAGAGAGAGCACACAGGATCCCGACGGGCAGACCTAAATCTGGCTACCCCATACGACCTCTCATAGTGCGAATCCTGCATTATCGTGACCGGGATGTCCTTCTGCAGAAGGCGCGCAAGAAGTCCCTCATTCAATACGACAACCAAAAAGTCTCCCTCTACCCGGACTACACCAACGCTGTCCAAAAACTACGCTCCTCATATCTGGAGGTGAAAAGGTTATTGCGAAAAGCCAACCTCAAGTACGCACTGCTTTTTCCAGCTCACCTGAAGATAATACATGATAGGAAGACGCACTTTTTTGAGAGCCCTTCGGACGTCACGGAATGGCTGGAAGTAATGGGTATTGACGGGAGCCAAAGGACCACGCAGGAGTCGAACGCCGATGGGGTGGAAGACACGCAAGCACGTGGCCCGACGGGGTCCCCCAAAATGCGGCGGGGAATGCAGAGACAATGACCCTCACGGAAGCAGCAAAGAGAGAATCAGCTGGATGCAGTGGCGGCGGTGGGCGCTTTCAGGGAAGACCCTCAGAAGATTATGACGGACTCGGAGGATAGCACAGTCCACTCTGACTCGGACCACAGTGTGCTACAGTTCCCCACCATGACGCCCCACACAGCTGATGACATGATGGACAATTGTGGGAGAGAGGACCAGGCCGGAAGCGGCTGACCTGCCTGCGAACCGTATTGTATTCTGCTGTTTGATTTTACTATGCTCTGCGATGTTTTCCTTGGTGGGCGGAGGGTGGGGGACACTCTGTACAAGTATCTTGCTGTTGCACGGGACTGTCAGATCTGGGTTTTATTACTTCACCTGCTGCAAATGTACATTGGTAATGATGCCCCTGAAGTCAGCTTGCCGTTGAGCCAGCAGAGCCCACTAGGTGGGAACGTGGACTGAAATGGTGCTGGGCCAACCCCCGGAGGCGAATGCACCGGACCTCTAGACTTGTTTAACCTTGGTTTATTGTTGGGCACAGCTTTGTTTTTATGCTGCGCCGTTATTGTTCAGTTTTGTGCATGGGATTGGGGATGGGACGTCTCCTGGTGGTTAAAGCGAAGGGATCAGGTAGAAAGGCTCGAGCGGCCGCAGTACAAGTGCCTAGATGACTATGGCTGAAGTAACTGGAGCGTACAGAATTACAACCTGGAATGTACGAGGCCTGGGGCGGTGCAGAAGAGACATAGAATACACTCATTCCTGCTCAGACATCACACACAAATTGCCTTTCTTCAGGAATCCCATCTCACCGACTCTGAGGCCACTAAAATGCGAAAAAAGTGGAGGGGCGCGATTGTTTTCTACAACTTACTCCGCCTTCTCTAGGGGGGCGACAATCTGGGTCAGACTTGGCACACCTTTTTTGGCATTGGAGAAACGGATGGATGAACAGGGCAGATACATATTAGTGAAGGGCACGTTAGACGGTACACTGATAGTCCTTGGCTGTGTTTATACACCAAACTTTGACCAGGACAAATTCCTGCAGAAGGTGGGTCTGGCATTAGCGGACTGGGTGGACATCCCTTGGGTCATAGGAGGAGATTGGAACATGATCCTGGATGTAGACCTGGACAGGTCACATCCCTCCCTACAGGTGGCTGGGGTGTCCAGATTGACGGACCTGTTCCGAACGTGGACGACGGGTTGGGGCCTGAGGGACATATGGCGTGCACTTTATCCGGAGGCCAGGGAATACTCCCACTATCAATCAATCAAGAGATTTGTATAGCGCGCTACTCACCCGGAGGGTCTCAAGGCGCTTGGGGAGGGGGGTCTGCTACTGCTCGAAATGCCAGGTCTTGAGTTGCTTCCTGAAGGAGAAGTGGTCTTGGGTCTGGCGGAGGTGGATGGGGAGGGAGTTCCACGTCTTGGCTGCCAGGTAGGAGAAGGATCTTCCTCCCATGGTGACTCTTCCGATGCGTGGGACGGCGGCAAGGGCGTGGCTGGTCGATCGTAGCTGGCGGTTGGGAGTGTAGAATGTCAGGCGGTCATTGAGGTACCTGGGGCCCAGGTCGTGGAGAGCCTTGTGTGCGTGGGTGAGGAGTCAGAACGTGATTCTCTTGTTGACGGGGAGCCAGTGCAGGGCTCTCAGGTGTCTGGAGATGTGGCTGTGACGGGGGATGTCCAGGATGAGTCGTGCGGAGGCGATCTGGATGCGTTGGAGTCTTTTCTGTAGTTTGGCTGTGGTTCCGGTGTAGAGGGTGTTTCCGTAGTCCAGTCGGCTGGTGACGAGTGCCTGGGTGACCGTCTTCCGGGTTTCAGTGGGGATCCATCGGAAGATCTTTGGGAGCATGCGTAGGATGTTGAAGCATGATGATGAGACGGCGTTGACTTGTCTGGTCATCGAGAGGGAGGAGTCCAGGATGAAGCCCAGGTTGCGTGCGTGGTCCGTTGGTTTGGGTGCGTTGCCCAGGGCCGGGGGCCACCAGGAGTCGTCCCAGGCAGAGGGTGATGATCCAAGGATGAGGACTTCCGTCTTGTCTGAGTTCAGTTTCAGGCAACTGTTCATCATCCACTCGACTACGTCTTTCATCCCTTCGTGTAGGTTGGTTCTGGCGGTGGCTGGGTCGTTGGTGAGGGAGAGGATCAGCTGGGTGTCGTCGGCGTAGAAGATGATGTTGAGGTTGTGTAGGCGTGCGATGGCCGCGAGGGGGCTCATGTAGATGTTGAAGAGTGTGGTGCTGAGTGATGATCCTTGCGGTACGCCGCAGATGACTTCGGTGGCCTCGGATCTGAACGGGGGGATGCGGACTATCTGGGTTCTTCCTGCGAGGAACGAGATGATCCATTCTAGTGCCTTCTCTTGGATTCCGATGTTGCTGAGGCGCTGTGCCAGGGTGCGGTGGCAGACAGTGTCGAACCCTGCGGAGAGGTCCAGGAGGATGAGGGACGCTGTTTCCCCGTTGTCGAGCAGGGCTCGGATGTCGTCAGTGGCTGCGATGAGGGCGGTCTCGGTGTTGTGGTTGGCTCGGAAGCCGGACTGCGAGTGGTCGAGGGATCCGTTCGTCTCGAGGAAGGCGGCCAGCTGTTTGTTGACGGTCTTCTTGATGACTTTGGCAGGAAAAGGGAGGAGCGAGATGGGGCGGTAGTTCTTGAGGTCGGTGGGGTCTGCTGATGGTTTTTTCAGGAGGGCGCTGAGTTCCGCATGCTTCCAGCTCTCCGGGAAGGTGGCGATGTTGAAGGAGCAGTTGATGATGTCCCGGAGTTGGGGTGCGATGACGGTGTCGGCCTTGTTGAAGACTTGGTGGGGGCATGGGTCGGTTGGTGATCCGGAGTGGATGGTGTTCATCGTGTGGATGGTGTCTTCGGTGCTGACCGGGGTCCAGGCGCGGAGGGTGGTGGTGGGGGGCGTCGGTTCGTTGGTTGGGTGCATGGTCTGTGCGTCGAAGCTGTTATGTATGTCGGCGATCTTGCTGTGTAAGAACGAGGCGAGTGAGTAGCAGAGTTCTTGCGAGGGGGTGATGTCGTTGGTTCCGGCGCTGGGGTTGACGATGCTGAAGAGTTCCTTGCTGTTGTGTGAGTTGTTGTCCAGTCGTTCCTTGAATGCTGTCTTCTTGGTGGTGTGGATCAGTTGGTGGTGTTTGTGGGTGGCGTGTTTGAGGGCAGTCATGTTGTCTGTAGTCGGGTCTTTGCGCCAGGTTTTCTCGAGGGTGCGGCAGTTCTTCTTGGAGTTAATGAGATCGTCGTTGAACCAGGAAGCTTTCTTGTTGTCGGGCCTGCAGGGGTGGTTTTCCAGGGGTGCGAGGCCTTCAGCGCAGTTGGTGATCCACTGTGTGAGGTTGTTGGCTGCTTGGCTGGGGTCCGTTGAGCTGGCTGGAGGATTCTGGTTCAGGGAAGTGGTGAGCTGGTCGGTGGTGATCTTGTTCCAGCTCCTGCGGGGAACCTGTTGCGGGTGGTGGTGGGTCGTGGTCCTTCTGAAGCTGAAGTGGACGCAGCTGTGGTCTGTCCAGTGGAGTCCGGAGGAGTGGCTGAAGGAGATGTACTTGCTGGAGGAGAAGACTGGGTCAAGCGTGTGGCCGGCGTAGTGGGTGGGGGTGTTCACCAGTTGCTTGAGTACGAGGTTGGCGAGGTTGTCCAGCAGGGTGGTGGTGTTGCTGTCATTGTTGTTCTCCAGGTGGAAGTTGAGGTCCCCTAGGAGGATGTAGTCTAGGAGGAGAGGGCGTGTGGGCTGATGAAGTCTGCGATTTCTTCGCTGAATTGTGTGTGAGGTCCCGGGGGTCTGTAGATGAGGGTGCCTCTGAGTGTGGTCTTGGGATCGGTGTGAATCTGGAAGTGAAGATGTTAGGCGGCTGTGAGGGTGTCGTCGGAGTTGGTCGTGATGCGGATGGTGTTCTTGTGGACGATAGCGATGCCTCCTCCTGTCTGGTTGACGCGGTCCCTCCGGGTGATCTTGTATCCGTCCGGGATGGCGATGGCGATGTCGGGCGCTGAGGAGGCGTTCATCCATGTTTCCGTGAGGAAGGCGACGTCTGGAGATGTGGTGTCGAGCAGGTTCCAGAGTTCCACGGCATGTCTGTGGACGGAGCGGGTGTTGAGCAGGATGCACTTCAGGTGATTGCTGCTGGTGCTCGGCTTGGCGGGTGCGGTACAGGTCCGGATGCAGGCGAATTTGCAGGAGTTGCAGGTGAAGGGTCAGTCGGTGCGCCTCGGGCTGGCTCGGTAGCATCCGGGGATCCGGCCGGTGTTGAGTGCGTAGAGGGTGGCGGCGGCGTAGGTCCGGCGGGTGGGATGGCATCTGCGGGGACCAGGGGTTCTGGCGCTGGGCGCGGTCCAGGCGCGGACGGGCGTAGATGGGCTTGCCTTTGGCGCGCCTTTGGTGCACAATCGGCACGCCCACTGCGCGTGCTCGCTGCGCGGACGCCTGCACTCCGCCATAAATGGCGAAGTGGGAGGGAGGAGCAGCTGGGAGGCGGGAGCGGGGCGGCAAATGGGAAGGGATACAAAAGAAAAGGGGCGAGGCCGCAGGGGAGCAGTGGCGGGGAGCGGGGAGAAGGGCGGGAAACGCGGCAGGGGCAGGGCACAGAAGCGGCACAAACAGGGGGAAAACAAGCACCGGAAGTTAAGACACAGAGGCAGGAAAACAAAATACAAAATGCAGAGGCAGAGAACAAAGTACGAAATACAGACAACAAAATGCAGAGGCAGAGAACAAATTATGAAATACAGACAACAAAATGCAGGGGCAGACTACAGAATAAGAGGCCCAGGAACTCAGCTGCAGGGCAGCGGCAAACTCGGCAGAGCAGGGGGTGCTTGGGCTCACTCACGGGGAGTGTGCGCAGTGTGTGGAGCGACCGGCACAGACAGGGTCAAGGGTCGCACTATTCACATATACACATGCTACACACTAGGATAGACAGGTTCCTATGCTCCGACTCTATAGTCGCGAAGGTGGAGACCCGGGAATATCTGGCAAAAACTTTCTCTGACCACAGGCCTTTGACGTTTCGCCTCATGTGGGGTAGGGTCCCGACTCCGGTCCCCACCTGGCGCCTCGACCTGCTCCTACTGGAGGATGGCCCCTTCAGGGCATCCTTGTCCGAGACTCTAGTTGAGTATTTTACAGAAAACTGGGACTCTGCCTCCACTAATCTGGTGGTGTGGGACGCCATGAAGGTGGTGATACGCGGCACAGCAATAGGACAGCTAGTAGGTGCCCGACAGGAGATACACCGGAAACTTTGCAGCATAGAGGATAGATTACAGACACTAGAGCGAGAAGTAGGAGTTGATCCTGAAAAGAAAAAAGATTTGAAGAGGGAAAACATAGAACACGCAGATACTCTAGAAACGCTTCGTGTCATAGATCACAAAGAATATCTTCGTCGACAACACACAGAGGCGGACCGGTCAGGGGCACTATTCGCTCGCTTGGTAAGGGATCGCCCGGATGTCCCGGTGATAACCCAAATCCGAACTGGGGAAGGTGATGTGGTTAGTCCACAGAATGAAATTAATCGGGCGTTCTGTGCCCATCTGACTGCACTGTATGCACGACCTGAGCGGGAGGACCTGGGTCGAATGTCTGATTTTCTGGCCGACCTTCCATTCCCAACGCTATCCGTGGACGCTAAGAAAGACCTCGAGGGACCCATTACGCAACATGAGATACGCGTTGCCATCAAGTCCCTTAACCGCAACAAAACACCGGGCATGGATGGGCCCCCGGTGGAGTTTTATGCAACCTACTCGGACACCCTGGTACCTGTATTGGAAAATGTGTACCGGGCGGCGTTAGTGGAGGGCCGTCTGCCTAAATCCACTATGCAAGCACTGGTGGTCTCACTGCCAAAGCCGGGTAGGGATCACCTCGACATCTCCAATTACAGGCCCCTATCGATGCTCTCTACTGATTTCCAAATTCTTAGTAAAGCGATAGCCCTAAGGCTCCAAGCGCACCTCCCTTCCCTAATCCATAGAGACCAGTGCGGCTTTCTCCCGGGTAAGCAGCACCTCCATGAACACGCGAAGATTACACGCTCTCATGGCAACCACCCCACAGGTCCTCCCCAGGGCAGGCTGCATAGCCTTAGATCTTAGACAGGCCTTTGATTCACTGTCTTGGGCTTTCATGTTTTTAACCTTGGATAGGTTTGGGCTTCCAGCTTCCATTCTGGCATGGCTCAGACTGCTCTACACTGCGCCTTCGGCACGAGCACGCACAGGACGTCATGTGTCCGATAAATACGCAATACACAGGGGCACCAGACAGGGATGCCCCCTGTCCCCAATGCTATTTTTTCTTGCTCTAGAACCCCTGGCCATAGCCCTGCGTACAAAGAAAGGACAGAGAGGCATACCGAACAGAGGTACATACAACCTGATATCGATCTACGCGGACGATATCCTATTATACCTACAAGACCTAGGGGCTGATCACACTGCCATCTATGACATATTTGACCGCTTTGCAGAGGTCTCAGGCCTGGCCATTACCCGGATAAGTCCAACGGCTTTTATTTTCGGGACATCCTAAATCCAGGTCTCATTCCCTTTGGGGCCCATCTTATCCCAGTAGCTCCGATTACGTTTAAGTACCTGGGGATCCAGGTGTACAGGACACAAGAAGACCAGATAGACGGGAACATCAAGCGGGCTATTACGCGGCTCCGCAGTTCGGTGGGATTCTGGACGGCGTTGCCATTATCGGTCGTGGGCAGGATCACAATTTCCAAAATGGTGATGCTCCCCCGAATACTGTACTTCTTCGTTAAACTCCCTGTGAGTCTGCCTCAGTCCATTTTTGACACACTTAATACACTCTTAGTTACTTTAATATGGGGGGTTGGGAGATGCCGGATAGGCCTCCGTAAGCTACAGTTAGGGACTAGAGATGGAGGGCTGGGGGGCCCTGATTTCAAAGTTTATTACCTTGCTAGTCAGCTTCAATGGCTCTCCTACTGGACGGCAGGATGGAACCTATATGAAATAGACTACACGCCCGAGAGGCTGAACTGGGATGACCTACACACATTGCTACTCCTGCGGAGCCACATCCCCGCAGACTGCCACCCTCTCCTCCGCACGGCATTGGTATGCTGGCGGAAAGTCCTAGCGTATACAGCTCCGACAGTGGTGTACGCGGATAATATCCCTCTATTGGGAATCCCGACGCCACAGGGTAGATTTACTAGTAGAGCAATGCGCCCCTGGCAGGAGGCTGGTGTGCTTGCAGTGGGCGCCTTTTTCGGAGCTGGCAACTTGTTGGACCACGACGCCTTCCGGCAGGCCACTAGTGCTCCCCCCCAGTTGTACTTACTTCATGCCACCGTCACACATTTCATACGCCACAAATGGGCACCGCAACATGTTCAACCCCCACAACATGAATTAGTCCACCTACTATACTACATGGGCTCAGGGGGTCACCTAGTACGTTGGCTGTACATGGGCATCAGGGCACACGCCGCGATTCAAATCACAACACTGAAACACACTTGGGAGCGGGACACGGATAGGATAATGACGGAGAAAGAATGGCGCACGGTGCTGGAACATCCCTAGAGGGTATAACGCAACGTTAGGTTCAGATTTATACAAGTAATGGTTTTACACAGAGCATACC
Organism: Lissotriton helveticus; assembly: GCF_964261635.1. NCBI lineage: Eukaryota > Metazoa > Chordata > Amphibia > Caudata > Salamandridae > Lissotriton > Lissotriton helveticus. The sequence continues at coordinate 1,625,417,563 of NC_136057.1, forward strand.
TAACCCCTAAACGACTACACTTGATGTTCCCGGATGCACCCCATAGATGTCCACGTTGTGGAGAGGATGAGGCTGGGTTCCTCCATATGATCTGGGCTTGCATAAGACTTCGCGAGTATTGGTCGGTGGTGTGTCAGGTGCTACATACGGTCACGAACCTGCCGGTGCCGATTGAAGCACTGCCCTGCTTGCTGGGGCTGCGCAGACAGCCTAAACCACTGAAAGCCCAACTGAAATTGTTGGACTTAGCTCTCTTACTGGCAATACTGGCGATAACAATGAGATGGAAATCCCCTAGGGCACCAGGGACACACCTATGGCAAACAGAGGTACTGAAATGGGGTCGGACAGAGGGGGCGGCCCTTAGGAAGGAAGAAATGCGGGGCCACAGAAAGTACCCCATATCCCAAGACTGGGAGGTCATGCTCATAGCACTTGCAGATATAGACCTGACCCCGGCACCGGGACACGGCTCTCAGGGTTAGGAGGGAGGAGTAGGGGACTGTTTAGGTAGGATCTGATGGCCCCCGCAGGTCATACGATATACCAGGATACAGCACCTATTCTGTTACATGAACGCCAGTAAAGACCGAGCTTAGACGACGAGAGTCGCACAGACCACCGGGAGACGGAGAGGGAGGGAAATGCACAGGGGGGTGGGAGGGAGGGGGAGGGAATTTGAGTTAGCCTTTTGTTTAGTCCCACGAAATTATAGAGTGCGAACACAGACATGTTTAAGAGATGCGTTGCAGAACGTAAAGGACTAACTGTATTACCGATGGTTCCACGTTTGGGAATAAAACTGGCAAAGTGGGTTGTTATGGTTGGGAGAAAAAATGGAAAATACCAGCTGATGTAACGCAGAAGATTATTGCACTGTCATGTTTCTGATGATACAGCTGTGAATAAAGAGTTAAAGAAAAAAAAATAAGGGGGAGGAAGGACTGAAATAACAGCTACATTGAACCCATGTGATATGAATACTCCAGATGCTTTGACCGTTCCTGTTACTATTGGTCCTGTTGTACCACTTAATGAATCTGGGTCACTGGTAAACACTGCCTATCCTCTGACTATACCTGCTGCAGTAAATACATCACTTGTTAACAATCCTTTAGATTTGACAAGATCTTTGTTTCAGATGCATATGGTTCAAAATCAAAGTAATACAACTGGTACTAAGAGTACAGTTTCTCTTTGAAATAAGACACAATTTGATCCTAGAAGCAGAACGGTTCAGAGGTTGCCACCTTTTTACGTCTCCAGAACGAATGAACCTGCTGAAATAAGTTAGCATGCTTCTAAAAAGACTGCGCCAATGGGAATTTGAGTTTCTGATATATCCACATTAAGGGGCCGATTAGGATGGCGGTTTTTCCGCATCCTCCGGGCCGGCGGAAGTGTCCGCCGGCCTGGAGGATGCGGAAAAACCGCGGCGGAGACTCCAAAGACCCACCGCCAAATTAGGATGGCTGGTGGGTCTGGAATTCCGTCCGCCGCTTTTCCGCCGCGGTCGGCTTCCGACCGCGGCGGAAAAGCTATAACATGGCAGGCGGTGTCTATGAGACACCGTCCGCCATATTATGATGTTGGTGTAAATATGCTTTTCCACGGCGGCTTTTCCGCCATGGAAAAGCATACGGACATTCACTTTGGGGGCCCGTTGCGGGCCCCCTGGGTGAATGGGGGGTGGGGGGTGCACATGGGGGGTACCTATGGTACCCCCCTGCATTTGCGTACACAAAGCAGCAGGCACCGTGCGGTGCCTGCCGCTTTGTGCATGTAAATGCAACACATGCATTTTTAACATTGCGGCGGGTGCAGCTTGAAGCTGCACCCGCCGCAATGTTAAAAATAGAGGATGTGACCGCCACCCTGGCGGTCACATCCTAATTGCCATGGAGGGACCGCCGCTGCCCATGCGGACGGTCCCTCCTACTCAGGGGTGGCGGACGGACGCAAGTCCGTCCGCCATCCTAATCGGCCCCTAAATATGCAACTTGGAACAAGTAGAGATTTGACTAATGGAGACTTGCATTCAAATATTTCAAGATAAATATATAGATGATTGGCTTAGAGGGTTTAGTGCCCAATTAATAATCAAAAGCCTGAAACTATTTCAGTCCCAGTAAAGGGAAAAACATTAGTTGTGGCCAAGCTAAAATTGGGAAATCTTGGTAGATCTTGATTAGATACCTACCAGAAGGAGGAACTATTATTTCTCTGTAAAGACATTACCCAACGAGCTATGGAGACACATAAGAAGCTGAATGAATTGGCTCAGAAATATTAAATTAATGTTCAGAGATCAAAGGTTTTGCAAAAGACATGCAGATTAGACTTTAGCAACAGAAATTTTGCAAACATGAAGCCAGCTGGAATGAAATTACAGTTTTAGGAACTATTGACACTGATCACGAAATGGAGCAAGAGAGAGAAATGGGACGGTAGTTGGTCGAAAAAGAAGGAAACAGAGAGTAAGAATGCAGACAACTCCAGTTGTAATTCACATAGGCGATAGAGAAATACAGATGCTTCCTATGAGGGAAGTACCCAGTGGCGGGTATGTATGTGCTTTGACTAGAGCTGATATTTTGTCATTCACAACTTAATTTCCAAAATTGAGAATGGTACAGACAGATTGAAAGGCTTGCAAAAATGTTATAAATTGTGTGGATAAATTTGAATATCCTGTTTGATATTGTGGTTCCAGGAGACTTGTGGACAGAGGGTAACATTTCTGTATATTGGCCTGAAACAGAACCAGAGAGGAATCCCAGAACAGTTGTACTGAAGAAATATCAACAAGTGATTACTTTCCTGAAAACCAAGATTTCTCCTAAAGAAAACGATTGACTTATAATTGACAGAATGACTCAAAAAATTAAAAAATCAGTTCATGCCTATTACAAGACATTGATACAGGTTTTCAGACAGTACAGCGGGATGGAAAATGTGGCAGAAAAGAATATGGGACATTTTGTTACAGAATTGTGAATGGTTTGAGACCTAAGATTTCTTCCAGGATTCATCAGCATTTACAATGCTGGCAGAATACAAAGATTATCAAAATTTTGCATTAAGCAAAGTACTGCGGAGACAAATTAAAAGTGAAATATAAGAAATTGAAGGAAAGATTAATGATAGAGCAGATGAAAGCAGTACAAAGAGGTCAGTATCCTTTGGGTTTTGATAATACAGTTGTAGAACAGGGAGGATTTGATTTGGTTCCTGTGATGCAGGGTGTTAATGGTTTTCAACAGTAGATTTTCAGTCACAAGGTAGAGGTTGTGGTGTTCCAGTAGACTCCAGAACAGGTGCTGATGTGTAAGCCTTACAGAAAACAAATCCATGTCACCTATGTGGAAAATTTGAGCATTGGAAATGGGAGTGTAGATTTAATGTGAATAATCCTGGAAATCAGATACTGAATGGAGGGTATGCACAGTCCCTAGGAAATAACATATTCCTGACTCAACAGACACAAACACAAAGACAGAGAGTTTAAAATCCTAATACAACTCAATCAATGCAAAAACCGCAAGTCTTGATGCCATTACAAAATGTTCAGGTACAAAGGTACAATATGAATCAGTCAGCAGGCGAACAGAAACTCTTTCCCAAACCAAAATGCATCACAACAGTATTTGATTCAAACAGATGATTTTGATCAGAACCTGTCAGCCTGACGGTGCCTGATGGGGAGGGGGACTGCATGCTTGACATAGCCTTAGAGGTGGGCCAGAGTGGTTCATATGTGGACGGAGAGGCAATTGGGAGTTATGTCTAATTAATCGTTGACACTGGTGTTACCCACTAAACTGTAAAAACAGCAGAGGTTCCTAAACTACCCCTCTCGGGCGAAAGTATCCAAGTTGAAGCAGTTTCAAATAATAAGGTGCCCACTCCAATTACGGAAGCAGTTCATGTTTAAATAGGGTCCTTTGAGGATAGACATTGATTTGTGGTGGGTGAATCAAGTCCAGTGAATCTACTTGGACATGGCTTATTGTGCAAGCTAAATTGTTCCATCTATTGAACTCCAAAAGGTATTGTATTTCATGCCAATGATGAGTATGTTGTCTTTAAACTTGCCCAACAGAGATATGACATGGGAACGTATCCCCTGCTGACCAAATAACATTTGCACATTGAAATGAGAGACACTGTGTTACCTAAAGTCTGTTACTTTACAGGTGAAGATATTGTACTAATCAAAGGTGTTGAACCAGTCTGAATCACAGTGAAACCCAATGCATAATATCCAAGAATCCCACAATACATTTTGACTCCAAATACTACTGCCGGTATTACTTCTGTGATCAAGTCAATGATTGAGCAAGGGATCCTAAAGGAGATAATGGGGAGTCCCTCTAACTCTACCATTATAGGCTTACAGAAGCAAAATGGCAAGCATTGTATTGTGCAGGATATGCGGAAAGTGAGCGCAATTGTTGTCCCATATTGTCCTATGGTATCGAATCCAGCTGTGATATTGTTTCAGATTCCATGCGAGACAGAATGGTTTTCAGTCAGTGACTTGTGCCAGGCCTTCTTTTCTAATCTTTTGCATGAGGATAGTTAGTCCCTTTTTACTTTCTGTTTTGGCAGTCATGTGCTGGCATGGGTATAAGGAAACTCCCTCAATCTTCAATCAGATTCTCAAGCAAAATCTTGAGTCTCTGGTAATGCCAAATCACTCAGGGCTAGTACAATATACGGATGACCTGCTGGTCACGTCAAATATCAAGGAAGCATGCAAGACTGATAATATTGCCCTTTTGAATCATCTGGTCGAAAATGGACATAAAGTATCCCCGACTAAGATGCAGTTTTGCTAAACTGAAGTCCTGTACTTAGGACACCACATTGAAAAAGGAGCAAGGAAAGTGTCAGAAGAAAGAATCTCTGCGATTCTTAACGAGTCTGCCAACTGCCCAAAAAGAAATCTGCATGTTCTTAGGAATGTTAGGCTACTGTATACAATGGATTCCAAAATTTTCCTTGACAACAAAACCTCTCCAGTGTGAGATACACAAAGACATGTCTGATCCAGTACCCTGGGATGACAGCTCTGTGACTGCCTTCACTGAACTGTGGGAATGCCTTTGTAGGGCACTGGCTCTGGGAATGCCTGATTACAACAAATGCTTTGTGTTGTTTTTGTGGTGAAAGGGAAGGCAGCGCTCTTTCAGTACTAACACAAATTCATGGAAACGATTGCAGTCATGTCGCTTACTTTTCGGCCACTCCAGATCCTGTAGCTGCAGTTTTGCCTGGATGTTTGAAAGTGGTTGTATCTGAGTGTGTGAGTCTTTAATTGTGTGAAAGCATAGCCATGTGACATGCACTGAGTTTTTAGGTCTCGCCTGTCGATGCGCATGCGCATCGAGCAAGCGAGACTATAGGGGCTCATCCACTCTTTATCCACACTGCAAGGAATCGTGGCGATTCCTTGCAGTGCCCGTGACTTTTAAGGTCAATGCGCATGCGCATTAAGCTTATGCGCATGCGCATTGACCTTAAAAGTCACGGGCGCGTGCATGTCCGTCTTTGTTTACCCGCTCCGCCCCCTCCCGCCGTGTCGCCTTGCCTACTCTCTGAGACAGCCTCCCCCAGCTCCGCCCCCTCACTACTTGATTGCACGGCCGCTAGGCCGTGCCTCCCCTACTCTCCTCCCCCCTCCTCCCCTGCCTGCCTGCCGCTAGGCCGTGCCTCCCCTACTCTCCTCCCCCCTCCTCCTCTCCTCCCCTGCCGTGTCGCATTTCTCCTCCCCCCTCCCCTCTCCTCCGTCCGTCCGTCTTGTTATTTCATGTCGATTTCTAGTGAGCCATGTGGATTTTAGTAGCATGCTAGCTCTAAAGTATGACAAAACATAACTTTGCTGCCAGCTAAAGAATGGTTTCCTCTCAGTGGGCCTGACCAGGGTCTGATGCTGTGCAGATGTGCGGCCAGGCCTGACTGTAAAAGTTATAAACATTGTCATAACATTGTTCGACTTCTCGAGTATTCCAAAATGGCGAGCGGATGATGCACCGGCGGTGCGGCCTTCTCCAGACAGCGTCCCGTGCCAGGGTCGAAACAGGCATTTATTTAAGCGCCAGTATGCAGGCAAGTGTTTTGCAGTGGTCTCCCTCATGTACTGCTCTTCCCCCTCCGTCATGCTCTGTGTTGCTCTCCCGCATGTACTTCTCGTCCCCCTCCACCATGCTCGGTGTTGCTCTCCCGCATGTACTTCTCTTCCCCCTCTGCCATGCGACATGTTGCTCACCCATGTGCTTCTCCCTCACCGGCCTCAGTGATGCGCTGCTTGACCTGGGCTTTGCCTGCTCCCGTTCCTCACCTGCCTCAGTAATGCGCTGCTGGAACTCCTGTGCCTCACCTCCTCCAGGTTGCTTTCTTGCCAGTAGTATTCCTTGCCTGCTTCATGTTTCGCTCGTCAGTTTGCTTTATTCCACCCCTCACTGCTCGGTCACCCGTTTGCTTTACAACACCCCCCAGCCCTGCTATGTTGCTTCTGTCCCAGTGGTCTCTCCTGCCAAACCAGTGTTACATTCCCTCACCCACTTAAAAAAATTCACACTTCAACCAATTCAATTCCAATCAGCTCCGCCCCCTCCCCTTCCCGCCGTGTCGCATTTCTCCTCCCCCCTCCCCTCTCTTCCCTCCGTCTTCAGTAGAAATCGTGGCTGTAGAATCAAATAAGCTTTATTGCAAAAAGACTTCCCGTGTCCAAACAATGTTACAATCACTTGAGGTATTGAGGCGGGGATTTGCAAATTGATGCTAACAGCCGAAGAGTCAGTCTTGAAGGATCTGACTGGTACAGGTATTCAGTCTGCACGGCACCCCACCCCCGCATTGTCCAAAGTTGCCAAGTTTTCAGTCTTAAGTGTGACATTTGCACGTTTTCAGTGTGCTCCTGTGTGATATTTCATTGCCTTATAGTCTGTGTCACTTTCTAATGGCGAGTAAAGCGGTTATGTCCGTGTAGAGAAACGTTGCACAGTTATGGTATAGAAATAGTCTTGAAACAATTGCAAACTCTTTAAACGCTTATGCTGTAACACAAATTACTTTCCTTTACGGACATGATCGCCATGAAACAATAGTGGTGTTATTTATAATAATATAGATGTATTTTATTGGTATATCTCCAGTTTGTTTAAACTGTGTGTTATTTTCATAAGCTACATCAGTTCTATTCAGTGATGAAAAATTATCATTCTCAGTATTCATCTGGACATGAAATGCAGCTGTGCAAACTTAAAATAACTCTGTGGGGGTGTGTTCTTGGAGGGGAAGGGGCTCATGCTAAGTATTGCCTGAGAGGCACTTATGCACACATCAAGCCTCTTTACATTCACCCCCAAAATCTTGCTAAACCCTACGATCGTCAGGTTTTTAGGTCTCGCCTCAACCCCTCACCCTCAACCCCTCACTCACCCTCACTCTCACTCATCCTCACTCACCCTCAACCCCTCACCCACCCTCACCTCCTCACCCTCACTCACTCACCCTCAACCCCTCACTCACCCTCACTCTCACTCACCCTCACTCAGCCTCAACTACTCCCCCTCACCCTCACTCACCCTCACTCACCCTCACTCACCCTCAACACCTCACTCACCCTCACCCACCCTCACCCTCACTCACCTTCAACACCTCACCCTCAACCTCAACCCCTCACTCACCCTCACTCACCCTCACTCACCCTCACTCACCCTCACTCAGCCTCAACTACTCCCCCTCACCCTCACTCACACTCAACACCTCACCCTAACTCACCCTCACCCTCACTCACCCTCAACGCCTCACCCTCACTCACCCTCACCCTCACTCACCCTCACTCACCCTCACTCTCACTCACCCTCACTCTCACTCACCCTCACTCACCCTCACCCTCACTCACCCTCACCCTCACTCACCTTCACCCTCACTCACCCTCAACCCCTCACCCTCACTCACCCCACTCACCCTCAACCCCTCACCCTCAACCCCTCACCCTCCCTCACCCTCATTCACCCTCAACCCCTCACCCTCACTCACCCTCAACCCCTCACCCTCACTCACCCTCAACCCCTCACCCACACTCACCCACACTCACCCCCACTCACCCTCACTCACACTCACACTCACCCACCCTCACTCACCCTCACTCACCCTCACCCTCACTCACCCTCACTCACCCTCACCCTCACTCACCCTCACTCACCCTCACCCTCACTCACCCTCAACCCCTCACCCTCACTCACCCTCAACCCCTCACCCACCCTCAACCCCTCACCCTCACTCACCCTCAACCCCTCACCCTCAACCCCTCACTCACCCTCACTCACCCTCACCCTCAACCCCTCAGCCTCACCCTCACTCACCCTCAACCCCTCACCCTCACTCACCCTCAACCTCATGCTAAAGATTTACAAAAAAACCCATTAACAATTCTAAAAGCACTAACTCTAATGCTGCGAGACCTATTGCATTTCTAATGCTTGTTTTGTGTCCCACTCAGTGGAAATTCTGTTGAACCATACTCAGCTACACAGTATTTAACTAATAGTCAACTTACAAAGCATGAGCAAATACTTTTGGGAGCAGAGAATATAACCCCTAAAAGATGCACTATATTGAACTCATCCCCTCTGTTGCCACTGCCTGGAAATGAAACTGTAACTGATGAAGTTGAACATGATTGGCTGGATGTGACTGAGTTATGTACAAAGCCTCAACCTGATATACAAGATGAACCTTTGCCTGAATCTGATCATGTGTTTGTTGATGGTTCCTGTTTGCGGAAATCTGAAAGCTGCTTATTACATTTGTTCAGTTGCAGGTGTTGCGGAAGCGTCTTGGTTGCAAGGAGTGTATTTGGCACAGGTTGTCGAGTTGATCGACTTGACGCAGGCATGCAGCGTTTCATAACAACTCAGAGCAACAATTTGTACGGGTAGTCAGTACGGCTTTGGAGTCTTACATTACTTTGAGCAATTGTGGTCACAGCTTGGGTTCATGACTTCCTTCGGATCACCTTTCCGAAATAGGGAAGGTGTGAGGAACCTTTTGAAGTCCCTACAATTTCCTACCCAAATTGATGTAGTCAAGTGCATAGCTCATAGGCAAGGCACTGACTGTGACTGCTGGCAATAGATATGCCGATGAGATGGCCAAATATTGCACCATAAATTCCCCTACCTTTCAAGGGGATTTGAATAATGAAAAATCAGAAGTCACAAATTGCAACCTGTTATCTGCGATAGACACATCGGAAGAGGTTAGGCAAAGTAAGAGAAGCTGAACAGCAAACTTGGGTGCCTGCTGGATGCACCAAAATGAAGATGAAGTTTGGGTTTACAATGATGGCAGACCTGTATTATTTAATAGTTTGTTACCACCTATGGCTAGATATTATCGAGGTCCTACACATATGGGAAGATATGCAATTATGCGCCTCTTTCGATAAGTGTGGTTCAACCCCAAATTCAGATCGAATGCTGTGAGCCTTTGTCAGAGATGCGTAGTGTGTCAGCAACAATATGCTGAAAAAAAATACCTGTTACAATGAGCCATGTAGGGAAATCAGCAGGTCCCTTTAACCGACTGCAAATGGACTTCAAAGAAAAGCCTCTTTCCAACGGTTCAAAATATGTTGTGATCAGTGTTCGCATGTACTCAAAATGGGTAGAAGCTTATCCAATATGAAAAAATGAGACTCATAGTAGCAAAATTGATGTTGAGAGAGTTGATTCCACGTTCCGCATTTCCAACTTCTCTTGAGTCAGAGCAAGGAACTCATTTGAATAATGATGTCCTGAAAATGTTGTCTATAGCATTGCAAGTTAAACAGAAGCTCCATTGCAGTTACCGTCCAGAGGATTTGGACTAGTGGAGCAGACAAACAGCACTTTGAAATCCAGTTTGGCAGAGGTTTGTGCTTCAACATCTTTGAAGTGGCCCAATGCGCTGCCTCTTGCATTGATGAGTTTGAGAAGTACACCAGACAGATGGCAGGATTGTCCTCCCATGAAGTTGTTATGTGCTGAGTGATGAGACAGCCATCTGTAACCAACAGATGACTTGATTTTGGATTATTGCAAACGTTTGGCTGATGTGGTAGGTTCTGTGTCTTATCAGGTCGTAGAGGCTGCCCATGCAACTCAACAGGAGCAGTGCTATGACTCAGTCCTGGTGACTGGGTAATGGCAAAGAATCATGTGTGGATGCTGTGCTTGAAACCCCGTTGGAGAGGGCCCTACCAGGTGATCCTGGTTACCAACACTGCTGTGAAGTACTGAGGTCTTCCGAAGTGGTACACGCCACCCATACTCGCAAAGTACCATGCCCCCTAGATGATATAACCACACCTATTCCTGATGTGCCTGTGGTTACAGTGAGACAGAGGAAGCAGTTTAGTCAAGCTTTTAGGGACCAGCAAGCAGTTGGGACCACACTGGTTTGGCCTATGAGGGGTCTGGGAGAGTCAACTATTGTCAGTGCAGAAGGGTACCAGACTGTAGAGTTGACTTTAAGAGATACTGATCCTAACAAAAGGCCTAGTGCACCTAGAAAGCGAGTAGTTGGCCAAGAAGAGGTGAAATACTGGGACACTGCCTAACTGAAGGATGAGTGCGAGTACCACAAACCATTCCAGACAGTGATGATGAGCGAACAGCTGTAAGGAGATCAAAAAGAACGTGAGTCTCCAGTCAAAAGAACTTGTCTCCTAAATGGACTTCTCTGGCCACAAATGAATGTGTGCAGAAGTTTGCTGCATTTTTATTTAACTATATGAGTCCTCCTGAACCTCTTTGAAACAAACTTTATTGTGGAATGGAATTTCAATCTAGGTGGACCACCTGAAAGACTTGCACACTTTTTTCTAAATATACTCATCAACGAAGCTGATCTGCAAATCTTCTCATATTGAACAGAACCATTGAACTTTGCCTTGGTATATATGCATGTGTGTGTGTATATATATACATATATATATATATATATATATACATATATATATATACATATATATATATATTTTGGTGTGTGAAAGGGTCTGAATTAGGAGAAGCCATCAGGACTAACATTAAAATCAATCTCTCCTAGATGCAAATGTTTATATGCAGGAATCTTTTCTGTGATATTAGTTGTATTGCTTATTATTTTCAATTTGCCGCATTATGTATCCGTTGAAGATCCTAAGCTTACAACTTCTTTCTAAACTGTTGAAGTAAATAGCTGTAGTTTTAATGCTTTGAATAACAATGATTTACATCTTGATTTTTCCAAAAGTGATCGTTCTCTAAATGTCTACACTAGGTTACTAAATAAATACATTAATACAAGGGATGCTAGTGATTGCTACCTATGTATGCCATTTTAAGCTTTATTTTGCAATTGCCATAAAAGCAAACACAATAACTTAAAACTGTAAAATCACACATAAAAACACTTAAAACATAACATATTAGAAATGTATGCAACCCACAGTCGAGGCTAGCAACATATAGGTGGAGCATAGCATATGGAATATAAATTACAATATTTCTAATACCCATAATTAAGACTAGCAACATAAAGGGGGAACATCACAACTGTTTTAAGATGTGACTGAATTTCATCGAATAACTTCTATACTGGTTATCTACTGTTACAAACAGAAGGTGGCGATCGTGTGCACGTCATTTCAAGCGGAAGCAGAAGCAGTGCAGAAGCCAAGGCGGCGTAGGCAGTGGTGGCGAGAAGCGAGAGGATCCGTTACACCGGGGGAGCCCTGCCCTGCCCTGCCCTCAGCTCGACCCTTGACCCTCGGCCTCAATCCGCGTGGACGGTAGGCCGACGGGAGGCCGAGAAGCCGAGAAGTCGAGAGGCGGCCGCACAACACAGGCACAGGCGACCCGGGACCCGGGACTCGCATTACAAATGGACCAGCCTGCTCGGAGCCGTCGAGGGAGGAAGGAGAGGAGAGGAGCGGCTGGTGTGCCCCGAGGAGCGTGGAGTCTGGCGCTTGCAGGGGCAGGCGAGTAAGTGCGCAAGCGGCTACGCAATCCAGCCGTCTCCCGATATTGTTGTTGATTGCTGCTCATCACTCCCCCCCAGCTTTTCCTCTATTGCTCCACTGCTGTTTGAAGTCCGAGAGGTAATCTTCTGCCTCTCTGCGTCTCAGGGACAGTGACAGTGACGCCGGGATCCCGGGAAAGAAGGGAGGACCCGTTTTCCCTAATCTAGCTCCATCTTGCCGCTTTGGCCTGACGTCAAAAGGCAGGCGATAAGTGGAGGGCGCCCTGTCAGTTCTCAGTTCACAGCTTACAGTTTTGGCCCACCTGGCCCAGCGCAAATATTATTATTCCTCTTGCAGAAGCCGCCCTCGTTCCTCCAACACTTTCCCGGGAGGCTCGGGAGCGGTGGGCCGAGTGCATGAGGAAAGGCTCCAGGATTTCTGGGGAGCTTAAGGGAGAGAGGCCGGCCGAGTATAGGGCGAGGTCCAGGGAGAAAGCGCAGCCGCCGTTAAAGGCAGCTGCTAAGTAAGAGCCCGGGGGGTTGCCCAGGCCAATCTGACTAGGTCCGATTTGGTTCGAGGCACCTCCTGAGTGCCCCGCTTGCCTGCAGCAACTGTCCCCTCGGCGTCCATTTTTGTCCACCCTCGCTCTAACTAGCGGCCATTCAGCTTCCGCGCCAGCCACAACTTTTATAAAACTGAGCAGGACAAAAATGCGTTCAGCTACCAAACGGCAGGCTTCAACAAATAAAGCACCACGCAGTAAAAAAATTAAGACGTCAGACGCATTAAAGCAAGCGCAAGTAATTCCGCCCCTAGTTGCTCTGCGGCAAGGGGGGTGTGACGTTGAGGGGACAAGTGAGATAGTACGATCTCCCCAGCCCCCAGATAGCCCAGGACGATTATTAGGAACTCAGCAAAAGATCAACACATTTTTCTTTCTGAAAGACCCTGTATCGGCTCTGTTGGCAACAACTAGGGAAGCTAGGAACTTACCAAGCCCAATTCAACCAGATAAGACAACTAATCATAGTCACCCAGGAACCCCAAATCGTGGCAAATCATTAATGGCACAAATTCAAATTTTAGAAACTTTCACGCAACATCAACCGGTTTTATTAATTGAGCAACCGCTCAAGCCTCTTACAAAAAAAACAGAACTTGTTCAGGCAATGATTCACAATTCCAGTTCTCCATTAACTAAAATCAAATCAACAAAGACTTGGCAAAAACTAGTCCTGCCCTCACCTATATCTCCTGGTCAGGATTCCCTGGAAAAACTTTTCAATGATTCTAATCTAATAACAAATCGAATTTGGGGGTAAATAATCATGTTATCGACCCCAATAATCCGCAAATTGATCTTGGACCTGGACGACTAAAAGCGCAACCAACCCAGAGGTTTACGAGGCTGGACGACCAGATTGATCCTTTGTCGGGACATAACCTTCCTAAATTGGATAATGCGACACTGCTCCCAGTTCCAAGTCAATCTTTGCAAGAACTAAATCTAGATTCAAATCTGGATTATGACCAAATGGTTGAGGAGCGAAGCCGGAGCCCAGTGGCGTCCACGCCTCAAAAAGTAATTGACCCCAGCGCGAATCATAGAATCTTAATCGATGACAGCTCTGGAAGCAGCAGTTTCCAACAAAAAAAATCTATGCTGTCCATTATATCAATCTCTTCAACAAGCACGACCATACAACGGGAAGAGCGAAAAAAGAGCCACTGCATCGAAGTGCATTTGGGTCCTGGGGGAACACCTTGATTAGCACTTTGGACCAGGCCATAAAGGCTCTCAACTTCCAATCAGACAAGATGGAGGTCCAAATAGACTTGATAAATGTCATCGCAGAGCATATCGCCAAACTTAGCTCCAAAACGGACACAATTATCACTCTTCTGACTAATAAAGAAACCTTGGATATCCCCCTTTTAAAACAGGCACAAACCGACAAAGGCTCCATAAGCCAACCATCCAGCTGCGGCTGTGGGAGCATCATCGAGAAACTGGCATCACTCCCCGTAATTCTAAAAGACATTTTGGGAGCAGTTAAAAAAGGAAATAATCAGATGATAAATCTAGTTCCATTAGGAGAAAATCACAACACGGGTAAACCAAGCGTTTTAATCGCTAACCCTTCATTACATAAGAGTCTAGACGGGGATGGGGGTCCCGCCTAGTCACATTATCCAAAGGTTCAGCATAAAGCATTTTCAAACTCGACTGTCCATTCATTCAAGGGCCCGATCCTATCCTCCACGACAACCTTACGAAAAACCAAAGGAAAAGAGCGAGAAAAGCCAGGTCCAAACCAAAAGGTAACCAAAGGATCACAATCGACAACTTCTTTGCAAAACCTTTGATCGATCCGCCAAAAGACAAAGGATCAGTAAACATCTCCATAAACACCGCCATTAATGCGTTGGAAGGTCAACACCATCCTCAGGCAAATGCTTCGTCTGATAATTCTAAACTGTGGGTACAGTCCTGCGGCCTTGATCAGGCATCATCTGAAGGTCTGAGTAAGTCCCAGCAAGCACTGATCGCTTGTACAAACACAAAATCAGCTTTTACACTTGGACCAGAAACAACATCAATGGTGAAATACCTTCGTCCTACCTCAAAGGGCATGCAGACACCCGCACAAGGAAATCTAATCACAGTGGGGGCGGCCCGCTCAAACAAATCCGCCCATCTGAGCCACTACCAACGAGCATTAAAGGAGCCACACTACCAAACAGAACGCAACAAAATAGTGATCAAACCCACATTCAGGCAGCATATGACCTGACCCCTATAAAGATAACTGAAATAGGGAACGACCGGCAGTGTATTAAACAAAAACCAATGGACCCAACGGGAACAATTCAACATAAAATAGGAACCCACGACTCTCTAAGGAACATTACCCCGATTAAAATAACAAAAATCGGGCAAAATCGCAATTGCACAGCTCTGACAAACCCTGTTATTCAATCTAAAAATAATCATATGTTACGAACCACTCATTCTCCCGTAAGGGGCTTCAGGGGTAAGGGTATCATAGGAAACGTGATCCAAAAAACAAAAAACTGTTCTGCTATCAATTCCAACCATTCTGTCTTAAGCTCACAAGACCCGTTAATAGTTCCAACTGCAGAATTAGAACCAATTCTGACATTTACTCCTGAATATGAGACAAAGGGCATGCACAACATCCTAAATAGAGGAAATCTATTAAAACTATTTGGTCTTGTTCCTGAGCTTAGAGGTATATCTACCCAAGACCTAGTTTCAGTTGAGTTTGGCCAAAAGAATGATCATACAAACACCGAAGTTTCTGTTACAACCTGGTCTTCCAAGGAGATAGCAGCAAAGATCTTTGAAAACAGAGGATCATTCGAACACTGGGGAATTACCCTTATGCAATATACGCGCCCAAGATATCCTTTCCCGCTCGCAAAAAGTATACTGAACTTAAGCAGGAAGGAGCCAATCAGCCGCAAGCAAATCTCGTGTCTCCAGGGTGCCTTTTCGGCTACATCAGTCCAAGAGGTCGGTGGAATAGACACACTCCTAACGCAACCTTCCCTAGGTGGGTCACCTACCCAGGACTGGTCATGGATCCCGTTAATCCTTAACCAAAAGTATTCCTAAAAAAAACGAAAATCCATCCCAATGCATACGGCCCAAATTTGCAACTAAGGATAGGGTCAAAACGGCTAAAATAGGCATTTGCATTTGGAACATCCATGGATTTAGTAGTATGGACCAAGACAGTGAGACACAACTGTTCTTTCATAAATACGACATCCTTTTACTACAAGAAACCTGGAACCTGGTAGCCCCCGCCATTCCCGGCTTTACTGAACACCATATCCTTGCCGAGAGAACGTCCAAGTTCGGGTACCCTAGTGGAGGGCTATCCACATACATCTCGCAGAAATTTAATTGGGAGCCGGAAAAACAGGATGTGGGACTAAGCTGGGTTCAGATAACAAAGATCTCCATAAAACCCTGTCTCAAACTGCTATTAATAAATATTTACATCCACCCTGATCGTACCAAAAAAAAAAGAGAAATTGGCCGTTCTTATCAAACTCATAAAAACACTCCAGAAATCAAACTCTCAATGTTTGCTGATACTATCAGGCGACTTTAATCTAAACCTAAATAGAGAAGATTTGCATACTTATATCCCAAGGCAAAAAACCCGGGCAGACCTTAATTTATTTACCCCAAAACAACTCACAATGCTGGGATTAACAATTCTAAAACCTACATTATCAGGTGCATCTTCATTAGTACCCACGTACATGAGTGGCAAGGCTTCATCAACCACTGACTTCACTTTAATTAGCAACAACCTGCTTGACTTAGTGGAGGGCTATGAAATAGCACCACGAACCGAAAGCGATCACTTTCCTCAAATTATATGGATCAATATAGGGGTGTCGGAGTCTACACAGCTTACTGTCCTCTCTCATCAGTCAGAGAAGTTTAATTTACGAAGATTACGATGGAGGGGCAGCGGAACGAAAGCCATCTACAAAACTGCAAATAACTTCTTTTCAAAATATGAAAATGAACAAATTGAAGATCAGGTTTCAAAAACTGCTAGAGAATTTGTCCCTTAAACATTCGGCACCCCTCGCCCAGCACCATGGCCCATTAGTCCTACGGGAACCCTGGTTTAACAACAAATTAAGACAGCAAAAGAGAAAAATTGCCCAGGAGCAACGGAAGGCAACAAGGAACAACAACCAGGGCTCCATGTCAACCACCTTCTTGTTAGGAGTATGAGAATAAATTATCGTAAAATGGTGTGGAAAGCCAAGACCAAACACAAGGAAGAGACATGGGTAAAATTGCTAGAAGCCAGCAAAAAGCGAAACACGAGGGATTTCTGGGGCATCATTAATAAATTAAACAACACCGACGCAATGTCTCAGGACCCCGGCATTAGCAAACAAAGCTGGGAAGCCTATGTAAAAAATCTCTACTTAAAAAGGGATTCTGCTTCTCCCGAAAACAATCATTGTCCTAACACATCCACGAAACCAAGTTACTTGTATGGACCGTCAGATAAGCTAACAAGCCCCACTGACGTAGGAAGGATCAATAATCTGACGATACAGGCGGAATTATTCTCCAGCGACAGAGTCAAAAGGCTCATTAACAATTTCAAAACCGAAGGCGCACCAGGACCTAATGGCCTCCCCAACGCAGTATACACATACAATGCCGATTTTTGGGCACTCCATCTCTCCGCCCTCTTTAACCAAGTCTTTGCTTGTAATCAGCAGCCCCCATCGTGGAAAGAAATCATCATCCACCCGATTTTTAAAAAGGGAGATAGGAGATCACCACAGAACTATCGGCTGATATCTCTAATAGATGTGGAAGCCAAATTATACACCTCTTGCATCTTGGAGGAGATTCAGGAATGGGTGGGTAATAACAACCTAATCCCCA
Source organism: Lissotriton helveticus (assembly GCF_964261635.1). NCBI lineage: Eukaryota > Metazoa > Chordata > Amphibia > Caudata > Salamandridae > Lissotriton > Lissotriton helveticus. The sequence goes on from NC_136057.1 coordinate 1,625,435,016, forward strand.
GCTACCAAACAGGCTTTAGAAAAGGGACGGGGACCATAACAAACCTTACAGCCCTAGCCCTCCTGATGGAAAGAGCCAAATTGAAGAATAATCAGTTAAATGGCTGCTTTATCGATATTAGAGCGGCTTTTGATCGTGTCAGTAGGGGGAGACTTTGGGAAAAACTCAAGGAGTGGGGGCTGTCAAAAAATCTTCTCAACGCAGTCATGCTCCTTTACACTGACACTTGGGCAAGGGTTAAACAAGGTCAGGGTTCAAGCCTCACATCGAAAATTCCAACCGAGGACGGACTAAAACAGGGCTGCAACCTGGCCCCATGCTTATTTAATTTATACCTGGCCGACCTAGGAAAATAGCTCGGTCAAATTGTAAGCCATGCACCGAAACTTGGTATCACCCCAATGCCAATCATTCAGTTTGCAGATGACATTGTCCTCGTAAGCAGAACCCCAATTGGGCTGCAAAGACTGATAAATGCTCTACAACTCTACCTGGATGAAGAACATCTGGAACTGAATAGAGAAAAGACAAAAGTAGTATGTCTTATTGAAGGTCTATCAAATTTAGTTGGACATCTAACCACCTTGCAATAGAGGAACAGCCATATTACCGGTATCTGGGGGTTACCCTCAGCAAAGACAACTCTAAAAGAGAACATTCTACGGTGTTAAAAGCCAAGTCCCAGGCGCAAATTTATGGATATAGGCAACTCTTACAAAAACTGGGTGGCCCAAACTACACCCACCTTTTAAAAGTAATGGCCGCTCAGATTTTACCTACTCTATCGTACGGTCTGGTTACATGGCTTGGAGGGGAGGCCGGTTTACTAAACAACTTACAAAATAAAATTTACAAAGATGTATTTAAACTACCCAAATGCTCCTCACCAGCCCAGGTGCGAAGAGAATTTGGACTCCAAAATCAAATCTTTCGGTCTAAGTCAAGATTCGTCAAATTTTGCCACAAATTTCGTGCTGCCGACTCAGACTTTTTAAATAATCTCTGTTGGCAAGTAATCAATTTTGAATCCACCCAGCCCTAGGCCATTCACTTGCAGACTTGCCTTACGGAGCTCGAACTGTTAGAAGCATGGAACAGAAAAATTGACCAAGCCAGTTTCTGCAAAATTGCTAATTTAATCGCCAAAAGGAAGTCATTACTGGAAGACAAACAAATACAGACCCATCAACGTCATGCCTGGACAGTTATTTCTTCCTACTCACTTCAACAACCCCAGGCATATTTGGCAACTCATTTTAGCCAACATTTAAAAAAGACCCTCATCGATTTCCGTATGGGCCTTCACGATTCCAAGGACTTAAAACCTTCCTGGAAACCTCAAAATGATTGCCTAAAATGCAGACTCTGCGGATATCAAAATGAATCTCTAATTCATTTGTTTTGTGCGTGCCCAGCCCTCATGGTATCTAGAAGACAGTTCTTACGGGACATACTGATCAAATTGAACATATGAACATGTCGGCAGGCCGTTATTATCTGGCTGGAAGGTTCATCCCCAATCCTGACTTGTCGGGGACTTAAATTTGAGATTAGAAAGCAGCTACAGGTCTGTTGACTATCTTTCAATATACTGTCTGAGGCCCATCCTTCCAAGCTGGAGCTCCCATGCTCACTTTATTAATCCCTACGCTGCTAGTGGGGGGACCCGACGAAGAGTTTTAAGTTTTACCCTTTTTTAACTTCCCCATTAGTTCTTGTTTTTGAATTTTAACGTTACTTGTTATGTGAATATTGGCTAAACTTATTTTTCTCATTGTAAGGATTTTTATTAATTCAACAATAAAAAACAAATATTGTATACTGTTTCAAAGTCTAAAAAAGGAAATCATAAATGGCAGCAGAGTGCAACTCAGACGCACAAGATTCTTAAGTGCTAGATACTGCGTGGCAATCTTTTTCTGTCTATATCTCCACATATATACATGAAACCCGGAGACAACAAAAACAATTAATTGAACTGTGTCTGCCCTGAATACCCTAGTTGCAATTTTGTGGTCCCTAATGCCCAAGTCACGGCTTAAAGGAAAAATCTATCTAAAGTCAATAGGGCAATAACTTGACGGGACGGACCTTGTACCCTTCTTATATATTGGGACAATTTCAGCTCCTGCCCACGTCTGTGGCATGGTAAACCCATTCATGATGTTGTTGAAAAGAAGCGCAAAATAGGGGCACCAAATCTCCTTCTCAGCTTTAAACAGGTCCCAAGACAGTTTATTGAGCCCCGGCGCTTTCCCTGGCGTAATCCAGTAAATTGCTGCATCAACTTCATTCGATGTAATTGGACTAGAGGGCTTGGTCAATTCGGAGGGATGAGCCATCAACAGGGAAAATACGGGATGATTGAGACTCATTTTGACACTCCCCAGTGGTGGTCGGACCTTTAGCATGAGTGGCCAAAATCAGTCCCTCATTTACCCCTCTAGTCAGGCTCAACGTCGGGCGAGCAGTTGGCAGCAGGGCTGCCTCATCACTTCCCCCATCTTGGGCAAAAAGGTTTCTAAAATGTACCACCCAAGCATCACAGCAAGGAGGTACAATCAGGGCCCTTATCGGCCACTAATTAAGTGTATATGCAATTACCTGCATCAGTTGCTGAAGGTGTAACTTATCCTAGTCTACATTTAACATAGTGCATTTCTTACAGTGTACTGACCAGCTTGTTTTATGTTATTGATTGTTTATAATATTATTATTCACATCAAGATCTGATCTATTCTGAACTCCCTGTACTAAAAAGCTTACATACATACCCTGAAGCTTCACTCGTTGAAACTATGGGCTATCTACTTAGACCAACTCTATCTTTGGACCTGGCTTTCGCACATAGAAATCATCTAACATGCAAATTAGGGAGAGCTAAAAAAAAATCATAGATTTAGTAGAATGAAGACGAGGTAATGCTGCAATTAAAACTACTACACCTCCTTAATTAACTCTTTGCAATTTACCAGAAGAAGAACATAAAATAGTGAAAGGAATGGCTACTTTAGCTTTAGACTGGCAGCATAAAGGAAAACTTTGGAAAACTTTGCATATATCGAAAAAGATCAAATATTAATATAACATTTGTAGGGTTTAGTGAATGTGAACATATATTTAATGTTTATGAGAACTGAGGAAGATACTTAGGAGTCGATCCTAATTTTCCTGGAGTGTATTATATTTGTGGAAAGAATGTTTTTTATAAATTGCCGAATGTATGTATGGAAGTTGTAATGTGGGAATTGTTTTTCAAGTAATGTATCATGTGGAACAAATTGAAGTAGAATTATAAGGGTATAATGGGAGAATGAAGGAAGGCGTGAGAGCTCGTAAAACAGTGGATATTTTTGGAGCTTTAATACATTCTGTAGGAGTAGCATTAAACTTGTATAAAATTCAAAAACTTTCTACTATAGTTGATAAATTAGCCACCAGTACAGCTGGAGAATTTTCTGTTGTAGATATTGAAATGATTTCAATAAGATCCATGGTGATTCAAAATCAATTGCCCATGACATCCTTTCCATGAAGGAGGACAGAGTATGTCAGTTGTTAAAGGTCCAACAATATTGCATCTACTTTGTGGATAAGAGCAGAGATTTAAAGAGCTATATTAAAAACATTACTGATTTAAACAAAGAGCTGGTAGAGTTCAAATCTGATGGTGCCTGGGAAATGATAAGTAAGGGATAGTCAACTGTTTGTAAATTGTTGGGTAATTTAGGTAATGTATTAGTGATTTCTATCTTGAGACCATCAGTGGCAACTTCATTGTGGATAATGCTGATGATATTATCTATCAAATTCTGCAGGTATAAAGAAATGCACAAGGAGTGAAAAGAACACAATCTGATCTTGAACTACAAGACAAACAATGTAAATACTTTAATGAAATGACATTTCTGGAAGAGTCCAGAAGAAAAGGCTTAAGGCAACAAAACTGTAATTTGTGATGATCTGATGTGGAAATCTGTGATAGCTTGTTTTACTATCGGGGGAGGGGGGGCTAGATAAAGCGCAAAAAGCTCATAATTCTTGTCATATGATGATCAGACCATTTGGAGTATAAAAAGTGACTTTCCTAGGAGGAGGTGTTATGTTGTTATGTATTAATTATATTGTGTGTATTACTTTAAGTTGCTCGTGGTGCCAATGTTGTAGAATGAATAGCTATGCTGGATTCTGGTTCTATGGTCAGTTACTGTGGAGCCGGACTTGAGCAAGCTGCTTCCCTGGCACTCACCTGTTGTGTATCTTTATTTAGATAACTCAATAAAGGACTACCTTTTTTACTACTTTGATATTGGATCATTTCTCTACAATTGGCGACGAGGGAAATCAGTGGATCGTGAAGATTTTCGAACTTTTTTTTGCACTTCGTGGAACAGAAAAAAAAGGAAAGGAAAGGAATAGAAATACAACAGAAAAGTAAAGAAAACGGAAAGAACTGTTCGTGAATTTCTGCTGGAAGAATTGGTTATATATATGCACTGTTGATAACCTTTCTGGTAAGCTTCACCCATACCTTGATCTGCGCAGTGTCCGTTGAATCTTTTCCTCGGCTGCATCTTTCGAGCAGCAGTAAGATTCGGCACGGGCTGCTTGGTGACGCGTACTCTGTGGTATTGAGCTTGCGTTGGGACGTCTCCAGGGGAATGACGTCAGTGCGCAGGGTCATGCAGCGTGACCTTGCGCAGCGGCCATTTTGAGAGTGCCGGAAAGACGATTACGAGTCTTTAAGTTTCATCGACTGAAAATGTATTTATGGATTGTTTAAGTTGAACCATTTACCAGCGATTAAGAAGAAATTCACTGGGACTTTGGTACTAGCAGGTAGCAACAGGTGAGGAAGTCGGGGAAAAAGTTTTAATTTTATATATACATTGAATTTGATACACAGTTATTAGTTGAAGGGAAAAAAAGCAGATTTATTTTAATTGGTGCATGGAAGAAGGTGATTGCTCTGTGAGTAAGACAAGGAGATGGCACAACAGAACTTTTCAATTAGTGCTCCTGAGCCATTTTGGGCATCTGGTTCACAACCCACCATCAAATGGGTTGAATGGAAGGAATATTTTATTAATTATATTGAAGCTATTCATGAGGCGAAAAAGATGAAGGCTGAACAGAAGAAGAGAATTTTATTACATTCATTAGGACCTGTTGGATTAAAAACACATTCAAGAATGAGTAAACAGCAGGACCAGGATTTGCATGTGTTTGAAAACGCTATTAGGGATATGGATAAATACTTTGTACCAAAAGTCTGTATTGGGGTCATAAGACACAGATTTTTCCAGAGGAAGCAGACAAAGGAAGAGAGAGTGGATGAGTGGATGGATGATTTGAAAAAGCTGGCAATCGACTGTAAATTTGGTGGGTTACACGATGATTTAATTCGTGATCAGTTGGTCATGCATAATAACAATTCGACTTTACAGGACCGGCTATGGGTTAATGGGGATGCGCCATTGGATGATGTGATTGCTATAATGAGAAAATCAGAGATGTCCGGCAGATGTGCAACGATTGTTATGGAGACTGATAAAGATCTAACTAGGACATCAGGAGCGATATGTAAAATTCAAGCACCATCTAAGAGTTTTCATCAGCAGTGGCAGAACAAAGGAACTGTTCAGCCTACAAAGTTCCAGAATAAGGATAGGAAAATAGATGAAAGGAGATGCTATCGTTGTGACAGTAAAGAGCATTTAGCTTTTAGTAGATATTGCCCTGCATTAAAGAAGAAATGTGGGGTTTGCGGTTTAGTGGGACATTTTAGTAAAATGTGTAAGAGACGTACTAATGCAAAATGTATTTGGGGTGTGGATGATGGTGAATTGGAAGAAGATGCGGAATATGATGAATGTATCAAGAATATGAGAGGAAATGATGTCATTAATATCACGGAGAGTTCCTTAGAGGGTAAACCTGTGTGTGAGATTTCTTTGGGAGGTGTGAAGGTCAATATGTACGCAGACTCGGGTTCTCCTTACACAATTGTGAATGAGGATGTTTGGAAGGAGAAATTTTGTTAGGAGAATTGGGGACCAACTATGTGTATCAGATATTTCTCCGGTTAGTTATACTGGACAGAGTATTGTAATGCTTGGTTTTAGATGGCTTGTCTTTTTATTCAAGGGTAGATCTACTAGAGGTAAATTGTATGTGTCAAAAGTGGGACCATCGGTGCTTGGGTGGTTTGATCAAAAGAACCTGAATATAATTTTGGTCCCAAATAGCATAGAAAAAGTACTGGTTTTGGATGAATGCAGCAAACTTAGTGATGCAATGTGTGAAAGATTTCCTAAAGTGTTTGGAGGGGAACTTGGTACAATAAAAGGTTTCGAACACAGGATTGTGTTGAAAGCGAATGCGGAACCTAAGGTTCACAAAGCCAGACCTATCCCTATGTTAATCAGGGATGAGGTCCAGAAAGAGTTACAGGGGTTATTATCTAAAGGGGTAATTGAGGAGGTGGAAACATCCGAATGGATTTCTCCCATTGTGGTTGCTCGAAAACCCAATGGGAAAATTCGATTATGCATTGATTTGAGGCACCTGAACAATAATATCGTAGTTGAGAGATTTCCCCTTCCTAAGACCAACGAGATGGTGTCTTCATTGAGGGGTGCCACATGGTTTTCAACTATTGACCTCTCGGCTGCATACCATCAGGTGGAGTTAGAGTTTGAATCCAGGAAACGTACGGCGTTTATTACACCGTTTGGTTGTTATCAATTTAGGTGCATGCCGTTCGGACTGGCATCAGCTGCGGCTGTATTCCAACGTCTCATGCATAGGTTATTTGGAGATATGGAGATTGTATCATTTTTTCAGGACGACATCTTAGTGGCTGCGGCAAGTAAGAATGAACATGATTTGAGGTTAGGTCGGGTTTTAAATACATTACAATCAGCTGGACTGACAGTGGAGTTGTCTAAGTGTAAGTTTGGTCAGAGGAGTGTGTCTTATTTAGGCCATATTATTAGTGAAGATGGGGTTCGTCCTAAACCATCACTTGTTGAGAACATTGTACAATCATCTACACCTACTAACAAAGAGGAAGTAAGAGCGTTTCTAGGCATAGCAGAATACTGCGCTAAGTTTATCAAGAACTTTGCATCTAAGGTGTAAAATATCCGTGGTTTACTCAGGAAAAATGCTAAATTTGAGTGGACTAAAGCGTGTGAGGAGGAGTTTGTAATGGTCAAGACGGATCCACAGAGGATAAATGCATTGGCTAGTTTTGACCCAAATAGTGATTGTTTGTTGACTACGGATGCTAGCGATAAAGGTCTAGGAGCCGTGTTATCCCAGAAAAGTGTGGATGGAAAAGAGAGGATAAGTTTGTTTGCATCAAGGGCACTTTCTCCTGCGGAAGGAAGATATCCAATTATAGAGAGCGAGGCTTTGGCGTGTGCATGGGCTCTGGAACATTTTCTGGCTTTCGTGTGGGGCAAACCGGTCACTGTTCGTACTGATCATCGGCCTTTAGTTCGCATTTTATGTTGTGATGGTATTTCTGGAGCTTCGGCGAGGCTGGCTAGATTGTCAATGCGCATGAAGGAATATATTTATAAAATGGTTTATTTACCAGGAAGGGAAAACCTCATAGCAGATTGTCTATCAAGATTACCGTCAGGGGCGGAGCCACACCGGCGGCCAGGATGGTCGCCCGGGCTCTCGGCTCCGTGGACCTTCATCCCCCACCGCCTGTTCCCGTCGTCTATCCTCCGCTGCGACGGTGTTCCCGGAGGTCGGACGGCAGGCTGAGCTGCCGCGTCCGACTCCGGGGGTTTTTTGAGCTCTGAACACGAAGATGTGACCCCTCGTATTTTGCGGCCTTCCCGGGGCTGGAAGCCGGGACCTCGCATGATTCTGCTGCCGCCCGCGAGTGCAATAACAACGGCCTCGCTTACCCACGAAGTACCGGTCTACCGTCACGGAGGTCGGCCCGTCTTGTGAGTGTGCCTCCAGCGCTGGCCTCATGGAACCAGGTAAACACGCTCCCCGCTGCCCCCCCTCTGCCGATTGTGCCTCCCCCCACCTTCATCGGACGGCTGATTGACGCTATGGCTGCCTGGACGTTGCTCTTTCTTCCCGGATGGGACCCAGATTTGCCTGCGTGAAGCGTCTTTATTCTATATTTCCAGCCTTCGTGGCCGCTTGACTCACAAAGCAGCTGTGGTATTTTCTGATGTTGGGGAGGAGCTCAACTGTGGCCGTCTGCGGGGAAGTGGACGTGGCGGCCATACTTTGTGAGACGCGGGGGGCGCGCTGTTCTTATGCACCTCACTGAGTCATGGACTGGCGTACTGGTGTTGATTCGGACGGCGTTCGATGGGACACGCCTGACAATGGCGGTGGCAGACTTTATCGTTGATCGAGGGGTTGGGACGGTCTGCCCCTGTGTGTTCGATGGACGACATTTGATCTGGACCGACCCGGAACACCCCGGATACTGTGGATTGCACCCGAATGCCCGCTGCTGATATTATCCTGGTGCTACTTTGTGTGTATGGGCCTTCTACAACTTCCCGCGTTGCCTTTGCTGTGTGGTACGGGATCGGCTTTCTCGGTGGTGGATGAGCTGGACTGGTGCCCGGAGGATTCCCAGTTACTTCCAAGTGGTGCGACGCTGCACTGCCTACTCCTGTGGATGCTTTGTTTCTTTGGTGATGCCATTGGACATATGTTCCTCCCTTTTCCTTTCCAGCTCCTTTTCGGATGGCTGGCGTCAACTTGAGACCTTGAACTGGGCCTTGACTATTCTGTTTGAACTTACCTTTGCTCTTACAATGTGATTGATGGAGTGGCATGGATGATCTTCGAGTGTGGACGTACACTGGTTGTACTGTGAGAATTTTTCA